>NC_091932.1:44034628-44389628 GCF_041260155.1 Ptychodera flava | reverse complement strand
AAACTTTGAGTGAAGATTTCTAGGATTGATTTCATGAAGGTTGGTTTAAATCATGCTGCAAGTTGCTATTTGTATTTTGGGGGCATTTTTGTAGATAAATCTTGTGTAAAGCTACCTATCTGAGTGCTGAAAAGTTTGATATGCATGCCTAGTGGTAGTTATCCAAATCAGTTTCTGAACAAACTGTGAAAAAATCTGCAAAAGCATATTTTTCAGGCAATTTTTTGCTGTTTTAGGTAAAAAAATTCAAATATGACATCCAAATCTAACCCTCTTCATCCAGCTCTGATCGAAATCTCTCCTCAATGCAGGTCACCACTGGGGTCAGAGTCCAAGGGGTCATTACCTGTGGTGTTGATGTATGCATGTATGTGCAGTGTTTCATGGCTATACCAAAAAGTTGATTGTAGCCAGTCAAGACAGAAGCTCTATGCAAATACGGTTAATTATCAATTCGAGTTGACACTTCTGACAATGGTCTATTTTTAGCCAAACTATTGGGATTGTTAGGATGTGTTGTAAGATTTCTCTCACAAACTGTGATCTTGTGAAGTAATACTTTTCTGTTGATAGCAGTGTGTGAAAGAGTGCCCAGGGAATTAATAATTTGTAAAGTTTGAGTTGCTTTCTTATTTTGTCGTGTCTAGAATAGATTTCACAGAGGCCAGTGAATTAGAAGTGGTTAATATTGGAAGTGATGGGCGACCCAGGGTATCTTTGTGTGTTCAAATGCTATAAATGTGTTCATTGATTCTGATACGAAGATCACATTTTGTTTCACCAGTATACATTTTGTTGCATTTAGCACAGACAATTGGCATAGATAATATATTACATGTTTTGCATGTTAATTGGCCAGTGACAGGATATGATTTGTCAATGACTTTGTTGATTATTTTGTATTCATTGTTCTGAATCATGATTTTGCACATTTCACAGTTGTTACATGGTGTACAGTTTCCTTGATCAGTGTATAGTCTTTGTCTTCAGTCTGGCTTTTACCATAGATAGTAGAGGGGCATTCCCCCTCAACTGCATGTCTATGCTTTTACTCAAGTTTGAACAATTCAGTAGTCAATAACACCAGATCAGCAATAGAGTTCTGTAGTGAAGCACAAAATTATACAAGTCTGTCAACGGATAGTGGTGCTGTCTTTTCTGTGATTAATAAATATATGTATACATGTGCATTCTCAGAAATATGTTAAATTTCTTTTTTATCTTGCTGTCTGTTACCCAGGAGAAGAAGACTCAAGACAATAGCAGCCCCCCTGTGCCTTATATACAGAAAAATTCCTGCATTCATAAGAAGACATCTGTGGATGATGATACATAGTGGTATGGATAAAGCCGTAAATCCTGTTTTTCTTTAAACGTAATGATGAACTTTATGCGTATAAGAGCATTCAGTAAGATCCTGTAATATCTTGTTTATTTTGGAGATCTCAATAATACTACAGTTATCTGTGATTGCCAACAATTTTTTGATGAGATCATGAAAGATACATGTAGAGATGTTGGGTAATGTGTCTTGGTAATTATACAGCCTTAGTCTTTTCATAGAATGTTACCAGCAGAGTATATATACAACCAACAGAATTGTTTTTGTTGAAATCAGGTTTACAGCATGATGTCGTAATGGGAGCAATGCCATCTGGTTTGCAACTGAATGAAACTAATATTTCCACAGTATTTTAAGAGACTGGGAGTCTCTACACACATGGTTGGCAAGGTAAGGTATCAATACCAGATAAATACCACAGCCATACACTGGTACTAAGGAAAAGATTCTTGTTTCAATTAGCCAGCAAATTGCACAAAATTGTGGGCAAATATCTAGACATTTAAAGGGCAACTGTTCACCACGCTAGATGCCTTTCTCCTGTTATTCAAAATAAATGATGATGAAGCTCTAAACTGCAACTTCTACGACTATTTTTATCCGTTTTATGTTAGTTCATATTTGAATGTGTATAAATACCAAAAAGAGCTTATATGGTGAGTCAGTAGCATCTGTACCGGTATATGTCCCTCTGTATTTATGTATGTATATACGGATGTTTGTCCATATGACGCAAAAGCTCCCAAACTGCCACACCTACCATCTTAGTATTTGGTGTACAGGTAGACCCAGGGGTTGAGATGTGACTTTGTTCAAATGAACATGTCAGTGTCAAAAATATGCAAATGAGGTAAGAAAAAGGGGAAATCCTGCAAATGTGCGGGAGTGGTGGTATTAACTGAAACAGCCTACACATCTGAGTCAGAGGTTCTAACCTATGACCTATTTGTATGCAGTGTACGTATTATGTGTAGGAGTGGTGGCAGTGACTGAAACAGCCTACTCCACTGACCTTGAGTCATTTCCTGTCATTGTTCATGAACTGATACATATTGGCAGACCTGCTGAAACCATGAAGGACTGTGTTGAAACATTCCTCTGCTAAGCCTGTTCCTAAAGTTGACCTCCAGTACCTAAAGTTTCAGACTTTATTTACTTTTAACGCTCTCCGATCCGCGAACTAATTGCGGAAAATCCGATCAAATTTCGGAATTTCCTGTTAATTTCAAATTTTGTTACCAGGTATTAATGTTACTATAATACTGATAATAACTGTACAACAACTTTTAAAATATGATATTTCACATCCCAAAAATGCCTTTTTAATATTCATATTCACTCAAAAATTCAGCTGATTATTTGGATGAACATGTTGTTCAGTAAAAAAATCAGCTGAATTTTCAGAAGAACACATTGTTCAGTAAAAAATATCAGCTAAATTTTTAGCTCCCATAGCCATATGTATATATGGCAATGGAAGCTATTCTTATAGGCTAGGGAACTGTCTGTATGTATGTATGTCTGTATGTCTGTCCGTCAACATCAAAAACTCCAAACCGCTGCACCTTTCATATTGATATTTGTTGTGTACATGGATGATGGGCTGTAGATGAGATTTGTTCAAATGAAGTTGTCATTGCCAAAAATATGCAAATTAAGTGGAAAAATGTAAAAACAGTCAAAATTGAAAAACTCAATAACCACTGAGCAGATTACATGACAAATTAGCCTGTAAGTACTTTGGGCTGACCTGAAATGATTGTGCTTTTTTGATTTTTTGATATTGTTGAAAATATGCAAATTAGTGCCAAAAAAGGCGTTTTTGGTAAAAAATCTTCTTCTTCATAACCGCTGGTCAGACAGCTTTGATATTTTGTATACAGGTCCCTAGGGATAACCCAACTTGGATTTGTTCAAATTGTGATGAAATATGCAAATCTGTATTTTTAAGGAATTTTTTTGTCATTTTTGGTCAAAAATTTATTTCATCATAACCGCTCGTCTGACAGCTTAGATGAACTAAGTATGATATATTGAATCTATGATGAAATCTGCAATTTTGTATTTTTGGTGCAATTTTTGCCATTTTTGGTCAAAAAATGTGTTTCTCAAAAACTACTTGTCTGATGCCTTTGATATTTGGTATACAGGTTCCTAGGGGTTCTCTTAGTGTGATATATTGAAATTTGATGAAATCTTCAATTTTTGTATTTTTGGGTCAATTTTTGCAGTTTTTGGTCAAATATTTGTTTGCGCTCAATAGTTACTCATAATAATAATAATAATAATAATTTATTTCTTATAAAAGAGCGCACTACACTGCGTCTCAGTGCGCTTTCCATAACAATACACAGATTTGATTTAAAAAGTACAGTTGTTAAAGGTAGATGTAAAAACAAAGCAAAACACACACACACACAAACCCGGAAAAGTTTAATAAAAATGTTGTTTAAAAAGGTAAGTTTTGAGTGCGGATTTAAAATTGACAATGGTCTTTGAATTTCTAATATCTAATGGAAGTGAATTCCAGAGAGAGGGTGCACAGACTGAAAATGCTCTCTGACCGTAAGTCTTATTGAAAATACCAGTGGGTCTGACTAAAAGCAGCTTTTCCGCTGAACGAAGATTTCTTGTAGGTACATATGGACTAATTATTTCTGATAAGTACAGTGGTGCATGTGATTAATTATCTTGAAAGTTATCAGCAGAGTTTTAAATTTAATTCTGGCATCAACTGGTAACCAATGTAAGTCATTCAGTACTGGAGTGATGTGGTCCAATTTACGTTTACAGCATACAAGAGGAGCGGCGGCATTCTGAAGAGATTGTAAACCACTTAACTGACACTTAGGTATTCCATTCAATAGACTGTTACAATAGTCTAGTCGTGATGTCACAAATGCATGTATCAGTCTCTCTGTGCAGGCTTTATCAAGCAGTTTGCGAATCTAGCCAATCCTGTATAGGGAAAAAGAACCCACTTTGCAAATATGACTAACATAATCAGACATAGAGCCATCATTTTGCAAATTAACACCAAGATTTCTTACGGAAGAGGATGGAACTATGTCTGATCCACCGATTTTCAAGCTAGTCAGTTGTTCAGCATGAGTTTTTAACTTTGACGAAAACTGTATGACTTCTGTCTTATCATCATTTAGGACCAACATATTCATTTTCATCCAGGAACGAATATCATCGACACACTGTTCAACGTTCGATAAAATGTCAGCTGGCTTATCACAGATGGCGTAAATTCCCGAGTCATCTGCATACATGGTGTAGTCAAGGTTATATTTCATGATGATGTCTTCTAGTGGAGCAGTGTATAATGTGAATAAGATCGGCCCCAGAACAGATCCTTGGGGGACACCACATTTCAAGAATGACGTAGATGATTTCAAAGAGTTCACTTTTACATACTGACTGCGATTGTTAAGGTATGATGTAAACCATGCTAGTGCTGCGCCAGTGACACCAAATCGATACTCGAGTCTCTTTAGTAAAACGCCATGGTCAATCGTATCGAATGCTGCTGATAAGTCCAGCATGATGAGAACGACATCCTTTTTGTTATTTAGAGCTACCATAATGTCATTGTGAAGACGCAGTAAAGCTGTTTCTGTGCTATGGTTGGCACGATATGCACTCTGACACTTGGTGTAAAGTTCATACCTAGTCAGATGATCATGTAGTTGCTGTGCGACTATTTTCTCCAGAATTTTCGATAAATAGGGTAGATTGGATACTGGTCTGTAATTTTTCATTGAGTTGTGATCAAGATCAGGTTTTTTCAGAAGTGGTCGAATAATTGCAGATTTAAACTGGCTCGGAACGTTGCCTGTAGACAGTGAAACATTAAACAGATTGGTTAGGAAAGGCGCGAGGGAATCGACAGATTGTTTAACAAGGATAGTTGGTAGAATGTCAAGTTCGCATGATTTTGGAGGTGACTGCTTGATGCGCTTCCGTACTTCTTTGATAGATACACTCCTGAATTCGGCTAAATATGGGGAGGCATCAGTCCCTTATTATCATTAAAGTGACCGCCAAGACCATCGCGTAGCTTTGAAACTTTCTCTTCGAAGAACTTTAGAAAGTTATTGGAAATTGCGTCCGGTGGTATGTTGCTTGGTAGAGTATTCGTATTCAATGCCTTGGTGCTAGACAACTCAGATACAATGCTGAACAACTTTTTAGTGTCAGCCTCCTCTATTCTTGTCCGATGGTAGATTGATTTGACTTTGTCACAAATACGAACATATTCTAGCCTCTTTGATACAAACAGTTGGTGATCAATTTCAAGATGAGATTTTCGCCACTTCGCTTCTAAATTACGCACAGCTTTACGAAGCACTAATAATTCGTCACAGAACCACGGTGCCCGCGCTTTCTCGGTGATCATCTTGTCAGTCAAGGGCGCTACAGCATCAAGTATATTGGTGACAGTGTCTTGGTAGAACTCGGATAATTTTTCAACATTCATATCAGCTGGGTAATTTGCTAAGCTAGTAGAAAGATTGTCCTGTAATTGCTTAATGTTAATATTCCGATAATCACGTCGTGAAATTGTTAAAGCCCCAGTATTTGTAACTTTTATCAATTTTTTTCATATTTTTGAATAAACTGACATCCTCAGTATGTGAAAGTAGACCATAATTAATACCGAATCGCATGGTTTGCATGCCCAGCCCGCCTCACGAATAACAGTAAAAGGAGTGAAAAATGACTTCTTGTCGGACCAGAAGTCAGCTTTGTTGACACACGAAACGAAACGTAATCACACCACCGCGCATGCTCAACCACATCTACGCAAGTTTTACTGTGGCGTCCGTAGAAACCATACGCTCTTCGAAAAGGTCTGGTCCATTGAAACTAGAGACTCAGCTAAAAACGCGCGAAAGTTGGGTGAAATACCGGAAAGATATAAATATGTAAGTGTTTACAGATTGTTCCGACTATAATGAGCCGTGCAAACAAACGTCTTGAACAGCTAAACTAACGACGGAGGCAGTCGATTGTAAGCTTCATGCAAGGCATTGCACGTTGTGACCGACGGTACGGAGATAAAGTTTGCTGAATGAATTGAGAGAGAAAAACATATATGAATAAAAATTCAACACTTCACCATTGTAATCATTGAACTAGTCGTTTCTTCCATTATGGAGTATAATGAAAATTTCGTTGAAAATAAATGACGGGACTGATTCTGCTCCGTCTACTCAAACGAAGTTTTGTGTACGGCCAGGCTACGCTGCAGGCAACACAGCCTATCAACTTCGCATATCGTTGCCGTACGGCGTAAATTGAAAACGCTGAGAAAGGAAAAATTATATCTTGAATGCAGTACAAAGGTCTTACTTATTAAATTTAAATGTATTTCAAAATAATATCGAACGTACCGGTATCTAATCCTCAAAAGGACTACAGTAGTACACAACAAGTATCGGCTAGCTGCGATGTGATGGAAGTTAGAACACAAGAGAGATCCCGGCCTCAATGCAAAGTCGTCCCCTGCGAACCCGGCCCGACAGCAAACTAACCTCTTGGTTTTATTCTGTTGTTTGTATTTTTGTATAAATTCATGATACATATCTGACTTTCACAACTGTACAATTTGCTCAGGCTGTAGTCTACAGACGATCGGAGGGAGCTAGGCAGGCCCCAAATTTGCATGGACAATACCCAGGACAATTATAGACGCAGCTCGATGAGAAAGTCATTCACATAAACCTAAATGAGGTGATCAATACAAAACTTTTAAAAATCACTGGTTCTGAAAATTTATGATCAACGGTTATGACCTACGGAATTTACACTGCGACGTTGTTTTTTGTGTGTTTGACCAGCTACTAGACCTGTAAGCCAGTACTACATGGACGCAGTAGTCTGTACAAGTGCAGCGGGGCCGGGCCGAGATTGGTGTGGGGCCTGCAGCAATGACAGCGTCCATTGCAGAATGCCCGCGTGTTATCCTTTCTCGTTTGGGAGGAAATTTACCGCTGTATTCAGAATGCCTTTTTACCAGTATAAAAGCTCAGTAACTGATGCATCAAGAGCCAAGAGTCTGTAAATTTCTTAGCGGTAGCTCCATTGTTTTTTCTAAATTTTCGCTGAGATACAGCAGTGCGTATACTGGTCCCGATCGTTCTGACTCGCGTTCACAGCTGTTTAGGGAGCCGTCATTATTTATAATCTGGGGGTCGGAGGAATTACATTAGAAACTCCGAAATTTTGAGTCGCACCCCAGCCAACCATGATGACTTTGAGTAACCCCCTCTCTAACAGAAAGTTTGGCTTACCTGAGCCCATGTAATAATATGTAGCTATATAAAAGCTCACCTAATAAGCAGTCTCCGACCACATAGTATTGTTAAATTTGGATGGGTAGCATGTCATTATGGTATGGTTAAATGTCCAAATGGTTGTTGAACTCAAGTCAAATAAAATATACATTTCTATGATAATATAAAGGATGAATTCACAACAGTTCAGTGTTGTCCTAGATCTTGCGCACTAATAGTGATATCTGTCGAGAACATTTCTCCATGACCCAGCCTCTCCTTCCAACCCTGGTAGCGACTGCAGAAAACTACTGTGTGACATCATCATCACCACTGTTGATCCTCATCTCTAATGTCGTTGGTGCCATTGCGTACATGAACAACGATATCATTTTCATCGTCACTATCTTCTCTTTCATAATAAGTATTGCTAGTAGTAGCACCTACTTGTAGTTTTTTTTGCCTTGCTTCATCTAGTTGATATTTATTTGTACTGTTAGAGTATTTATTTTCTTTTTATTTAATATGTATCAGAGTAAAATATATATAATCAACTAATCATTATGTCATTGAGGACAGAGTGAGACAAAGAAAAAACATTTGAGCACCCCTTATAACTTTCAATTTTGAATGACCCCCAGGTCGTAAATACTGACGGTTCCCTTACTTGCTGCCAAAGGCCATCGCGTTCACTGCATTCGACAGCCTACCAACTGCAGGGTGCGCATCGGTGCACTGCCGACTGCAGTTTGAATAATCCGTATATAACGCACACGGTACCAGAATAGAATGTTAGCCTCCTCTGCCAAAGTTCTGTATCCTCTGAAACACAGTAGCAGTACGTATTTGAACGGAGAAGAACAAAATAAAACCATTCGCAGGTCATTCAGCCGGCGACCATGGGCGATTACCCAGGCGGTGTGGCGTGGCATGGCAAGGCCCCAGGAATGTTGCAGGCTCGATGATGTCATCAGTATCGGCGTTCTCGATCACGTGCACAGCCTACAAATTGTCAACAAACCCGCGCGGCAATCCAACTCGATCGGGCAATATTTAGCGTTTGTATGTCACTACAGGAGCACAAATTTGGCTTATTTCTTTACTGAACAACATGTCACGATGGATGTAAGAGAATAATACGTAATTTCGAATATAAAAAAGGTTAAAAGTTACAAATACTGGGGCTTTAACTTTTTTTAGCTCCCATAGCCATATGTATATATGGCAATGGAAGCTATTCTTATAGGCTAGGGAAATGTCTGTATGTATGTATGTCTGTATGTCTGTGTGTCTGTATGTCTGTATGTCTGTATGTCTGTCCGTCAACATCAAAACTCCAAAACCGCTGTACATTTCATCTTGATATTTGGTGTGTACATGGATGATGGGCTGTAGATGAGATTTTGTTCAAATGAAGTTGTCATTGCCAAAAATATGCAAATTAAGTGAAAAAATGTAAAAACAGTCAAAATTGAAAAAACTCTATAACCACTGAGCAGATTACATGAAAAATGGCATGTAAGTACTTTGGGCTGACATGAAAAGATTGTGCACATCTTGGGTCAGTATCTTAGACTTGCTATTTTTCATGAATTTTTTGTAATTTTCTCCCATTTTTGGTCAAAAAATCTTCTTCTCTGAAACCACAAGTCCGATTGATTTGAAACTTGGTATGGAAGTGCATAGGAATGACCTTTCCCAAATTTGGGCAAATTGTGGTGAAATTTGCATATTTTTTATTTTACACGTCCATAGACTCCCATGTATTAGGCAGATCTCCATAAACTCGCATGTATAAGGCCACGAAAAATAAAAATTTAGTTTCTCATCGTAATCATATTGCAAAAAGGATGCAGTGACACAATTTTTAGTCCCCATGGAAGAAGTCCAGTGGGCTTATAGATTGGGTCATGTTCGTCTGTTCGTCCATCCGTGAGTCCATCCGTTCACGCAGATATCTCGGATATTTTGACAAAATGTCATGTGACCTTGATGACCTTTGATCTCAAATATACATATTTGTCCATAACTCAGTAACCACGAGTGCTACCACCCTTCATATATGGTATGATGGGACACCTTTATGACGCCACATATTGTACCTCATTAATTATGCACATATCTAATTTTGAGCGAGCCAATAGAGCTAGAGGTCTGATTTTTGGTATATAGGGATAACTTAGCAATACAATTTTTTTGACAAAATGTCACGTGACCTTGGTGACCTTTGACCTCAATATACATATTTGTCCATAACTCAGTAACCACAAGTGCTACAGCCTTCATGTATGGTATGATGGGACACCTTATGACGCAACATATTGTACTTCATTAATTATGTGCATATCTAATTTTGAGCGAGCCAAGAGAGCTAGAGGTCTGATTTTGGTATATAGGGATAACTTAGCAAAACAATTTTTTGACAAAATGTCACATGACCTCGGTGACCTTTGACCTCAAATATACATATTTGTCCATAACTCAGTAACCACAAGTGCTACACCCTTCATGTATGGTATGATGGGACACCTTATGACGCCACATATTGTACTTCATTTATTATGCGCATATCTAATTTTGAGCGAGCCAAGAGAGCTAGAGGTCTGATTTTTGGTATATAGGGATAACTTAGAAAACAATTTTTTGACAAAATGTCACATGACGTCGGTGACCTTTGACCTCAAATATACATATTTGTCCATAACTCAGTAACCACAAGTGCTACAGCCTTCATGTATGGTATGATGGGACACCTTATGACGCCACATATTGTACCTCATTAATTATGCGCATATCTAATTTTGAGCGAGCCAATAGAGCTAGAGGTCTGATTTGTATATAGGGATAACTTAGCAATACAATTTTTTTGACAAAATGTCACGTGACCTTGGTGACCTTTGACCTCAGATATACATATTTGTCCATAACTCAGTAACCACAAGTGCTACAGCCTTCATGTATGGTATGATGGGACACCTTATGACGCCACATATTGTACTTCATTTATTATGTGCATATCTAATTTTGAGCGAGCCAAGAGAGCTAGAGGTCTGATTTTTGGTATATAGGGATAACTTAGCAATACAATTTTTTTGACAAAATGTCATGTGACCTTGGTGACCTTTGACCTCAAATATACATATTTGTCCATAACTCAGTAACCACAAGTGCTACAGCCTTCATGTATGGTATGATGGGACACCTTATGACGCCACATATTGTACTTCATTAATTATGTGCATATCTAATTTTGAGCGAGCCAATAGAGCTAGAGGTCTGATTTTTGGTATATGGGGATAACTTAGCAATACAATTTTTTTGACAAAATGTCACGTGACCTCGGTGACCTTTGACCTCAAATATACATATTTGTCCATAACTCAGTAACCACAAGTGCTACAGCCTTCATGTATGGTATGATGGGACACCTTATGACGCCACATATTGTACTTCATTTATTATGCACATATCTAATTTTGAGCGAGCCAAGAGAGCTAGAGGTCTGATTTTTGGTATATAGGGATAACTTAGCAATACAATTTTTTTGACAAAATGTCACGTGACCTCGGTGACCTTTGACCTCAAATATACATATTTGTCCATAACTCAGTAACCACAAGTGCTACACCCTTCATATTTGGTATGATGGGACACCTTATGACGCCACATATTGTACTTCATTAATTATGTGCATATCTAATTTTGAGCGAGCCAATAGAGCTAGAGGTCGGATTTTTGGTATATAGGGATAACTTAGCAATACAATTTTTTTGACAAAATGTCACGTGACCTCGGTGACCATTGACCTCAAATATACATATTTGTCCATAACTCAGTAACCACAAGTGCTACACCCTTCATATTTGGTATGATTGGACACCGTATGACACCACATACTGTACCTCAACAATTATGCACATATCTCATTCTGAGCAAGCCAATAGAGCTGGATGTCTGATTTTTGGTATATAGGGATAACTATAGGAGAGAAATTTTTTGACCAAATGTCATGTGACCTCGATAACCTTTTACCTAAAATATATGTTTATGTCAATAAATAAGTAACCACAAGTGCTATGTCCTTTGTATTTAGTAGGATGGGAGACCTTATGACAGCACACGCTTTACCTCATTAATTATGTACACATCTAATTCTGGGCAAGCGAATAGAGCTAGAGATCTGATTTTTGGCATATAGGGATAAATTAGCAATATAATTTTTTTTTTCAAAATGTCATGTGACCTCGATGACCTTTGACCTTGATTATACATATATATGCATATCTCAGTAACCACAAGTTCTATACCCTCCAATTTTGATAGGATATTAGACCTTAAGATGTCACATCTTGTACGTCATTTATAATGCGCATATGTATTTCTTGGCTGGCCAATACTGCTAGAGGTCTGATCTTTTTTCCCGATTTAGAACCATAACTTAGACATGCCTCATGTGTTTCAAATTGGGAACAACGACATAGACCTATGTGCCCATAGATCTCAACATATACACTCCAGTGATACTTCTTAATGACAACATTTTCCTGCCCCATCAAGACTAATACTCCTATTACAAGTGGGGACTATGTCATTGTAAATGACTTGTTGAGTTAATGGTTGTATCACAGTATTCGATATATCTAATTCTGTATTTTTTCCATTTTATATTCTGAATAAATACATTAAACATATTTCACTGTCTCCAGTACATTACATTTAAGTATTTTCACTTCATGCACTTTATCCCTTTCACACATGTTCAAATATCTGACCAGAGAACAAACACTAAATAGTCCAGGATGGGAGCTACAGTGTCATTGACGCTATTTTTTACTCATGTGATAGTTTTGATATGGTATACATTTTTATACATAATTATGATGAATCATCAATTTTGTATTTTGCAGCTAATTTTGCCATTTTAGGTCAGGCCATCCTGAAATGAGCTACAATTGTATCAAAGATCTCAACCTTCTTCATCAATACATATGTCACAAAAAGTTGCTCTCTACATAACACAGCATAGCTCTGTCGACTATTGGGTCGCTTGTTTTTTTCAAAACCGCTGGTCAGAGAGCTTTAATATTTGGTTAACAGGTCCCTAGGATGACCTTAGTGAGATAATTTCATACAGTCAGGAAATACTTAATTTTGTATCCATGTCTATAGTAGCTTCAGGGACTTTGGCCCTATGTTTAAGATAATGTGGTGATTCAGCATTTGAAATGGTAAACTGTATTTGGTGTTGAAATGCGGTAAAAAATAATGAGAAAACATAGCTGAGCTGATTTCAGCAGGTTTGGTTTCCAACAAATATATTCAAAGTTTTTTCAATGATAAAGAGTGATGGAGGGGGGGGTGGTCCTGGCAGATTTTGAAAAAATTCAAACAAATGTCAATAAAAAATCAGCCACAGAAGGTTTGTCAAAAAGAAAAGGTGGGATAGTGGGAAAAAAAGAATGTTCAATGTATCGGATAAAAAACATAATGTTCCTCATCAATCTTCCAGACAACCCCCTTTTATCAAATGGTACACCCCTGATGCATTTTTGTGTGCAATTAACCATGCAGTGTATTTTAGTTTAAGATATCAATCAAGTTAGGTAAGGATTTGAAAGGAATAGTCAAGTTCACCACAGTTAAATTTCTTAACTTTATCTCTTGTGTCATCATCCTTGTGTAATTGGTTAAGTTTGTAAGTTGCTCCAGATGTGGATGAAAATGGTATGCACTTTCAAAATATTCATCTCAAATGCAACAGCAGAGGGTTGTCACTTGTATAAAATTGACATAGCAGAGAAACCCAATTTAAATCTCTAGTACAACTGCATTCATCAGCCTGGATAGTATGTACCGGTATTGCCTGCGGACACATCAGGGATTATGGAGACCATACTTCCTATTATGATATAAAACATCCAGTCTTCTTTGTACACAAATCTAGACATACTAGTATTTAAACTTTGTGAAGTGCAAGTTTGGAGAACTTCCAGCAAACACTGGTTTAATAACACTTTTGACAATTTAAAAAAAAAATTACTGATGCTATCAGTACCATCAAGATCTATAACAATCTGTACATAGACATGAATATCTGATGCAGTAGGGTGCACATTAGAGTCAATCATTACTATAATTGAATTTATAAAATTTCTGCTGGATAACAATGACATTAAGTGGACAGAAACTGAAAGTGTCCCTCGAGCCAGAGAACTAGTTGTTGGCAGTTTGGAATTAAGGATGAACAAAGTATGAAAATGACAAAGAACATTTATGATTGAACAAGTTGATAAAGGGTCTATCTAGATCTGCTTATAACCCGAACGACTGATCAATTTCTTCATTCCGTTAATGTCACAAATTCGATGAACTCTCATCACAGTTTCATAAAGTTTGGTTTGGATGTACGACACCCAGCAAACAAGAAGATTACGAGTTCGTGTCGCAATCTCCGGACTATAAACCTTGATGAATTGCAAGAAAAAATCACCGCCAAGCTTTCGAACTATTCACGAGATAGCAACACTGAACACCTGTTAACATTCTACCATGCCGCAGTAATAGACGTATTGGACACTATTGCGCCTATTAAGCCGAAAATCGTTACCGACAAGGTAAGGGCACCATGGTTCTGTGAAGAGCTGTTGATGATGAGGAAAATTGTACGACGGCTGGAGACAAAATATTGTTCTACCAATCTTGAGATCGATCGTCAGATTTTTCTCACAAAGCAAAGAGAATATTTTCGTCGGTGTGATGAACTCAAGGCCGTCTACCATCGCATTCGTATCCAAGAAGCAGACGACAAGGGACTCTTTAACATCATTGCCGAGTTATCCGACGTGAAGACAATCATCAGAAAAGTTCTACCAAGCCAATTCAAACCAGCAACACTTCCATCTGAATTCTTGGATTACTTTAACTCTAAGATTTTGCGACTTCGAGAAGGCCTACCAAGTCCCCACATTGATAATGACAACGTCTTACCATCACACACCCTACCATGTTTCAACCAGGTGACTACAGACCAGGTGAATAACATCATATTACAAGCATCTTTGAAATCCTGTGATCTGGATGTACTGCCTGTAAAATATATCAAGAAATTTGCAGATGCTCTATTGCCATTCATGACACATCTTTTCAATTTGTCACTGTCATCGGGTTCCGTCCCTAGTCACTTCAAGTCCGCTATCATCCAACCATTGCTGAAAAAAACAGACCTCAACCCAAATATTCTTAAGAACTATCGACCCGTATCAAATTTGTCTTTCTTATCGAAAGTACTTGAGCAGATTGTTGCTGCCCAGCTGAATACTCATCTCAGAAAGTACTGTCTGTTTACCAAGTTCCAAAGCGCGTATCGCGCCCATCACAGTACAGAGACGGCCCTTATGCGTGTACACAACGACATCATGCTCGCCCTCAACGACAAGAAAGACGTCGTCCTTGTTATGCTGGACTTATCGGCTGCGTTCGACACAGTTGACCATGAAGTCCTTCTACATAGACTTCAATTTCGTTTTGGTATCACCGGCACAGCACTATCGTGGTTCAGATCATACCTCAACAATCGCACTCAGTGTGTCAAAGTGGGATCTGCAACATCATCCAGTACACATATGAAAAGTGGCGTTCCCCAGGGCTCTGTTTTGGGTCCCATTCTTTTCACCCTCTATACGGCACCACTGGAAGATATCATTGTACAGCATGGTCTCAACCACATGTTATACGCAGATGATACACAAATTTATGTTGTTTGCAATAAACCAGATGAAGTCCAAGGGTCTATTGAAGTATGTGTTGATGACATTCGCGCCTGGATGAAATCAAATATGTTAATTCTTAATGATGACAAGACGGAGGTTGTTCATTTTCGTCCGGACTGAGATCTGATGTAGTGAAACTTCCAAGCCTAAGGATTGGCGAGTTTGATATTGCTCCATCTGCTACCGTTCGTAATCTTGGCGTTACCCTTGATCAGTCTGGCTCTATGTGCGACCAAATTAATCATATCTGTAGAAATGGTTTTTATGCTCTGTCTAGGATTGGCAAGATCCGTCAGCTGTTGGACAAGTCCACAACGGAAAAAATGGTTCACGCGTTTATCACCTCTTGTCTAGATTACTGCAATGGTCTTTTATACGGCATCAACAAGATTCAACTTCAACGCCTTCAATCAATTCAAAATGCTGCTGCCCGCCTTATTTCTCGAACCCGTAAATTCGACCATATCACACCTGTACTAATCGATCTACACTGGCTACCTGTTGAGGCACGCATCAAGTTTAAAATCATGCTGACTGTTTACAAAGTTATTCATCGTGTTGCACCACTATATTTGATTGACCTGGTTGAGCTCTACACCCTGCTAGAGATCTTAGATCTGCCGATTCTCTGCGATTAGTGCCACCTTATGGGAAATTTAATAAGTCATATGGTCAGAAGGCTTTCTCTGTTTCTGCACGTCTCTGTGGAATTCTCTGCCAGCCGAGATCCACAATGCTACATCTGTTGACTGTTTTAAACGTAGTTTAAAGGCTTACCTTTTTAGCCAGTATTATTCATGCTAGGGATGATCAGTCATTTTTTATCTGGAACTGTTTTTTATTCGTTTCTGCGACTTTTTTTTTTAACATTTTTGCATTTTTTACAAATTTTGTGCTGACCTTTTCCACATGGTGAATTTTTAATGCCGTACGAGTCTTGTACGGGTCATTTTGCTCGCTTGCCTGCTTTTTAATGCATTTTATTGAATTTTTACTTTTTTCATTTACTTTTGGATTTTTGGACTTTTTCCACTTGTGACTCTTGTAATGGATTTTTGTTTTTGTCTTTTGTTTTGTTTGTTGTGTTAAAGGCACTGAGACGTATGTGTAGTGCATTTCTTCTAAGAATTAAATTATTATTATTATTATTATTAATATCTTACCAAGGATAATGATCAGCAATGTTATGATATTCACACAGATTAAGTATAATATTATACAGACATGGTTTCTGTTTTGGTTGACAGTTTGTTGATGCATTACCAGGTTTCTTCCCACAATGCACCACTGCAGCCAGGGGGTCATGTGATACAGTAATAATGTTCCTCCCTGCACAAATAGCAAATGCAATGTTGAAATTTAACAATACCGGTATGCACTACAAAAATCTAAGGCATAAATATGGAAGTAAATCAATTCATACACAGTGCAAGAGATAGATTTATCAAAGTCAAATTTCAATGACTGAAGTTAGATTTTAAAGAATAAAGGAAGCAATAGTATTCACTTGGGTTTGCAGCAAATCATAGGGTTAATCAACGACTACTGATTTATTTTACATACTTTGTTTCTGAACATATTTTGAAGTTGCTTTAAAGCCGCACTTTTCAATCCCAGGTTCTTTCTATTTCTTTCAATCCCAGGTTCTCGATTTATTTTACATACTTTGTTTCTGAACATATTTTGAAGTTGCTTTAAAGCCGCACTTTTCAATCCCAGGTTCTCGCATTAGTGGAGTTCTCCTCCCAGTCAAACACTTGGCCAGTACGATGTTTGATTTCTACAACATTAATTACACAAACTGATCTCAACCATTTGTCACATTTTGCTAATCCTGCAAACAGAGTTTATACAAGTGTTTGATTGACGGTCGGCTCAAATCGCCAACAGTCATTGATTCCCCATCACAAACGCTCGAATTTCCTAAAAAATTGTCTTCCAGTCGCGTTAGACTTTGAATATAACAACAGAGTTCGATCAGCAGCAACTTCTCTCTGACCGCTTGGCAGTATAGTCTGACTGCGTTTTTGCGGCCGGGGAAAACTAAAAAGTGGCATTTTCTGGAGCGTGTGCCCACGTGTTGACTGTTTGGTATCCTTTTACACAATAAACGCCACAATAGCTTCACGTCCTTTTAAAGGGAGGCTCCGCCTGTAAGCAAAATAACAATTATACAGTGGAACTGCACCAAAATGCTTCAAAACTTAGAACAACTTATTACTTCACAGTTGTTGTTCTTGCTGTCCTGTCTAATCAAATATTAAGCTGAAGTGACTTGTCATTTTCGTGTCAATTTTTGTGTCTCATATTACAACTGGCACTATTTGTCACAACTTTAATACATTTTTAAACAAAGTATACAACCTGGAGTAGAAATTTTGTAAGGTATTTGCATTTCTATAACAACCCAACCAGCCAAAAGTCTGCAGTAACACACCCACTTTTGTCCAACGCATACTTGTAACTTTTTCTGGTCGATATCAGTCACTCCATTTTCCATTGTAAGCATCTCCAATAATGAGTTTATAATCACTGACTCTGAATACCACTGTATCTTGTAGTGGATCTACATGTATGTTATGAAGAATTTCTGTCCTTGGTGACGGATCCACTCTGTAAAATTTCAACAAATCATTATCATTATTACCAATATAACTCCACTGTGCTTTGCTACCGTGTATGCAACCTTGATATCATTTAACGTTAAAAGAAATTCCATGGTTGTTTCAAGTTGCTGTGATCAACATTTTTCATGGTAATTGTATCTGCAGCTCCCTGGAGAAGACTGAAGCATTCAACTATTTCCAGTCGCTCGAGTGCTCAGGCAGCAGTGTGTAGCAAGGTCAGAGGTCTCACAGTGCCTGCACACAACTGAATCTTTGTGTCAACACCCTTGAGTAACGCAGACAATCTGGGACAGTCTTCCATCACCTCACTTTGCTCTAGCTGTCACAGCAGAGAATGATTTTCCAGCAAATCTATGGCAATTTCATCTGACGCTCAATGAGCATCATTTGCAAAGGAACGTGCCAAGAAGAACATGCTAAATATATAGTTTTTAGCTCATATTTGGTATTGTATATAAATACCACAAAAGCTTATATGGTGAGTCGATGGCGTCTGTATAGGTCTGTATGTATGTATAAGGGTATGTATATGCGGATGTATGTCCGTCACACGCAAAGGCTCCCATACCGCCAAAGCTACCATCTCAGTGTTTGATGTACAGGTAGATGCAGGGGTTGAGATGTGACGTTGTTCAAATGAACATGTCAGTGTCAAAAATATGCCAATGAGGTAAGAAAAAGGGGAAATCCTGCAAATGTGCAGGATGGTGGCGGTAACTGAAACAGCCCACACATCTGAGTAAGAGGTTTTTGACCTTTAACCTACTTGTATGCAGGGTAACTATTATGTTGGGAGTGGTGGCAGTAACTGAAACAGCTTATTAGTCATTTCCTGTCATTGTTTATGAACTGTGACATATTAACAGACCTGCTTAACCATGGATGTCTATTTTTGTACATCCATGGTTGAAACATTCTCTGCTATGCGTGTTCGGCTTAAATTGACCTTCAGTACCTAAAGTTTCAGACCTTATTTGTACTTTTGTCATTCTTGTTTTTCTGGTTTAAATATTTCTTGTTGTTTTTCTGGTTGTACTGTGCAGAAATCATTGTCATAACATCAACATACCGGTAGAATTTTCCTGCACTGAACAGATAGAAACAACACTTATTGTTGATCTTTGGTATGTACATGTACCTATTCTGATCAATTTGAGCGACACCGTTGGATATGTTATAAGTGTACAGAAATTAACTTTCTCTATAGAGAATAAATTTTAGATACTCTGAAAAGAAATTAAAGACTAATTGGACTGGCTAGCTAGTTTCGGGTAAGTGGACTGGGAACGCTAAAACTATTTATTTCGTAAAGTGTATATGTGACAGATATACTTTGATCATATTGTATAATGTAGAGAAAGGCAGCAATCATGATATCAAATTATATGCCATGGTTCTCACAGAATAATCCAATTCAAAAGTGCTTCCAGTCTATTTACCCACAAGAGTTACTCTTTTAGTTGTTATGCTTGTTAGTCCCCGCGGACGAAGTCCGGCGGGGACTTATAGATTGGGTCCCGTCTGTGCGTCCGTCCGTCCGTCCGTCATCAACAGTTTCTCAGACACTGCTGAACCAATTTCGTTCAAACTTGGCACAAACGCATAGCACTATAACCTGCAGATGCACGTCGATTTATTTTGTGATACGATCGAATTTGGCCGCGAGGCGGCCATTTTGTTGCGATTTTTCATGTCTTTGGACCACAACTCAGACATCCTTGAGCAGATTATGTTCAAACTTGGCACAAGGCATAACACTATGGATGTCAAATAATTTTGCGATATAATCCAATATGGGCGTGAGGCGGCCATTTTGTTGCGATTTTTCGTGTCTTTGGACCATAACTCAGACATCCTTGAACAGATTCTGTTCAAACTTGGCACAAAGGCATAACACTATGGCCTACATGTGCGTGTCAAATAAGTTTGCGACACGATCCAATATGGCCGCGAGGCGGCCATTTTGTTTGCGATTTTTCGTGTCTTTGAACCATAACTCAAACATCCTCAAACTGATTCTGTTCAAACTTGGCACAAAGGCTTAACACTATGGCCTACACATGCATGTCAAATTATATTGCGATACGATCCAATATGGGCGTGAGGCGGCCATTTTGTTGCGATTTTTCATGTCTATGGACCATAACTCAGACATTCTTGAACCAATTCTGTTCAAATTTGGCACAAAAGCAAAATAGTATGCCCTTCATATGAACACCAATTTATTTTGTGAAATGATCCAATATGGCTGACAGGTGGCCATTTTGTTTGTGATTTTTTCATGTCTTTGAACCGTAACTCAAACATCCTTGAACCGATTTTGTTCAAACTTGGCACAAAGGCAAAGCACGTACTATGGCATGCATATGCATGTATCAACTAACCTTGCGATAGGATCCAATATGGCTGCAGAACTGCCATTTTGTTGGAATTTTGCATGTCTTTGAAGCATAATTCAAAGGTCATTACACCCATTTTGTCCAAACTTGGCACAAAGATCAAGCACTATGGCATACATGTCAATTTACTTCGTGACATGTTCCAATATGGCTGCCAGATTGTAAATTTTTTCCAATATCTCTGCCCGATGGTCATTTTTGGATTTTTTCATGTCTTTGAGGCTTAATCATATGCAAATATTCCTTAACCAATGTTGTTGAGACTTGGTACAAAGATAAAGTACCATGGCATACATATGCATGTCTACTAATTTTGTGCTATGATCCATATGGTCAAGAGACAGCCATTTGATTTCAATTTTGGTGTGATTTTTTTATGTCTTTGAAACATAAACATAGGTCACTGTCCCTCGATGGACTGATTTTGTTCAAACGTGATACGAAGATAAAATACTATGGCTGCATTCTTGTGCACATTGAATTGTTTCATTATATGATCCGAAATGGCTGATGGCTGATTACAACAACATACCCGATCCCATAGCATTTCGAAAATTCCACCAAACCATGTGTATAGTATGTGCCATCATGACACTAGAGGCAGTGAGGGCATCATTATGTGTGATGTAATCAAAAGTTCCTTCAGTGGTCATTACCGGCAGAGATGAGTCATTTATTGAATGTTCCTCAGATTACTTCATTATGCAAGTCACAGGCCTGATGCACCCGTTGCATCAATGTCATTCCACAGCGACCTAGACCACAGCTACCTAGACACCAAAGATTATAACAAAATGGACAAGCGGGGACTGTGTCATCAACGATGACTTGTTTGCGTCTACACTTTAGTTACCTTCATCATTTTAATGTCTCCAATGGCGAAGTGAGTTTATTGTAGTTTGTGAGCCTGAGTCAAACTGCCTCACCATTTGTTTCTGACTGAAGATTCAATCAATGTGTCGACTTAACGATCATAAATATAACGCAATGAAGGACAATGCATTTATTAATTATGAAAGACAGTCTTGTATGAAAGTGTCATGAAACTGTAATTTGTTGACAACATGAACAGTTCTCCTCTGATTTTTTTTCCAACGTATCATTATCAGGAAGCTGAAACATAAGTTTAATGTTCAAGGGATACCTGTATCAGTTGACTATTTTTCATGATTTTTCCCCTGAACATTATTGACAGAAATGCACATACTTCAGTTTGTCAGCATAACATAGACAGAGCTTTGAGTCAACGGTGGATTCAGGTGCAGCCAACGAACAATGCCCTTTTAAAGGGGTCCTTACTATGATAAGATATATTGTGTATGACAAGCAATGTGAACTGACTAATTTTAAGTCAAGAGGGTAATTGATTAGCTGTTCATAATTTGCCCTCCCACTAAAAATTTGTCGACCTACCCTCCCGCACTCAAACTTCATTTTTACCCACTCCCCACTTATTTTTGCCTGTTTCCCCTCCCCACTGTGAATTTTTGAAGCTCCCCTGCCCTGTGGCGAAAAAACTTGCCGATTTCCCCTGCCCTGGAAATAATTCCCCTCAAAATTTTGTCATTCCATTTCCCCTGCAGACATGAAAAGTTATAAGTACTTGTCCTGTGTCCCAATCCCCAGAAACACCATGGCTCAACTTCCCCTGTCCCTGTTTTAGAAGTAGCTTTCCCTCTCCTCGTTTTTCGCCAAGCCCTGTCCCCAGGACAACCAACCAGTATCTGCCCTGCCCTACAAAAAAACTAAAATTTGCTCCCCTGCCACTTAAAAACATGTCCCCTGCCCGAGCAAAATTAGAATTTCCCCTGCCCTCAAAAATTGCTCCTGGAACAGCTTTTTCGATGAATAGCTCCGTTGGCTGCACCTGAATATTGACAATACACTGTACATGAATTTTGGTCTGGACTCAAATACTTTTATATTTTGAAAACTGTATCATGAGACAGAGTCAATAAATTTGTCACAAGTGACTTTTATGCAATCACATGACATATTGATCATACCTACAGATTTTCAGGGATTCTCTCAACTGATGAACGCATGATAAGACTGCACTGGACATGTACCATAGCTACTTAGCATGCATTGTTCTTGTTGGCAAGTGAATTCTGGTTTGTGTTTGCCTATACATATGCAGGCTATTTCAATGAGCTTTAATACATCACAATCACATTTTTCTTACAACAGTTCTGGACATCTGGTGATTCATACAAAGTGTGGAATACATTCACAGCTCATTCAAAATACTGTATTCAAACTTCAGAATTGTTCTTATCTTACAACTAACGTGACAACAATTTCATAAAACACAGAATGACTAAATGTTTAAAATATACCCACAAAATTCTAATTATATTATATATATTATATATATATATATATATATATATATATATATATATATATATGTGTGTGTGTGTGTGTGTGTGTGTGTGTGTGTGTGTGTGTGTGTGTATACTGAATTACTGAATTTATATTCCACCTTTTGTTTTACCTTTGTTGAACGCAAGGGGGCGTCATCCTGTTTTCGAAAATTGGAATGGGGGTCAGCCACTTTTTGATGTCGGCCAAAATAATCACTGGCCCCCCACCAGGCTGAAGAAACTGACCAGTCACTTAATCCTAAGCATTTCAACATATCTCTAACCCATTCACCATCATGGTTGACCTATTCAGAGGAAAATAGGGTTGAAAGTTTATAATACAGAACAAAATAGCAAAGAAGTCATATTGTGAAAGCTACCTGTACTCTCCCCCAAAGGAGAATTTTCATGCAACGTTAGTATAATTCTTTCTTTCGGTGATAATTTAGGTATAAGTGTCTGTACCAAAGTAATGAAAACTGGAACTCATCATGCACATTGTTGCGAGTATGATGGTGATCTCCATCACCAAAGAAAAAACAGGGTGGGCCCAATAAGTCCACTACCCCCTCCCCCAATGACGAAAGAAACTGACCAGTCCCTTAGTGCAGATTTTTGCTGTGCGCTCTAACCCTAGTCTGAATTTCAATTACAGTAGACAGTCTATCAAAAGATGTTCCATATTGTCACAGGCTATCAGAACAGTAACATGCCGGGAATTTGCTATCACCACAGTAGAATCCGTTTCATTCTGAAGCAGAAAGCCTATTCAATGATTATTGTATTTCATATTTATATTTATTGTAAATTTCCATGAACATATCAGGTCCTAAATGCTAAAAAATGGGGTGGGTCGGGGCTGGTACCGAAAATATATTCTTACTCTGTCATATATTCATACTCTGTCGAAATCAAGAATAAAAATTTTGGGTCACCTTGCAAATGTTTGCACTAGAGAAAACCATGTACGCTATACCTGCAAACCACGTACAGTTTTTAGCTCACTTTTGGTATACCAATGTGAGGTAATCGTATACGCTGAATCAGTTCATTTGCATCCATTTGCATGTCTGTATGTCCGTCCACGTCAAAAACAGCTAAACGGCAGAACCTACTGTCTTAGTATTTGGTGTACAGGTGCACCTAGGGGTGGAGATGTGAATTTGTTCAAATGAACTTGTCAGTGTCAAAATATGCAAATGAGGGGGAAAAAAGGAAAAACCCTGCAAATTGCTAAAACTCTGTAACCGTTGGTCAGATAGGGTTGAAACTTAGTGTGCAGGTTCTTTTAGGTATTCTAAAGTAGGTGTTTAAAATTTGAGATGAAATTTGCATGTGTCTATTTTTCAGGTAATTTTTTCAGTTTTTAGTCAAAAAATGTTTAACTCTGAAACCACTCATCTGATTGCTTTGAAGTTGGTATACATGTTCCTCAGGATGACCTCAGTCAAGTGTATACAAATTGAATTGAAATTTTCATATTTGTAATTTTGGGGCAATTTTCCGAATTTTAGGTCAAACATTTTTTTATCAAAAACTATTAATCTGATCGCTCTGATATTTGGTATACAGGTTACTAAGGTGATCAAAATCAGTTTGATGAATTTTGAAGATATCTTGAATTTTATATTTTTGCTGAATTTTTTGGTTATTTTTCTCATTTTAAGTAAAATTTCTTCTTCTCTGAAACCGCTAGCCCAATTGTTCTCAAATTTGGATTGGACGTTTGCAAGGGTGTTACCCTTCTTATTGTTGAAATTACTACAAAATTGGAAATATTACTGTTTTGAGGCAATTTTTGTCATTTTTGGTCAAAAAATCGTAAAAAATATTTTCATTTTAAAGCCCCTGGACAGACAGCTTTTATATTTGGTGTACAGATGTCTAGGGATGACAATAGTCATATATATGTTGAAATTGTTCTGAAATATACAAATTTGTGTTTTAAGACAATCTTGTCATATTTGGTCAAGAAAACATGTTCTCAAAATTACTTGTCTGATAGCTTTGTAATTTGGTACAAAAGTCCCGAGGGATGTTATTAGATAAATTTTCTGCTCAAAGTGTTGGGAAACCCCCAAAGAGCTATATTTTAGGTAATTTTCTTTTGTGACCTTAAATGACCTGCACCAACCAAGGATTTGTTGTGAGACAGTTTCGAAGGCTGTGAACATAATTTTGTTTTGTTTAATATCAATTTGTAGTAAAATTTGATCCTGAAAACAAAGCTGGGTAAAATTTTTCATTGCAAACCAATTTTTGCAACTGTTACGTGTGAGACACACAAGAACTGATGAGAATTTGGATCCAGGATAATTCCAGATGTCATAATCCCCCCCCCCCCCCACAGTGGAAGGAATTTCACTATCTGTAGCTGATTTAAGTGCTGTTTACATTTCAATGATAGCGCTCATAGCATTAATTAAAACATCCCAAAGTTGTAAATATACTGCCAGCTGGTCTTATGTAAACATGGTCAACCAAGGGGTGGAACATTGATATTCAGGAGGGGGTAGGGGATAGAAGATTGATGAGGTAGCATTCCTTTTTAAAAGATCCCTTTTGTATTTTTCCCACTCTTTTTCCCCCTCTCCAACCTTTCCTTTTTGTCAAGCTTCTGTAGCTATTTTTTGTTGACATTTGCTTGTGTATGTAGGATCTGCTTGTTCCATTGCTATAGAAGTTGGTATGCATGTTTCTAAAGTTTACCTCCAGTCCTAAGTTGCAGACCTTACTTGCTTTTGTCATTCTTGTTTTTCTGGTTGATCTTTGGTACCCATACTGGTATGTACCAATTCTGATAAAATGTGATTGACACCGTATAATTGCGGTATTTTTTAGTCTAAGTCTAAGGGATGTCTAAATTCAGGTGAGAAGACAGGCTTCAGAAAATGCTGTGTCCTGAAGGAAGCAGAATCGAGAACTCGGCCGAGTGATGGCTTCTTTCTGCAAAAGGGGCAAAAAAAAAGTCCACCGGAGCGGTCAAAGCTGCTAAAATCGTCAGATTTTTTCCATCTTTTTTCTTAAAATTCAAAGAAATAAACTTGCTTTGAAGGTCACACTGTAATTCAAACATGTAATTGAGCGATTTTCAAATACGGCCGCCCGGCAGGTTCATTATTGGGTGAAAAGCCAATGGAGGCAGCCTCAATGAAAGACTTCAACTTTGGCTAAATTTTAGATTTCTCCAGTACAAATATTTGCACGGTGACCTCCAATGTTTATACTTGGTTTTCAAAGAGTATGGTTGAAAATTCCTTGAGGAAAGCATGAGCAAAGGTTTAATTAAAGCTCCGCTAGCTGCATCTTTAGGCTGTTTTTTCAGAACTTTTGTTTTGTGGTTTTCCTACACTTTCTGCATTGAATCCCTAAACTGCGATTTAAACCCAAGTATTTAGCAACTCAACACAACCTATATGAGTAAAGTATACATTGTTATAGTTGAAAATTGTATTCAAGTCCGGACTAGAATTCGTAAACAATAAACAATGATCACTACACACATACAAGCTGTGTTGACAAAAAGAATATTCGAAATTTCAGCATGACAAACGGATTAGGGTCAGACACGGTAGTTGATATACAAAAGCAGAATACTGAAAAACTTGCCACAAGTTACAGCTTGTGTCCCTTTAAAGTTTACTAGCCTATGGATGCTTTTTACCCAAAAATTGACTTTCCAGATGGCTGTATGTTGAGAAAAGGTCGATTATATGCTTGACTTTAAACTTGAACTTATTATATGCTTGATGTTAAGCTTGGACTTCAAAGCAGGTTGATTTATTTGAATTTTAAGAGAAAAACACGGGAAAATTTGACCAACTGGGGAACGTTTGGTCCCGGCGGAGCTTTTTTGATTGGGGATTG
The DNA here is from genome assembly GCF_041260155.1 of Ptychodera flava. NCBI lineage: Eukaryota > Metazoa > Hemichordata > Enteropneusta > Ptychoderidae > Ptychodera > Ptychodera flava. The sequence goes on along the minus strand of NC_091932.1, from coordinate 44,362,974 downwards.
CAAAACCGCCCTACACAGCCGAATACATACTCGACTCTGCTTCATTCGATGGGACAGCAGTTTTTAAAGCTATAACTCCTCACCTCACGTTACACATCCCTAGGAGTGAAAAGCTGTTTTTATCACCTATCTTTCACATAAGTTACACAAGCAAGGCTGCCTGTAGGAAAAATCAAACTCGGTTACTGCTTTTTTCTTATACGCTCTATCTTCGTGGCTAACCAATTTAAGAAATTTACCTGCCCGTGAACAAATCTCCACAAACTTTCAAGTGACATAAAAAACAAGTTTAGCGGCTGCAAAGAATTCAAAGAAAAAACAAAACAAGACAAAACAAGCAAAAAACAAATAATTATCTACACATTTGGGCTTGATATGGGTCACTTAGCGGCATTTACCTTACAAGTTCACTGGACTGTCCTGAGTAAAACGTTCCAGGCAAGAATTTCTAAGGGGGTACGATCAGATTTTAAATGATTGCAATGGGCTCCATGATTGATCCTTAGACACTGGCGTGTCTGTTGAAATGGACGCGGGATATGAAATTATCAAAGGTTGCACTGATTTGGCACCGCAAGATGTGACGGACACTTTGTTGAAAGTGAACCGGTGTGGCAAGGACGAAAATTGGCAGAATATGCGTTGAACCACGGTCCCTCCACAAAATGTATGTGGAGGGACCGTGGTTGAAACTTGAGCCAAAGAACAGGTGAAAGTCGGGTAAAGTTGGTGGGTTTCTGTTGTTGAGTTTGTTTAGAGATTAGGTGTGTTTAGGCAGTTTTGCGATACCTAGAGTACTGTTGACAGTGAGCGAATAAAAAGCCTGAAGTCACGTGACCAACAGGTTACATATCCGCTGTTCATAACTTAGTTTACGATTTCACCGCAGCCTTACGAATCCGTCTATAAGGCTCAACTAGCAGCGTTAGCCACCAATGAGAGACAAACAACAGTTGGTATATTAACAGAAGAATTATGACAAAATCGGTTGCCAAAATTTTCAAATTCGGGAAATGCAATCCGTCAAAAAGTTATGTTTTCGACTTTTGCTCATTACATATTCGCTGGCATTTCACTATAACGGCACTGTTCTCATGAAGGATGGTCTCGTAAAAAGTTTTCTGTTTACACCCGCGTGGATATAACTGGTGAATTCCTGTGATTACACATTTCTCAAGTAGACCGTGACTATATTTGAGGTCGTCATAGTAATATATAGTAATCTCGTTTTAATACGTCTATGATGTAACACGGTCTACGAATAACTTCAAGAGGCCCTCTTGCACGCCGTAAAAGCATCGCTTACAAATAAAACGATCAGAAAATCAATATGTTTTGGTACGTAATACGGATCGTTGGAATAAAGTCATTGAAATAAGGTCGGGTGGGCCTCTCTCTGTCTAAAGAAGTAAAATTTCGGCGAAGTTGTGAGCTTGATGACCCGGGTTGAACAAAGGTCATCAACCTTTTTGGACTATTTTGACTCGTGAGATATCTATTATGATTTTGACCAAAAATTTCCAATGGTTGGTAAAAGAAATGGCTAAATATATTTAATTCGTATCCCACCAAACCGTGTGAAAACCTTATATGTGAAACCCCTCCGCCCCCTCCTCCCGACGTTGCCAGGCCATGCGATATGAGCCAGACAACGAGTCAGAGAAAGAAACTATCTGTTACACCAGGAGATGAAGATTATCACCTTTGCCTTAATATTACGGAGGTGTGCAGGGTTCCCACGATTTGCGCCCAGCTTATAACCAGGGTTTGTGGACTGGCCGAGGGAATGTGGTCTGGCTGACCCCGGAGCTAAAAAAGGACCCTAATAACTCTATGGGCTGACATACCTTTCTCGACTGTGTGATGTCTTGGCTAGGTGATTGGGTACCATAGTTGTGTTGTGAGTTCGAATCCCATCGAAAATTCGGAAGAAAGATAAAATGAAAGTCTTTTAGTTCTGGAGAGAATTTCCTCGGGCACTGTGTTGAGTTCAGCCCTGAGCGTCTCGTGTTCGGTACAAGCTCGCACACTATATAGACATAAACAATATTAGGGGAACGTCTCGCTATCGTAAGTTAGTGCCTTCTACCGTTTTCAGCTTTACCGCTCTTTTTTGTAGGAAGTGATGTAGATAATGGTCAATCACCGGTAAAAACGCCAGGAAAAGTTACTTTCCTTTTTCATTTCATTTATCTTTCGCAATGTTGACCAACCCATAAAATCCCCTGATAAATCCACGGATTAGAATAATTAGTTGTGTCGACTAATCTATTACAAGATGTGTGAGCTCATGAGATAAACGTCCTTGTAATGGAGTCATAAATAGAGTCAAGAGGCTAGGTTAGGTTATATAGTCATTTATTTTATTTACTCCGATCAGTCAGAGCATGAAGAAAAGGAGAGGAACTGATTGAGAAAACAGTGACAAAACTCAATAATATTAATAACGTCTGGTCTGCCTGTGATAGAATGCGCCTCGAAAGTCAAAGACTATATCTTTTGCGCAAACTTTCCTCAAGGAATCTTTTGACCGTTTTCTTTCAAAATCAAGAGTAAAAATCGGGCTTTTTACTGTAGAAACAAATTACCCAAGATTTACAATGTACCGGTATTTGAAATTAATTAAGAATGACCGCCGTCCCTGTGTTAACTCTATGGAGAAAATAAAATTTTCGATTTTCGAAAAACTAAGACGGTGACAATTGTTCTTACACTAAAAGCTTTAAAATGAGCCCCTCAACCTATAATTATATTTTATATTACGTGTGTCTTAGCAGTTTGGTAATATTTAGAGTAGAGTCCGATGTCACGTGATTACCCCAATATATAAATTTCTGTTGTTCATATCTTAGTCTACGGTTTCACAGAAGCAGTCCGAAAGTAGGCACAGTTTTACGGTGTAGTTTAGAACGCTCAACTTGGAGCGGTCACAATCGAAGAAACGCGTAGAGCGGTTAGTATACATTGAAAAGAATTGTGAGTGTAAGGTGCCTAAATTTTACTGAAATTTTGGTATTACATTCGTCGACTGTTGTGTTTATGACAGCTGCTAATTACTTATTCATTCGTATTTTACTGTAACGGTCTTTTTACTAATGATGGTATTACATGAAGTTCTCCATTCAGGCCCGCGTGGATTGATGGCGGCATATTTCTCAAGTGGGTGATGACCGAATTTTAGGTAATTTGTACGCTCTGAGTCTATGGTGAATTCGCTTACAAATATAACTGTCATAAAATCGATATTTTTGGTTGATGACACCGACCATTAGTGGTCATCACAACAAGTTTCGAGTTGTCAAATCAAGAACTTGAAATATGTAAAGGAACACAGTTTACGGGCATTAAACTCGCATCGTGCACTCTGAGTTTATAATTTGTCCGTTGACAAATAGAGTGGTCATAGAGGCAGCATTTTGGTGGACATTACGGAATGATTATTTCGTAATATCGATTGTCATCCCCCTCTGCAAATTACTACAGTGGGGGATGGTGACCGATTGGCAGTCGTCAAATTAATAACGAATCTTGTCGATCGTCGTCAGTAATAGAGTCATAACTCTACTCTCTGACGATTTAATGTATCTGTTGACAAACCTAGTTGTCGGAAAACCATTATTGAAAGATATTAGGCAGCAATGAGTGCAGATAAGGGAGCCGTCGTTATTTACGGCCTGGGGGGCGGAGAAATTTCATCGGAAACTCCGAGTACTCCTCCCCCATGATGAATTTGAGTAAACACCACTCTAACACTGAAATTTTGACTGAACCCCCAACTTAGAAAAGTAAACTATCAATACAATAATTTGTAAAATTTACAAAAATACAGCAATAGTAAATACCTTTCAAATCCTGTTGTAGGGCTATCCTGCTAGATTATCATCAGTTATCTCATGACAGATGAAAAAGTTGAAACCAAACCAATGAAATTCAAAGTCACAACAAAATATAGATAATAAAGTTCACGCTATAACCAGTATCCAACCATATAGTATTGTATAATTTGGATTGGTATCATGACAGGGTTTTTACTAGGATGTCTGAATGGGCTGTATTTGAAAGTACGGGGGGAGAACACACGAGAGGCTGCGGGGGAAGTGTCAGAGGGCCGTGGGGTGTTCTCCATCTTGCATGGAAAATATTGAGAAATTGATGTGTGTAATGGTGCAGTATTGTGCAATCTGAGAGGTATTTTTAATTTGTTTCTTTACTAAGTAAATCCGTTAGAACACCCTAAGGGGAATAGCACGAGGCGGGGTGTCCCCACTCTCGCATAAAAAATTTCGAGAAATTGATGTGTGTAATGATGCAATCTGAGAGGTGTTTCAATTTATTTTGCACTCGGTAAAACTGTTTGAACATAACCGTAAACACAGCACTAAATCAGCTACATCTTGCCTTCTTATAGTTGCACAAAATATGGTGACCCTCCCTCAAATGTATGAAATACCATATCTCTTCAAAAATTCTTGCGTGATAAATTGCGACTGTCCCTCCAACAACACCAGCCCTCCCCTCTGTAATTTGTCCCTAACATAACAATTGAACCAATTGTTATGTAAATTAGCTGATACTGTTTGAGTTATTTCTGGGGAGAATACCGCAGTGGTTGGGGGGGGGTTCAAGTTTTAGAATGTCGGACAAGCGGGAGGGTCACATTTAGATAGCAGGATGGGGAGGGTCACATTTTACGGTATAGGTGTGCGTGAAATTCCCCCGGCCCACCCCCTGTAATTACTGAAGGCTCCTTTATAAAAAGTCTGAATACGTTATGGTTAAATGTTAAAATGGTTTTTAAACTGGAGTCAATTAAAATGTATGTTTCTGTGATAATAAAGGATCATGAATTCACAATAGTTCAGTTTGTCCTAGATCCTGTGAAAAATTTTAGCAATTAATGTGTGCAATGGTGCAGTCTTGTGCAATCTGAGGGGTGTCTTGAATTTGTTGTTTTACTAGTAAAACTGTAAGAACACCCGAGGGGGAAGCACGAGGCGGGGTGTCCCCCCGCTCTCGCTTCGAAAATTTTGATAAATTGATGTGTGTAATGGTGCAATCTTAGAGGCGTTTCAATTTTCGCACCAAAAATTGAGTACCCCCCTTATTTCTCTCCACGTTTTGTTATGAGCGACCCCCTGTAGCGTTCAGTTTTTTAAGTGACACCTCCGATTCCCCCGAACCCCAAGCCTTAAATAATGACGGCTCCCTAAGATAATATCGTCATGAACCACTGCTTTCAGAGTATTTGCTATAAAATGTCAGTTGATGAAACAAGTGTCATTTATTCCTTGTCTTGAAAACACTGTTGACCTGACTGAAAATCTTAAGACTTTGCAAATAATTTGGTCTGGCAGTTTGTTCAAATGTTACATATGGTCTATTCCTGTCAAGCAGGTAAAATAGCAAGAAACAGAATAAATCACAACATTGTTTACACATGTTACTCAAATACCCTTCGGGACCAATATGAGACAAATAACAACTTCAGAGAAATGGAGAGTACAATGTTGCTGGGTATCACCTGTTCACCCTGAATTCCCTGTACACAGCTTCCAAATTACCGGTTGTGTGTGCCGTTCACGCCTTAAGGAGCTCCTTCTCGCGTTCCGTCAATTCTTCTGCTGCATTTGTTTTTTTCCTTTGCCCTGGCTCTTCACTTGGGCACGCTTTTCTCTTAACGTTGCCTGAGAATCTGCTAAATCTTGATAGAGGCTGATCGGGATTTTGTAAACATTCTCACCAAGGAAGCGATCTATCCCGCACTGGTAGGTAGCAAGCAGCTAGTCTGGTTCTTACTCCGAACCATCTTTTTGACGGACCCCGGAGTAAAAACTGCGGAAATAGCTGTCAAGTACATCTAGAGGACTTATGAATATAAGCCGTGTTTTGCAGGTCGCATAGTGCGCATCCACTAATTGAACTGGTGTTCAGCGCAATTTGAGAACTGCACTGTATTTTTCTTCCTCTGTTAAGCGACTAGCTCTTGCTTGTCGATCTCTGAGAATTCGGCGTAGTGCGATGGCTGAATGTTGGGGGAAACAGGCCTCGTATTTCTGTTATATTTAAGAAAAGTCATCTATTCCAGTGCATGGCTGTCAATTCCTCCTGTGGATGAATAGCTCGAGAATTTCTTCATCAAGTTGTTCTGATCGTACCTGGGTCATTTTGCCGTGTTTTCTGCTCAGTTTTTCGTAGCAGCGAACATTTGACACGCCTCACCGACAGGCAAAATATTGAGAAAGGCACATACGACAAACATTCTGTCTTCATGTTCCCCTATCCCCCCAGTTGTCCGTCGCTAAAAGTTAAAGTTACCGCCTGCGGGTTAATAGGACACATTATTTCGCTTACGTTCAGCATCTTGATGTTTATCGAGCGCGTCAAATTTACAGGCAATTATAACACAGCTAATCACAAACAAGTATCGCTTCATTGTACTAAAGAGTGTTTACAGAATACAGGCTTGAATACAAGTATCCAGGTGAATGATTTGTCGCAAGCTAGCTGAGGCGAGCAACGGCAGTAGTAGTAGTACGCAGGAAAAAAGTTCCGCTTTATGACATAGAATGGGGGTAATTTGGATTTTTTATCTCTCCTGTTCTACGTCACACAGGTGGCGATTCTGGCAAGTTAATGTATTAAAGCACAGAATGTAGTGGTGGATATTCCGCTGCCACATACCAGTGACCGTACATACTTTTACGTGGAAGATGAACAATCTCTCAAGAATGTCATTTATGTATGGGATAATGAGGAGAAGGTGATATTTCCCATGATGAAATATAAGAGTCGAAAATGATAAGAATGCATACCTGGTCAAATTGGACATGCTCATTGTCCGAAATAAAGAATTAATAATGATAATAATTAATAATAAACACACAGATGGGAGTGTGATAAAAACTCAATTTTCACCAAGGAAGTGTAAGGTAGAATTTAATGAGGTGGATATCTATGCCCTAACAAAGTAGGAAGAGGTGGAGGAACTGTAACAATTTCAATATGGAGAAAGACTGATCATGTGGACAGTCCGGATGAAGGTACGGAATTTACCAATGTGGAACACAGCTTACGTCATCACAGAGGATATCCCAGGTATATTCTGTTGGATAACCGGAGGCAAAGAGTAGGTTATACAGGAGTCAATGCGCATGACAAGATATTGGCCTTATGGGGTGGAAAGGTGGGATGGTGTATGTAGAGAATGGAGCCGTACAAAACCAGTAAGAGCGAGAATAAGATAAGACTGGTGAACTGGACGAAGACTGAAGTGGCGGAACCATTGGGTGAGTTTTGGATATGACAACAAATTGTAGTTAGTGGTTTTCTGGGATGTGGTAGTTGACAACGGGTAATGGAAAAATGCTTTATCGATAATATTTTTGTCCAGAAAGGTTTGAAATTTTGGTGGTCGTAGAAACGGACGCGTTCGTTTTTTACTAAGAAAGGTGTGAAATTGGGGGAGTTCTAGATAAAGTACCCAGAAACGGTATTTCTACTACTATCATTTTCAACACGCACGTTTTCCACTAATACAACGATCTTGAAAACAGTGAATAATTTGTTTTTACCATTTATTCATTTTCACACATTGAAAGTACAGTTTTGATGTCTTCGCAAATACATTGATATCAACTCAAAGGCCTAGATATTGGTTTCTTAATTTTGATTTTAAACATAAAATTGTTACAGTAGTACTTCTGAAATAAGAAATTATTGACAAACTCATACTCTACTTTCAGTCATGCTAATTCCAACATGTACACTCGCTAAAAGGAAAGAAATATTAAACAATCCAATTACAAAGCCATAAAAAATTAATCGACCTTAGAAACTAAAACCATTTGAAAATGAAAGTTACAATCATTACTCTCAATATTGTTATTTTAGCATAAAACGTTTTGATGACACAGCCGAAGAGTATAGAGGACAAAACGTCATCATAAAATCATTAGGATTCTTCAAACTTTCATCAAATATATACACTTGTAAGCTGGTGTGTGTGAAATGTCAATTTTACTCAGAATAAACATTCGCAGATGTAAGCAGTTATCCACTCCTTGATGCACAGGACATAGCCTAACTATCCACATTGTATTAGCTTTAAGTAAGAAAAACAATAAAAAGGATAAAGTTAGTACAGACGTTATAAGAAAACGCACACCAAAAAGTAGAGGAATGTGAATCATATATCTTGAAGTCGGAGAAAAAACTCCGGACAAAGTACAGCTATTTCTTCACTTGTGTTACGTAAACGGAAATTGTAGACAATCAAAATATAAATGTCTATTCTGTGTTCTGACAGCTTTGGAAGGAACTCCTTGTCATAAAAACTAATGCAAATATTAGATATTACATGTATTAGGTAGGCTGAAGTACCTTCGCATATGAATAATGCCATTTAGATTGTTTTTACATAAAATCATCGAAATGGATAAATCTATTACGTGAGGACTAAAAGGCAAATACAAAGGAGAGAATCGTTATCATTATCATAATTGGATGAAACGATGAGTGAAATTTCTGATTAGGTATATCACACGGGCATCAGCACAAACAGATTGCGACCATATGCGTGAATAACATGGTAATGACAGTTGAAATGGAAATTGTAAAATTTAGGTTATCTAAAATAATTACTATTGCATTAAGTTCAACTAAACATAAAATTTCTGAACACAAAATATTGTTTCTTTATTAATTATTCACTTGATTTTTGTTACAGATCGATTGATTGCTTGATCTTATTATTATATACTTTAAAAAGTCAAATGGTCATAATGGAATGGGCTGAGATGAATTTTTTACCATCCTTTACACTTTTGTTTAATTTGATCGGACAAAAGATTGAAGGGTATGATCGGAACTCTTTTCAAGAGAATACCCATGTCACGGGTCTCTCTACAGATATCTGGTGCATCGTGAATTCAGAAACAGGCCAAGATAAACAATTCTCATAGATCTCATATGATGTCACTTCTTGGTTAAACTCTGACGCTAAATAATTCAGTATTTTCTCATGATGACAGATTGACCGGGACACAAATTGGTACATTATTCTTTCCAAACCAGTCATTCCCATACACATGAAGCAATGAACAGGTAATAGTAAATCAGTAAGAACAGACATATGCAAATTTGTAGTATCCATACTTTCAAATTCCATGCAAAATGCAAAACGTTCCAATGTGAAATTTGATCTGAATGAATTAGACAGGCACTGAAGACGTTGAGATATCGCTTCGTCCGATAGAAGTACTATCGGGGACTATGACGTTGTATGTCCTTCCACAAAATCCACAGACCTTGCTTCTAAAGACGATACATAAATTACAAGAGACTTAATGTGTCTGTTGGTAACGATCAGCTCAGACATGGAAAGAACATCGTCAATGTGTAATGATAACTGAAAATCCTCCAATGATATGCTTTCCCTAGCAGCATCAATGATGCTAAAGTCAAGCAATTGCGAGCAAATAGCCAGGGATTTCAAGCCTGACTCTTGTAGACGAACGGCATAACAAAACGTATTGTAGAGTTTGGATTGAATGTCCTCTTGGAAATCTATAAAAAAACAACGTAATTTTACGTGCATTGTAGATTTTACAAGCGCATTAGCCAATTCTACGCTTTCCGTACTGCTGTCCAAATTAGTTAGGAATCGTTTTGAGTTGTTCACTTCTAGCAATTTGATCGGAATCTTTTTTACACAGGGCGATTGTACAATCATCGACAATTCGTCAATATGCTTATTTATTGCTGCACTTTCCACAATTTTCCCGATCATGGAAGCATCGTCGTCGACATCTGTTTCATCAATCAGCATAAATCGTTTTATGACCTTTGTTTCTCGAATAGCAGTTTTCAATAGCTGCAGAATATTATCACAATTATTCGTGCCCTTTACATCCAAAATAAGGCACTTTAATGACACTGAATTGGCTTTAAGTTCACTGACAAGACGTTCTGCCCAATGTTCGTCCATCTGATCAGCAGTTAACCAAAGACAAATGTCGGACTCGTTTTTACCTTGTTTTCGGTGTCGATATTTAAGCATCTCTATGGCCGTTTCAAAGAAGAAAGTTGCATTCTCGTAATAATTATGCAAACATAGAGAGTATCGCTTGCACATAAACGGTTTAGGGTACATAGATGAAGGATGGCCGTTGTCTATCTCCCCAACTTCCGTAAACATGATATGGGACAATCTACTAACGACTGGCTCCATATAGTGAAGATATTGAACGCAGTTATTGCTTTCATTGAGAAGTGTTAACCAGAAAGTGAAGTAAAAATCAACAACGGTCTCATCGATGTCACTTGTTTCGAGGGATTTATTCATAACCTTTCCAAAGTATTCGAAAAGAGAACCTGCGTTTGCTTTCAACATACCGACAACGAACGTAAAAACCGTGTAATACCTCTCAATATCAATGAACATGTACTCCATGTATTTCATTGGATCATCACTTGTAGCAATGAATCGTGCAGCAAAATATTCCAACCATGTTTTATGGCTGAAATAGCAAACTTTTATTGGCTTTAAACGTGAAATACCATAATTGCGAACAAGCAACCCAAAAGATAAAAGACATTCAGGTTTTATGTCAGACTCGTTTATTAGAGTTTTTCCTTCCCTCATAGTGTTGTACGCAATTTCTGCCAACGTGTCTACTGCTGTCCTTATATCACTGGGTACTTCTCCTTTCACGAGATCGATACTATCGTCAGGACCGATATCTATATCATTCTTAGAGCAATACCTATGCAAGATACTTTCAAGGATTTCTGTATACAGATCAGTCCTCTTCGTGGGAAAAGACTCATCGTCTGGTTGATGCTCCCAAAGAACACAAACAAATAAAACATTTAAAGGGTTTCTTAGAAAACTTTCCTGATTTTGATCATCGATGTATAAATTACTTATACACTGTTTTAGTTTTTCGACAGCTTTCTTATCCTGTTGGAAGAACTTCAACATATATTTCTCACGATCTTCTGCTGCAAAGCCATATATATTGAAATGTAAATCACAACCACTTAATTGACTATTACATTCATGAGGTCTTGAAGTAATAACTACTGTACACTTTGACAATATCTTCTTCTCAATGATTCTGTTCAGATCTAATTTGTTATCTGCTTTTAAACTATTATCAATCTCATCTAAACCATCAAAAATAAATAAAATAGAGTCTTCGTTGTATGAGAGAAACTTTGTCAGCTCTTCTTTCGAAATATTTGCATCGTCTGGAAGTAACTGATCGAATATGTTGTCGACTATGGACATTTTTTGCACATGTCTCACTTCCAATAAAATGGCCAATTTATATTGGTCAAATTTTCCACAGGCCCAGTCGTACGCCAATTTCCGACAAAACATTGATTTGCCAATTGCCGGTGGTCCCTCAATCCTTATTCTTTTAGCTTTTCGTCCACTTCCAGATAATCCAAACACTTCATTCACAGAAACTACACAACCCTCTGACCGCGTAGGTCGAATTTTTATCGAGCCTTTTCTTTTGAATTCTTTACCTCTCTCGTCAACTTTTACAACTTCAAGTCTTGTGTATACATCACTGACGTAAAGGGAAAAGGCGTCAATCCATGGTAGTGGTTTAAACTTGTTAAAGTGTTCTACATACAATTCCTTGAGATGGTCTTCAAGCCATGCAATGCCGTAAGAGATATCTGTAATAGAACATAAAATTTAGACGAAAACGTAGTAAATAATTACGATTAGTCGATGAAATTACATTATGCAAATGAAAAGATTAAACCATTCTTTTGCTTTTCCACTTGAATAGATAAATGGTTTAATCCAATGAAATCGTTCTACATTTGTTTTGGAATGATGACAAATCTATCTAGCTACTGGTATGTTATGGGGAATGTATTGGGTTGAAATGTTTGTTGATATAGCGAGAAAGACGTAAGCTGTCATCCTCCTTGTAAACTAGATTGCACAATACATGGTCGACTGGCGTGTGTGTACACTTACAGAATCACACAACCAGATAATACTTTCCGTCAGCCACTGCAGATTACATCTTTTATTGTCTCTTTCGGAAAAATCATGGCCCTCTCAATACTGTGGTCCATGTGCAGCTTGGGAGCAATAAAAACGACCAGCTATCTCTTTCAATTGCCTATGCAACCCGGTGCTGGCATGCTCTATCTAGACGGGATTTTAATAATTCCTACAGCTGCGCAATTGAACAATACCTAGCCTATACTTTCACAGTACATTACTACTATGTCCTCATATCTCTCCATGTCCCCATTACAGAGGCCATGTCATGCCCTCGCCTTATGCCTCAAGTAGCATGGGCAAGACGCAGTCGCTAACCAATCCGGGGGCTTGTATTTCTACTTCAGCCGTTAAGTTTCATTTGCAATTGAACACAATGGCTTTTGGTTGCCATTGCGGCTTAGGGCCCTTGTCCTGCGTGCTGGATGTCTTAAGTCCACTGTGTGTCAGAAGGCTTGGTGGGGTATGCCATAATGGCTATGCTTCACCCATACTCCATGCAACCAATGGCAATGGGACAGCCATTAGGGAGAACAATGGTATGACAATGAAGTTCATTTCCCCCTTTTTTCATTTGATCCAAAAACCTGTGTCTGTGTCGTTTGTTTTTTTTTTTGCATCAACTCTGAGTGAGACGTGAAGGTGATTATTCAAACAGGATATTTCTGTTGAGAAACTCACATGCAATTTTGATGATCGATTGCTGTTGTCGTGATCTTATAAACAATAGCGACATATTTGGTACTCTTCGAACGGGTATCTGATAATCATTTAGCATAATTGACGACCGTTATCATTCATATCTTGTATAGAAGTGAACTTGCGTTTTTGTAAAAATACTGAACCTTCAATTTGATTTTTTCGCCTCGTGTTTGGCAGTGCAATAGTTGTGGAGCATCGATTCATATTCGTTAATGATGAGGCTGCCATAGGTGAACTTTCTGTTTGTTCTCGCGTTGTTCTTTTGTGTTTTCCAAGTTTGATGTGAGCAGAATTCAAGGAAGCATTTGAAAACAATATTCGCGGGTGACTTCATCCCTTGGGATTGAAACCATGGCCGGGTGGTGGCCGTTGCCTGGCTTGATCTGCATCAACTTTTATTATGACGTGTACAGTGTGGGCGATGTTCCTCCATTTATCAAGCCCAGGCTTCACTACATCCTGTTATCAGCTCTTCTCAGTCTACTGCAGCTGCCCCCGACTTGGGACGGGCGGCGGTGGGTTGAGCGCTTTGGTCCCGGGAACCCTCCCTCTCCAGCTGCAGATACTGTCTTGGCATTCAAAAAGGTGTTTAAATTACCATCTACAGGTTGACTTCATATATTTGTTTTGAAGCTAGGAACTGTTGGTGAAGTGTAGCGAACACCAACGTGCCAGATTAATGCCCCTACTTGTTATCTACAGTCTCTTGGAATGGAGACCACAGAGACGGTCCTGCAAGGTGGAACCCCTGAAGAAAGTGCAAGTACCATTCAGGGTAACTAATCGACACAGGAACCTAGACTTCAGATTAGTTTACTGCTTGGATTACAAAGGAATCTCACCAATTGCAACGATACTCGTCGGAAGGGGAACCTCGTGTATGATTCTAGCAGTTTGATCATCGATTAGTGATAATGGGTATGTCAATTGCCTACTGTATCACATATACAGATTTGTAAGGATAACTCTAGTATTAATGGTAGTGGAAATTATGTAGAGTGCAATTATTTTTCCTTTTGGATCATATTATACAAGATGATAAACGATGATCATGCATTGTACATGTATATTGTCTTGGTTTTGACTACCATCGAACTGTTTTTGATTGAACTTTAAGAATATTATGTTAAATTCAATGTGCACACTTTTCAGTTCGATTGAGTGACATCAGGTCGAGAATAACAAATTGGAGCACTGAGTTAAACCCGACCCCTAAAGGTACAAATGAATACGAGGTTATTGCTGAATTTATTATTGGTCTAATTCTGACGTCACATGTAACTGTCATTTGCCCTCTTCCACTACTCATCTTTTAAGGCGCCACTTGCCTGTTTTAACGCAATTCACCACTTCATCTGTGACACAGCTCACACTAACGATTTTGTTGATTACCCTGCTGGAGTTTGCATGCACTGAGCTAGTTGGTGTAATGCAATGGCTACAACAAGTTAAGGGTTACCACTGGCACCCCTATGTTTGGCTAGATTTACAAGCGTTTCATGTTTTAATTTTGTTTGTATAAGCTTTATATTAGAGTCAAGAAGCTTGCTGGGACTTAATTTGAAGCTCATGTTTCACAATTTTAAACAGTAGACTATGTATTTGTTTGCACATAGGAGAAATGTTAGACATCCCTGAGGAATCTTCAGTGGTACAAATCATAATGAATCATAGGATATATTCAATACTGTACAAAGGTATCGTCAGATTTGGCATTATTAAACTTGTTTTAAACTAATTAAAGGAACTGCTTTGGCTAACTGAGATTAAAATTGTCCTTTTTTCGGCTTTCATTTTAAAATAAGAATAAAAAATACCTGTGTAAATTTTATCGTTTCCATTAAACTTCCCAACGCATTCCTTCAAATCACATCTGCCTACTTCTCCAAATAACTCTATTAGTATCTCAGTACTGCTCTCCGAAAGAAAACCGCGTTCCTTCAGAGCCATGAATAGGTCAAACGGTGCAACCAAACCTTCTAACTCTCTTTTCCGCAATTTGTTAGAACACAAATTCTTCATAATCTTGAAGTCGTCTGGAAATAATGGAAAAAGCTACTTGAGTTAACTTCCGTGTAGAAGTCCATCAAGTCAAGCGATCGGGGTTTCAATTTAAGTATCAAATAAACAGAAGAGAGACCGTTTATAACAACTCTTGTTTGCGGTAATATCATATATATCATTAAATGGATAAAGGAATATTTTGATTGTCAAACAGGCCCCTATGCTTTACTTCATACAACAAAATAGCACTCATAGAAGTATACTTTGTAGCCCTTACAGCATGGCGAAGCGCGCGTTAATGAGCGACTAAAGCGATACTGCAAGTACATAGGAAGCTCAAACTGTACCACATGCAGATTAAATTCACTCAAGCCAAGTTCATTCTAAGTTTTCAACTAAATTGTCAAACTATTATGGTCATGTTGGAATAAACATACCTATAGTCAGAAGAAACAACGTCGTGAATGGGTTGACCAATGGACAAGCCAAATAATGTTATCTGACAATAACAGGATTGACCTGATCCTAAAAATAAATCTAGCATCATTGAATGGTATTTGCTGTAAATTTTGACTTTTTTAAAATTCTGTTGAAAAGAAAATCTTTTGGTATGATATTTAATGCCAACAAATATTTGAAATGTATGAAATGCCAAATTTTCTAAATTCTGCGAAGCAGCCATTTTGTTTGGTTTTTATATTGTCTATTGTTTAGTGGAAGTTCAGAGTACAACGATAATTCTCTCACATAGAGTTATGTTAATATGCAAACCATTTAGTCACCAGTTTGTCATCTTAAGTTAATATTTTACTTCACTGACTATGTTCTGACTTATGTAAACGACGATTCATACATTTGTGTCTTGTCATAATAAATTGCGTTGACTACGATACATGTATAAGCTTAGTTGCTGTCAGAGACCATCAAAGGGATCTAGCACGCAAAGAATCGGGCTGGTGTGAGTGTAAGATGCCTTTTCAGTTTTCAATATGTCATTTTAAAGCTACTGAAAAAGTCAGCCTATAAAATCAAACGGAGTTTTCAAATAGGCTGCCAACACGGAAGCTCAGAACTAAACAACTTAAAATGTACACCTTCTATGAACACAGCACGAAAAACTGGTAAAGCTTGCCTAGAACATTGTGCTTGGCTTACCGTTGCCTATAAGTTCCGAAAGCTTGTTCAGGAGACTTAAAAAAGGATCGATCTGATGATGTTTTTCGCCACCCTGGTGACCACTAATGACGCCATTATAAAAATGCTTGGGATGTACAATGAAGTACATTGTTTATTTACCCATAATGCCATCGTTTCTCGAATACCATAAAGTTCTGTGTTAACATGATTAATGCACCTAGTCGTTCTGTCACACGGCCAAGAAAGCACAGATATCAAATTCGGAATATTCGGAATATTGCATTCAATTTGATGCCAAGCGTTTAAAGCACTATTACTTGAAAATCGGTATCGACATGATTTAAAATTTTGCCGAAGAGGTCACGGCATTACAGCATTGATACAGCAATTGTAAACAATATTCTGCACGAATTTAAAAACTGTCTCGTGCGTCAATATGACACCAGCAACAACGTTTAATGTTTGGGGAAATGATAATGTACTGAGTTTATATCATTTGTTATCAAGTTTGATTCTGATAATTTCGATGTCTTCATGGTGGCTAGTTATGTAGCAAAACCCGAATTTGCTCTTGTACAGAGCTGTTTACATGTTTACAGGTCAAAGGCTTGTGTACTTGCGGAAAGGTTTTCTTACAAGCTGTTTGCTGCAAGCACGGTATGAATAAAACAGTGAAAACCAAATGATGTTTGGCGTCGTTTGTCAAGGATCCAAGATACTAGTTGAGCCCCTGTAAATATTACATTCTCTGCGAACAGCTGAATTTATAAACCCATTAAAGTATCTATTTTCTGATTATTTACAGAAGGGTCGCATGACAGTCAATTTAAATAACCTAGGAAAAGCGCATTTTCCTTTTCCATTGACAAACACTGAAGTGTTTCATGTCGAAACTTGCACAATCAAAAGCAGTTAAATCTTGCAAGGTGTGTTTACGATTTTTGTCAGAAGATCGAGAACAGGCCGGGGCCGAAGCATGACCAAATTGCAGGGGGGGGGGGGGGGCAGAACTTAGTTGAGCTAGAATTTGGATATATAAATTTACATACGGCTGCAGCTTTCGTTTCCCATAATGTGACGATTTTTTGCCGGTGATTAACCCTGGTATAACACCTTTATGAGACTGTAACAAAGAAAAAGAAAAAAAGAAACCCAAGACACTTTTTTCGTGTTTATTATGTTAATCAATGGTGCAAAGTTCCGAGGACTTCATGTGAGCGCACGCCAATTCACACTTTTCCCAAGACGAGGCTGCTTTTAACACTTTGAAACCGGGCAAAACGCTAAAAAAGACGCCGATAAGAAAAAAAGGAAATCCTTAAACATTATCAGTGATACATAACTTTGCCTAACGATAATACCGAACAGATGAGGCAGACATTTCATGAATTTGAAAATAATGAAATGAATTTTATTTAATCGCTTAAAACACTCATGCGTATTTCGGCCTTATGTTTTGACACAATGAGAACAGAGTTTGGCGAGTGTGACACAATGTATTGACGCTTTAGTGTATATGTCACCGTGGAGGTGGGAACCTCCATAATGTAGTGGACGTGGCTTCAATTGTAATGTAAACATTGCTAAGGACAGACATTGCGGATTTACTGCATACATATTTATCAGCCTGTACATTGTCTCTGATCAGCCTAAGATCATAAATTCGTAAATTCACTTTAACGATTAAACAATTTAGAAAGTCACTCAGTATACAGATTTCAAGTGCCTTGACAGTTTTCTGTATGAATGTTTTCTCATCTCGTGCCTATCTGTTTTTGAACGTTACATGATACGATACCAACTGTCAGTGATTTGTCCACAATACGCGCCCTCACCTATAATTGCACTCCATGACAATGAATGTGACGTGGTGCTGTTGCAGTATTTTAAAAATACAATTGGACAAAGAAGCCTTACAGTTCCTAATTGTTTTGAACATCCTATAGCTGTTCGATGCTTCCAGAGATGACAGTATTCATGTTGTCAATATATTGCAAAGCATATGGTAAAGGAGTGTAAAAACTCAGAACCACTTTTACGCGTACAAATAGCTGTGGTAGGATATATGAGGTAGAGTGTGTTTTACGTTTAGGCAACTGGTCGTTCCATTTAAGAGAATTTATGAGTTTGTAGGAAGTGCAAACATGAATTGGCAGGCTGATACGTGACTTGTCCAGGCAGAATTTGTCGCATGGTTGTGGGCTGATTACACTTGAAACAGGTACAAAAGACCTCAAAAGAGGTATAAAACTGCGGCAAGTGAAAATGAATACAGTAAAATATTGGCCGACCAGCGGGACTCAATGGTATTTCACTGTATTTGTTTTAACTTGTTGCAGTTTTATCCTCTGCCTTTTAACAAGTATTTTACCTCCCCCTGGTCGGCACATATTTTACTGTATACTTGAAACAGGACTAAGCATAACAATTATAGCGAAATGTTACCTCCTAAAATTCAATATGGGCATAAGTCACAGAAAGGGCTTTAGTACTGGCATTTCTCTTTTTCATGCGCATCGTATTGACTTCTATGTAGTCACTTTCAGTGACAATTCCCAATTACAAGCGGCGACTATGTCATTTTCAATGACTTGATCAAGATGCAACTTATTTGGTCATCGGAATTTTTATCATTGCAAAAGGCCCAATAAACTAAACTTCGAAAGAATGTACATCTGTGTTAAAAAGTTGAAGAAAGCAGATAAGGTACTGGCATTCCACAATCACAAATCACACAAACACGTTCAGGACAGTATATTTGCAAACAGAGGGGTAGAGGGTAATAAAGGAGTGCAACGATTAATAACTGAAGATCGTTTCTTTATTTCTGTGGTGAAAAACATCTCTCCTCAGATTACAAGGCACCTTCTTGCAAATTGCGACAACAAACACAATAGATTATTTCACCAAACATTACAAGAGTTAAAATTTAACATTTCTATTTGTTACGCAAAAAATTTACTTTCAAACATTATGTGTCTAACTGTTCAAACTATTAAAATCGTGAGCCAGCTTCATCCAGTGTGAACGAATATTGTTGTAAGAGGGCCTGGTAATGGTTTTGAAGAGTCCATTATTGCACCTCTATGGTGTAGTGAACAAACGTGAAAAGAAAACTATATATGTACAGGATGTACTCTTTTCAAATACCTTGATCATGAAATTAAATTGTAGATTTTGGAAATGAAAACTTGAAATTCTGCTTTATGAAAACTTGGTAATGTTGAATAATATTAAGACATGTACAGTGTCCCTCGAATCTGAATTATACTTTGTTGTTGGGTAACCATGGAAAAGCACAGAAGACTTAGATATGATTCTGGTTATCATATTATTAGACATATAAATGCTGAATCGTCAAATTTAATTTAACATTGTGACATTAGTACACAGTTACGATATCATAATTTCATAGCTACATGCTAAATTTCAGTTCTCAAAAATTCCGCCACATAATTAATATATAAAGTTTTCCCATGAAGTTCAAATGTCATGAGATAATTTATGAACATGTAGGCAAAGAAGTTCAAGACTTTCTGATTTGTCGTGTTTTACTGTTTTTAATCTGTAGTAAAATTGATATTAATTAATCTCAGTCCATTGATTGATTTTGTAATGAAAAGCTAAATAAAGAAAGCACGGAGTAATATCAGTGTTCTCAATATATTTTTCTTTGATATTTTGTATAATATTACTGGCATGTTTTACCCAGATGCCTTTGTTGGCAAATATTTTACTTGCAAGCCATTGATTTTTACGGTCTATAAAATTCAAAAACATGATATGTTCTCTAGCATTTGTAACAAGCTTTCGATACATAGTTCAAAACATTACAGTGCTTTCCAAACTCCCTTCATGTCATATTTTAAATTCAGGAATGTATAAAATGGTTTCTTCATGCTCATTCGGGACTACGGTACAAGTTAAAAGGGAATTTTTCAACTGTTCTGCATTAGTATTGATCTCACTGCCAAGTCTGGATCACAGTATTACACAATATACTCAATGTTATAAAGACATATGCATACTACTATCTAGACTCTCTACAATAACTTTTTTAACTGCATGAAAACCCGATAATACTTACTGTATTAGCATGGATTATTGCCTGTATTTTAGCCGACTAGTGCATATACAGATGAATACAGTCAAGAATCCATTGCTTGTATTCAGCAAGCCTGTATTCATGTAAATTCATAGGATTTCACTTGTATTATTCTTTAATACAGGCAACTCATTAATGTGAATTTATCTGTATTATTGTATTTTGATGCGGTGCTAGTACAGTAAGTATTATTGGGTTTTCATGCAGTGAAAACGCAATAATACAGATAAATTCATACTAATGAGTTGACTGTATTATAGAATAATACAATTGAATTCACACGAATACACATGAATACAGGCTTGCTGAACACAAGCAATGGATTCTTGACTATTCATCTGTATATGCACTATTTAGCTAAATACAGGCAATAATCCATGTTAATACAGTAAATATTATTGGGTTTTCATGCAGTGCACAGGTAAGATCAGGTAATATAGGATGATCTCAAGCGAATCCAAATTTCTCATCTTCCACACAATATCAGTCATCAGAATCGGGGGTTTAACATTTCTTCGAGACGTTGTCTTCTTGCATTTGGAGATAATATTATGTGTTGTATGTGTGTCTCCCTAGTTTTAATGTGTTTATACAAGTCCCTCTATGTTGCAATAAACTGATGTTCCGATAGATAAAGAAATACTTCACCTTCACACTCTTGTACAGAGCAAGAAATGGGATGAAATTAATGCAATAAAATGCAAATAAGACGATTCGAATACCGATGAGCCATTCATATACTTTAAACATGTTTGGGGATGTAGGGATTTAAATTCAATATTGAAACATGCCAGCTGAACTTATACTGGTATGACCATCGTCCACTGTGTGTAGCGTGTCGTCAACTAGCCAGCGTCTACGCTTCTTTCATGACTGAAGGCAATTATGTTTGCTGAAGTTCTTTGAATTTCATCTTCATGGCCTGTATGCTGTCAAGACTAATATCGACGATATGGACTTCCCGTAGGGAAACATCTACCCTTGATGCACGGCTGAATTCTGTTATTGCATCAAACGTGGCCTTAGCACAAACATCTTTTGGCATCGAGTAAATTCCTGAGTTAAGTGCTGGAAACGCAATTGAGGTTGCGTTCAGTTTACTCTCAGCATGGGTAAGACAGTTTTTCACACTCTCCTGTAAGTTCTTCCGGCATTCGTTGCTTGTTGCAGCATTCCATTGGGATCCAACTGCGTGAATGACGTGCTTACAACCTAGATTGTAGGCTTTGGTGTGCATAATATCTGGCTCCTTTAATGCCTCTGATCGATTGCCAAGATATTCAGTACACTCTTTCTGTAAGCCGGGACCTGCAACTTTTGCTAACGCCAGTGCCAAGCCACCAGTGAGGGACAGTTCACCATTGACAGAATTTACTATTACATCAACATTTTCACGTGTCATGTCTCCTTTGTAAATTTCGATTGTTGTCTTCTCACATGTAATCCGCAATTTCGCACTAGCGTCACTGCTCTTTGGAACAAACGTTTTCTCGATTTCTGTTTTCATTACGTTTACTCTTTCGGTGCTGATGTCTACCAGGCGGATTTCTTTTAAACTGTTTGATGGTGTAAACGTTTCACTGAACTCTTTAATGCCATCCGCCAGTGCTTCAGCACATACTTGGTAAGGTACACGATTGATCCCTGTACTGATGGCCGGTATTGCTATGGATGTTGCCTTTAATTCACGTTCAGCATAAATTAGACAATTTTTGACAGTTTCCTTTATTTGAAGTCGAATCTTGTTTTCTTTGCCCTCGTTCCACACTGATCCAACGGAATGAATGACATACTTGCACGGAAGATTATGGCCAGCAGTGTGTGCACAGTCTGACTCAGAAAGAGGTTTTTGCCGCTGGTTTATGATAGCATCACGGTCTTTCTCTAAGTCGATGCCCGCTGCCTTTCCTAGTGCCCCTGCTAGGCCAGCATCAAGAGTAAGTTGTCCATTTGTCGAGTTTACTACAACATCCACAACCTCTAGAGTCAGGTCACTAGTGTAGACTTCTATGTTCATCCCTTCGGCTGTTGTGACCTTCAGCTTGTCATTACTTGATCTTTTTGTTTTTGGACGTTCCAATGACGCTCCTGCATTTTTCACCGGATCATGCTTTCTGATGGGTCCTGATCTCTCCGATTCAAAATGTTTTGTTGCAGAATAAGTGATACCTGGAAAGGCAATCAGAGATTTAGAGATGTTGTCTTCTGTAGTCTTACTGCTGACAGTCGTGTCCTTCTGTAAAGCACTTGGTGAGAGTAATCTTCTATTTTCTGCCGGATGAGGTGGCATGGTTTCTGGCTTGTCACTTGCTTTATTTTCAACTGAGCTTTCCGACTGCAGAAATGATAATGTTGCAGGTACCATGGGTACACTGCTATTATCAGATGAATCAACAGTGTTTGATACTAGCGGGGAACTTGCATTAAAAGATTTGTATTGCTTCTTCTCTTGTCGCCGAGGTCGTCTGCTTTTGTGACTGACTCTTGGACTCCTCTTTTGACTTGATGGAATTTCTAGCGACCTTGTTTCAACGACAAGAGACCTGGTGTCTGTTTCTGTAGACCCTGACTTCTTTACTTTGGTATTTGTATTCGTACGGCTGTCTAAAGTCGCAGGCAGAGTCAGTACATCTGACATTAAGTCTGGAGCTCTTAAGGTCTTTTTCTCACTCATATGTGAGTGTAAAGTGCGAGATTCAATTTCTTTGCCCATTTCATCTGTTTTGTCTTCTTCACACTTAACCCTCGTTCCGTCACCTTTTGAAACTTGGGCGTCTCCGGCTATCTTTTCATCGATTAATCCATCAATTTTGGACTGAACTTTTGTGACATGAAGTTTATGTCCATAGAGTCTCAGTTTATTACCAGTTGCCTCGGGCTCAAATTTCACTTGCACCTGTGAAAATCATCATCATCATCATCATCAACAACAACAACAACAACAACAACAACAACAACAACAACAACAAAAAACAACAACAACAACAACAATCACTTTCATAATGATAATCACCACATACATGGCAGTGTCTGTAGATTGGTCACATGACCATTTGTCAAACTTAAGTAACACATAAAGTATCGATAAATAAATAAATAAATGAATAAATAAATAAATAAATAAATAAATAAATAAATAAAGCGCTATTATTATAAGAATGCAGGAATGACAAAACAATGACCATCTCAGCTGAGTGTCAACTGATCACATTCTACCTCTTTTTATATACATTTTCATTTTGAGGTTGAGGTATTTTACATCACAGTTCATATAAGAAATATGTAATCGGCATCAATAACATAAAACATGCAAAATGGAGAACTATACAGGAAAATTTTTCTTTTGATATATTCTGTCGAGTCAATTTTTATTTAGCCTTTTATTTGGACGTTTGTTTAAATTAGGCTTACCTGTAAAGGTTTTGACAATGACATAATGTGAGACACGTCTCTGAATGAGAGATGGTTAAGCCTGTCACCATCCAACGTCTGTAAAAATGAGAAGTTCTTGTCGCATTAACTTACGCTTAGTATCGTATTTTCGTTGATAAAGACATTATCGTAACCGTTTATACAACTTTATTTACTTATCGCAACTCCTGCACGTAATCTAATAAAGAAATGTTAGTTACTTGCATAACTATCGGTCCATGTTAAGCGTATACTTAGTTGAACTACTATCCTGAAAACATTGATTTTATCAAGATTTTACAGCTGCGTTTGCATCGATAAGTACTGGACTTTTATCAGAGATATCTGTAATTTTATTTTCAAAAGTGCATAGAAACATACCGTTTGTACAAACTCTTCTTCAATATGTCTATCCAGTGTTTTAATGGCGCCCTCTATGTCTTCACTTGACTTTGAATAAAAGATCAGCCTGCTTCCTGTTGACTCTGAACCATTTTCGGACAAATATTGTTCAACCATACATTTGAACTCACTTTCCAATTTCTTTACCAGACGTTGGCCACTTTGTTGAGTAAAATGCTGTGCAATACCAGGTTGGTTTAAGTTGTACTGCCGACATTTAACTTCGTCACGCAGAATCTTGATTTCGCGCATGGCGTTTTCGACGTCGCTGGGTGTGCCCTTGATATCAAAGCCTATGGAGGGACCAGTTACTTTCTTTGTGATTTTAAAAAAATTACTCTTAAAGCGTTGCTCGATGCTTGCCATGGATTTATTAAAATCCAAGAGGTACTTAAGAATTCCTAGTTCTATTGCCATTGATTTTTCTACAATCGAGTTTTGCCTAATGCAGTCATGGATTTCTCGTAAAGCTGAATCAAGACACCCTTCAATGCCTGTTATCTTTAAAACTGAGTCTCTGCTTCCCTTCTCGACGTGGATCTTTACCAGGTGTTGGTCTTGTACCTTAGCTTTGAGACTCTTCCATAGTTCTGTTTCTAGTACTGGAGAGGCATTTTCTTCTAACTCTAAGCTTTCCTCAATTACGATTTCTTTAAGAATCTTCGAGCATTTCTCAAGTTCAATCTTATCAGTTGCCAGACACAAAACCTCCGAACCTTCAATGAGGTATGCGACATTGAGATTCTGCAGCGTAAACTTGCCAGTGATTTTTGTGTCGGCTTCCTTTGACCTAAGAAGACTGATGGCAATCGGAGTCAGTGACGTCAGTCGATGGATATGTGTCTCTTCAAGTGATTCATACATCATAATTTTGGCTCGTTTTATATCGAGATCTGCACCTTCGAAAGTCACAGAGCTCGCATTGTTATTCAACTCAACAATGATATCTGGGATAGCATTTGTCACTTTATCGGTAAATCGCGCGACTTCAAGTTGTTTCAATTTGAAAATATCAAGTTTGACTATTTCCTTATTTTTCGTTTTAGCTTCTGTCATTTCTTTTACGATAACCTTGACCTTCTCTTCAATTTCGGAAACCGTCTTCTCGTCTCCGAGGACGTGTACTGATGAGGGAAACTTGTTAATTGTCATATTGATGGTAAATCCTTTGGCCAGGTAGTGCAATTTGTCTTCCATATCGTCAAAGATATCTTTAGGAATTGGGATCACGGCTTCCTTAATTCCATCAAGAAAACTTTCCAGCAAGGCGTTTACATTTTCACGCCAACTCTCCGAAGTACCTATTTTAAGCTTGTTACATTCCCCAACCCATGTCAATGTAATAGTGTCATTTGTTTCCCGGTTTGTCCATTCGAATTCAGTGTTTGACTTTGTCATTTGCTTTTCAAATTCTCTACGGAGGTCTTGATTTGACATCACGTATTTCATCTTTTTGACATTTACAGTGACCCTGAAAGATTCGGACCTATTTTCGAGCTTAGAACTTCCGCCGTCAGTAGAGGGCGCACCAAGACAAGGATGGTGAGGTATTACTTCTAATTTCTGTCCACCAAGATTATGGGATCTCCCGGCTACTGAGTCAATCACTGAAAATAAGGCACATGTCACATAATTATGTGAATTATTCTTTGTCATTGTATCAAAATATTGATTACAAGCAAAGCTTTGAACAGTGGTCATGTTTAGGCCCACCTCACCAGCATATTAATTACTCGTGTGGTGATTTGAACTTGCTTGACAATATAGCTGTTTTTCTTTGTAAAGGACGTAAACGAAATACTTTTAGTATATAGCTAAGCTACTGTCACAGTATGACGCGAACAAAACCGAGCTGTTATTATAGTACAAATCTTCAGTCATGTGTTTTCACTTTAAACTCGAACAATTGCCATTGCTTCCTCTCCGCATGATCAAACACGTTCATGAAATAGCCAATGATAAAGCATTTCCATTAAATTAGACATCTGAAATTAAACATTACCTTGATAGTCTTCAAAGTACACTAAGGCAATGCCTTTGTCGTCATCTATTTCCACTCTTTCGACATCACTTCCACCACTTCTTGTGGAGTTTTCGAAATACATCTCCAACAGATCACTAGTCATCATCTTTGGTAAATTTCTCACCATGATACAGTTTGTATTGTAAACCCTCTCCAGTGTAACCGTAGCTCCATTCAGCTGTCTTTGGTTTACTCTTTTGGCTATATGTTCAATATCTGTAAGAAAATAAATTATACGTTTACGACCTATAGAAATGACTGTCATTGCTAATTCGGAAATTGTTATTTATGGGAGGTTCAACATGTCATTTACCACATTACACTATTTTTATGTCTATTGGTAAACTATCTCTTTATAACTTAGAAAAGGTTACTTTTGAAAAACTTCATCAAATATGATCATCAACACTAGTGTAGGGAGATAAGAATATTAGTGTTAAAAAATATTGAGCTAGCAAAAATGGACCGTGACTTAGTTACTCTTGACTAAAATCGAAACGCTTTCTCTGTTTACTAGGGTCTATGTATCACTGCTGTGCCAATTAATTTGACATCACTTTTTATTTCGTGAAGCATATAGGAGGAAGAATATGTATCTAATAGAATCATATTTGGAGAAAGCTAAACGGATGTTCGTTTTATTACCTTTTATTTATTTATTCTCTGTGATAATGATTGTGCCTGGATGTTATCTTGTATATTCTGACTGTATGTGGCTATGATTGTGGCTGGGTGTTACCTTGTATTGTCTGACTTTATTTGA
This sequence comes from Ptychodera flava, assembly GCF_041260155.1. Taxonomy (NCBI): domain Eukaryota; kingdom Metazoa; phylum Hemichordata; class Enteropneusta; family Ptychoderidae; genus Ptychodera; species Ptychodera flava. Next base: position 44,336,396 of record NC_091932.1, on the reverse strand, counting down.
CCATACGATTGTACTTTTTATTACCTTGTAATAAAAAGATACAATTTAACCGAGCGGTTTTGTATGAGGACTTCTCCGCCAGGTGAATGGATGCCGTACGTTGTGAGTTCGAGCCCAATTTAAAACGCCGTATTGTATTTCCTGACTATATTTGACTAGGATTGTCCCTGCATGTTACCTTTTTTCGTTCTGACGCTATGTTACCATGATCGTGTCTGGCTTTTACCTTGTATTTCCTGACTGTATGTGACCATAATTGTGCCTTGATCTCCAAACTCTATTTCAGGATCCTCGTCTATTTCTGTACGACTTTCCAGATAAAGTTTGATGTTGTCCAATGTAGTTCCCTCTGCTAAACCTTTGAGTAGAAAGCGCCGTTTATCTCTTGGTGTCTTCGGCTTGACGCCGATGACCATTGATGGCTGTCGTACCGTGAGTGTTGCATGGCCTAATACATGTTGTGGACGCTTAAGCACTCTCTGGGCAACTGGAATGAACGACAGTTTATGGACTACTGGTAATGAACGAGCATGCTTTGTTCTCTGCGATATTGTTTGTGAAAATTAATATAAAAGTCAATCGCGCTTGGTCGATTTCACTGTCAAATTATGAAACAAGAACTACTAGTAGTACTTTATACAACTCTTACCATAAAAAACATTTGTAACAAAAGTCTTAGGTCGTCAGAGGTTTTGGTGATTGGCTATTTTGAGGACTTGTTGCCTAGGCTGACTTTGGACTTGACATAACACACATCAGCCGACACAGACTCATGTAGAGACGCTATCTTCTTGAGAAGAAAACTTGGTTATAATGTCGTATTCTCGTCTAAAAGAGACATCTAACCACTCCCCATAAAAACTACTCAATCTATAATGTATAATGTCAGAAACAAGCTCATAAAATAGCTCTTTTGGCTATCCATAGTCATGAGAAAAAATGTAGCAACTGATAGATATTAAATATCTAAATCTTACTATTTACATTTTACATCGTTTTGGGTTTTGTTGGTTTTGTTTTGTTCTTTTTTTCTTATTATGTAGTTTAAAAATTGTGATAGCGACATTAAGCAGCTTGCAATTATCTAAGCTGACCGTATCTGCTTCTGAGAAAAAATGACACAATGCACTTTCCTGAAAGCCCCAATAGCTGCGAATTTTATGCATTATTTTCATAATTAAATTTTCAAACCAAAGTTGGTTCTTGTAAACGTGCTAACTGAACATTTTGTTGTTGTTACCTTTATTTTCTCTGTCACATGATTAGTTTTTGAAAATGGCGGGAAATCTAAAATGATATTAAAACGTTTGAATTTACATTCCACTTTCAACAATAATTACAGTGTTATACACTTTTCAGTCTTTAATGGGTCTTAATCAAAGAAAACTCTTCGAAAGGATATTTTGAGATTGGTTTATTACACATTCACAACTACTTTGACGTTAAGAAGCTTTTGGTTTTAAGCCAATCGTGAGTTGTCAAAGTATAGAATTTTTAAAATCAAACATTGAATTTGCTTTGTATCCGGGATCACACAACTATCCTACTTCATGACATCTCCACCCTTCTGAAAAAATGCGGTGCTGTTTTTATATTTGCAGTCTATGATAGTAATAGTCAGTGTTCGTGTGTGATACAGTAATTTGGTCCAGATTTTATGTCAAGTACTGTGATAACTACTGCCTTAAATGTATTCACTTTCGAAGTGGACAATTAAACAGCAAATCGAGGTGAACAACTATTAAAAAACGATTAATTGAACCTGCCTTGTACAGGACATTTGGTACAAAAAATTTTAACAACAGCTTTAAATTGTTTTTCCTAGCTGACGGTTAGCTTGTTAGATTTCCTACAGTCAATCTTTCTTTTTTACAGCATATGGGGTTGATTTGCGAGCAACACTAGGTTAATATTTCTGTTCGATGTGAGAGTTACCGACCCTCATGACGACCTCTATTTTTAACAATAACAATAATTGTGTTCGACAATACGTATTGATCGTAATAAAAGAAATTTTAATCAAAATGGCATTATATATGATAAGTCAAGGCTGATTTGTGCAACACTGCCATTTTACAACTTGCTGATACCTTTACACTAGACTGGGTTCAAGTCTGTGGGCATATAAATATATCAAAACACAATAAATTGAAGGAATATTCTTAAGCACATTGTTAAGCTAGGTGGTATGCTGTTGCTTAGATCGTGGGAGGAACGTCTAGCTTGGCCGGACAGTAATAGCTCTGACGAGACAAGCTAAGTGACTGGCGCAAGTCTACCTTTTACACAACAAAATTATTTAGGTCTAACTAGTAGATCGTCATTTCAATCTAACGGGAGGTTCTCAGAGTCTTTGCAAAACATTATGATTGCCAAGCAGCGATTCGATAAGAAGTGAATCTAACATTTGCCCAAGACAAAAAAAAAAGATTTTCCAGACTGGCAAAGTAACATGAGACACATGTAGCCATGGAATTGTAGAAATACCAAGATCACACAAAGCAGCTCGTCGGATACTCACTTTGGTGTTGCGATCGAAGGCAAGGGTAAAGTTTAGGAGGGCGGGTTAATATTTGATAAGCTTACTGTAAATTTATGTAATAAAATTGAATCAAACTTTACAAAGCAATCGAGGACTTGCAATGAGAAAGGACTACAAGGCAAATAAGGAAAATAGGGTCTTTTTCAGATTAAAATCTTGTATTTATCAAAACGTTTTTCGAATCAGTTTCCAAGTTGCCAGTTCCTGTTCTACACACCGAAGCGTGTTGAAATGCAAACCATTTAGTGTGTCAAAACAGCGTCTATACATATAAAATGCATTTTTTTATTCAAATGAATAGTTGGAAGTTTTGCTGATAAAGTAGGTCTGCTAAAGAGCGCTTCGTTGATTGTCGAAATTCTTCATTTCATGAATAAGTCGCCGGACTGTCTTGTCCGAGCTGTAGGTGGCTCAATAGGTCTCATTCCTCACGACGTATGACGTCGTCGGGCTTCTGCATACACATGTCTATTATTTATTGTCAACGATTGTACGGTTGATATGACTTGAACTTTGCTCGAGACATAGCAACCCACAAAGTGGTCGACAGAATGACGGTGATAAGTCGTTCAACCACACAGCTTGATTAATATTTGACATGACTGAACGCATTTCACATACTGTTTCTTAGGGTACGCGTGATTTAATCCTAGTGCCTGTATTGTCTTTGCCATGAACTAGCTGAGAAACAGTGTTTACCTTCCTTGGTAGTGGCAAGGACACTTGTAACAATGTAGTATATGATGATAGGATTTTTATTTCAACATTAGTGTGTACTTGAAGGAGAAGACAGGGGAATATTCTATATTGCTTCAACTACCAGTATGTTTCTTCAAGAAACGAATCAATTTCAATGATTTGTTTTGATTCCTTTTTTTTTGCCTGGAAATTTTACCATCCTCATTCTTGAAAAGTGTCCTCTCAGTGTCATTCAAATGTTTGGACAGTACATTAGTTTGCTTCCCTATATGAGTAAATACAAACATATCTCAGGAACAGAAGAGGGCCAGTTGATGTAACTCTTGATATTTTGTACTGTTTTTTACTCTCACCTACAGTTTTTGTCACCCATATCAAGGTATGCTAAGATACAGTGTTGAGCTTGTCAATTCAGCCTGAACATATGTAGACAGCAATGTTATGTTTAACAAGAACATTCTGGTCCGGACAAGAATTGAAATGTAAATAATATGCATTTTATACTTATAGACGCTGTTTTGACATACTAAATAGTTTGCGTTTCAACATGATTTGGTGAGTAAAATAATGCCAATATTGAGACATCAAATAACCACATGCGTCATTAATCGGACAATAGAAAACATTAAGAACCTTTACTGTCCGAATTAAACGCTTTAAAAGTCAAGGGATGCGTGTGAAAGCTTCAAACTTGAATACGGTTCATTCAAGTGTGAAGATACATACGATGTAGATTACACTGCCTTACCTTTGGGGTCTTCAAACGTGATCACAAGTTTCTCGTCCTTTATTTCCTTGGTAACAATATTCCCACCTCCTGACCTCTTCTCACTCTCAAAATACATTTCCAAAACATCGAGCGACAGGTGAGATGTGAAACCTTGCACTTCAATTGTACAGTTCGTACTTGGATCGGCCTCATCAACAAAGTCATCTGTCAACGAGCATGAAAGACTTTAGATCAACAAAAAAAAGATTGTGTTGGACATACAGAATTCTTGGATTGCATGGGACACATCAGGTTTGTTTAAAAAACTTTTTCTAACATCCTACACTACACTTTTGATTAATTTAAAAAACTTTTTCTAACATTACTTATTTTTCAAAAAATGGTGAAAATAGTAAGGTATGTGTAGATTCTACTCATTTTGAGGTGAACATGCTTTTGGCATCTACAGAAGTATGTAAATGTCATGGGTTCTCTCTCTCTCTCTCTCTCTCTCTCTCTCTCTCTCTCTCTCTCTCTCTCTCTCTCTCAGAAAGTTCACTATCTTAAACCAAGGTATATAAGCTCAACTCCTTGATAGTTGATCCCTGAACATGTACAGAGCACACAATATTCATAATTGTGTCCCTCACTTTAACCAGTAACAGTGGATACGAAATGTCAGTGCATTAAATAACCCGGGGTAATCGTTCTGATTCTCAGAGTCTGTGTTTATCTTCAGTCTGTGAAAGAGGGGTAATCAGCTGTATAATGATCATAGTGCATGCGAAAAATATCATACTTCATTCTAATTTCACGGTAATAAAATCTATATAAATTGAATAACTCTTTGTTCGTAGTAGATGTATAATAGTTGCTGTCCTGCGTCAATTAGGCAGGTATGGTTAACAAATATAAAATGTGGAAAATGAAGTTTCGGACAACACATTGTTGTGTACACCTCATGAGGTCAGAGGCAAAAATTATCTCACTTAGAACATATAGCATTTGGCAGTTTAAAAAGTACATATAAGGTACGACCATCAAGGTAGTATGCGTCTTCAAACTGTACAATTTTAAATTTTTGCTCAAACTTGCTTTGAGAAAATTTTAAGTATTTTCGTTCAAAATCAAGATTAAATATCAGGGGTCACCGTGCAAATTATGGTACGAGGGAAACAAATTACATGTTTTTTCGATTTAAAATTGCGAGAAAAACCTAGGCTAGACCAAGATGAATCTCCGACAAGTGTCAGACCATAAGGAAGTATTGTAAAAATCTACGGGCCTGAATATTTGTCCCCGCGGCCCATTCTACCTTAAAGGGTCAAAGGTAAGAACAAACAATGCAAATCGAAATTTCAAGTGGTTCTGCTGAACGCTCCGTAATTCTAAAGAACTGATACGTTTTTTGTGGCTTGTCCTAATTAGCAGTGACTTTCGAAGGCAAGCGAGTAAGGTAGAACGCGCCTTAGAGAGAAAAATTCGGACTATCAAACTTTTACAATTCTCTTCTAATATACCACTTGTATGGGTTCTTTTTAAAGCTCTTGTGTAAGAAAACTTTTCACCGGCTTAATTTTTCGAAATTAGAAAATTTCATTTTTCTCCATAGAGTTATTACGGGATGGCGGCCATTTTGAATTTTAAATATCGGTAAATCTTTAGTTATTTGTTTCCCTAATACCAAAATTTGCACGGTGATCCCTATTTTTATTCTTGATTTTGAAATAGAATGGTTGAGAGATTCCTTGAAAAAGTTTGAGCAAATTTTAAGTCTTTCATTTTCCAGGCGCGAACTACCTTAAGGGAAAGTAATTAAGGAAATGAATACTAATGCATTTTAATAAAACCATAGGCCAGTGTTAGACACGGGGGCATCACGGTCGTAAACGGTTTTCATGTTTAGTAAGGGGTGGGATTTTTTCTATTCAAACAATCAAAATGTCCGGTAAGTAATGCGGCTAGCACTCACTAACGTACTCAGCTGTAATGTGTTTACATTGACAGATTTTTACTGTTTTTCACAACCCAAAGTGGCTAACGCTATCAAATACATTAACAAATTTAATCTTCTCTGAAGCATGCAATGAGATCATTTCATTGAACAGACTTCTGTCAGGAAGCTTGCAGCGAGTGACAAAATAGAGATTGACATAGTTTTATCAAATAGGTCGCGTGTAAACACTTGGTTAACAATGACAATGTTGTATAGGCGCATAGGGCCTCGCACAAAAATCCGTCTCCAGGGATAGCTTTGGGGTAGGGGTGCCTAAGCATAAGGTTCTTATTGCTATGGTTTATTTAATTTCAATACGTTTTGAATATGATATGTATTGTTAATAAAGATTTATACTATCAACCTTTCTTTGCAACTTTCGTGTCTTTGTCCTATTTTAGCACTGGTTTTGTAACGATTTCTTTTTCTCCTTCGCCATGCAACGTATTTGTCCTTCGACAATGTTAGCGAAGTTTTGTCACTGTGTTGCGTCTATTATCTGACCAGTTTGATTGCCTAATTCGCCAAGCAAGCAAGATAGTAATTTAGTCTATTATCTGATGAGTTTGAGTGCCTATTTTGCCAAAGTAAGCAAGGGTAAATTACTAATCTGTGGACGGTGTCACCAGATTATCACCCGATTAACTTTGACAAGGTCAACAACGAACGCACCAGCAAGGTTCAGTTATACCTTGCTGGTGTCAAAGGACAAATACGATGCACGGCGAAGGAGGAAATGAAATCGTTTCAAAACTAGTGCTAAAATAGGACAAAGACACGAAAGTTGCAAAGAAAGGTTGATAGTATAAATCTTTATTAACAATACAAATCATATTCAAAACGTATTGAAATTAAATAAACCATAGCAATAAGAGCCTTATGCTTAGGCACCCCTACCCCCAAACCTATCCCTGGAGACGGATTTTTGTGCGAGGCCCTGTGGTTGTGGGCGCATGTGCATTCAAAATAGCCGTAGGTGTTGTTTACTCAAACTTTGATGTACACGTCTTTGTTTGCTTTGACTGAAATTTGACCCGGAACTTGAAAACAAAAAGTCAGAAACATCTAACAGTTTTTTACATAGAGAACACGATGATTCTGGACGAATAGCTACATATATACAAAAAATACGATAAATCGAGTGTCTGGCACTGTATAAAAGAAGAATTTCTATGCCATTCCATGATTTTCACACACTGGCCTTATAAAACACACAATTCTATTTCAATAAATTCTTCACGAATCATGGCACTTAATATGACTTCGGCAAAGAAATACTTTTGCAATGATTTCTCAATGTAAATTACAATTGATGCGTGTAAGAAGCAACAACGTATGGCTTAGACTCACAGTAGTTAAATATAGTTTGAAAATAGGATATTAGCATATTACCTTTCCCGTATGTCGCCATTGGTATTCTGATGTTCTGGTACAATTGCACTCAATATAACAAACTTTGATGACGAAAAAGAAAGAATTGTAAGTGAGCAATGTGTAAGATGTGAGACTATAAATATCAATCATCTGAATAAGGTCGCAGAGTCCAAATAGTGTTGTGAGGGCATTGCTAATATTAGCTGTTTAATTTGGTGTTCTAACGTTACGGGCAAATGTGTGTCAAGTTCACAATATAGTAACAAGCTTATAGGATAAGGTAATCGACAGGCAAGGTAATCGACAGGCAAGGTAATCGAGAAACGGTAAAACTGTACCAGCTTTACAGAACTATGAATCCACTCTTTGTTAGCAACGCCTCGTCTATGCAAAATAACAGTTATCAAAGAGAGCAATTTGTCAAACGTCTGCCACTTAATGTCTTTCTGTATAACATGACATTGCACCGACGGACTTTACCCTGACCATTGTTCGTTGTTTTTTTTGTGTAGTCAACGCTTCAGTGAACAATGGCTACTTCCTTCTAAAACCATTATCTTGGACGAAAAGTTGACGATAAAGGCACACTTATGCATGTAACATTTTGTGCGTAAAGATAAAATTCATGTATAGCATAAAGCTATCATGTTTCTTGTATTTGAAAGTTCATAATAGAAAATTCGTTTCCCAGGATAAGAGGCATTTGAAGATGGCATCAGAAACATATTTGTATTTCTGTGAGCCCATATTACTACCACTTGATGAACCCGAGTAAAGTGAGAGGCGCGGTTAACAATTTGAATGCAGCATGGGGAATGAAGGTGAGAGAATGAAGGAGTTTAAGACTGCTTCAGTTCCTACCTTTGAGAGAGATGGTTTTTGTATGTCGTCCACTAGTAGACTGCCACATATTTAGTTCTGCCTTCTAAGGAAGTATTCGGTAATGCGACCTGAATAGCAGCATCAGGTGCTCAGAGAGACTTTGCACACGTATTACAATGTAGATCATGTGACTTACATTATCACCAATCACTCTGTTAAACTCTGCCACCTTCGGCATAAATCACGACCCTTGTACATCCAGTGCGTATATATGTCAACGGTGTTTTATCATTTGACCTTAAATACATAAATTATATTAGAAAGAAAATAAATGTAAGGTTACATAGCGGACGCCAACTTAGATAATTAAAATTCATAGGCTGACTCCGCACATCCACCTTTACCGGCAAACCAGTTTATTTGAAGACTTTTTAATCAGATGATTTGAAATCAGAAATCACATAATTATGCATTATGTGTAAAATTTGCAGTGGCGATGTATCCGACCTGATCAGAACAATAATGTCCTTAAGGAGTCGGCCATTAAATCCAGTAAAATCTCGATCGGATTCAAACTCCTAACGCACGGCACCCACTAACCTATAGTAATGCTCGCCTAAAATCCCCAACCCGAAAAAGAGTGGTTCAATATCGGAACTTGTTACAATTTTCTGACTGCGACGCCTTCATAAGATGTTGAGTTCTTGAAGCACTCGCACATACGTACTTTTTATCATGGATCGCACACACGCCCATCAAGGCAATGAATACATTGTTTAACTTTCATTATAGACCCACATCAGTTGAATTTTGACGTAAACACTTGACGCTAAATCGTATTGATGGTTTGTCTTTTTTCCGAGATTAAATTCAAACTATATTTTCTCAGCAGAGCTACGTTGTCTTCATCCTGGAACTGGATACGCTGTTTGAATGCAAACCTTGATGAAGACTTTGTCAGTTTTGTTGGGCTCGGAAACCGTCTCTGTGTTTGCTTTGTGCTTTCGTGAGGCAACACAGTTCTCATAGTAGCCTACTCCATGGCATTTGATGCCGAATGACTTTGCTACTCTCCTAAACTACGCTAGCCCGTCTGGCTTGTAGGCACCAAAAACTACTTGCTCGGCGGTAAAACCTGCTAGCCAGTGAGCTCTGGGTAGGGTATTTGCTCACCCTTGCATTCTAATACCATTCTGAACGGAGTACTCGGGTCGCTTCCAGAACCCGGAAGTAACAGTGCAGAAAGGCGGTCGCAATCGAGTGATCGATCCAACCAAACCGTTTTTCGGGTCGAAAATTCGCATGCATGTCTATATAATGACTATCAATTAAAAAATCGCCAAATGAGTTTTATTCGCACTTTGCGAGTGTGGCGCCACTTGTTATATTTTCAAACCAGGGAGTAATCCCGCATGTCATGAAAAACGGTCAAAAAATCAACGGCTGCAGTGGATAATAACCTCTATTTCAAAATGGAATAAATTCCCGCCAGATCACAGAATAGGTTTAGTTTGTCAACAAACCAATGATGACCATTTTTGCACATTGATCTTGTCGCGTGGAATACAAACCATTAATTTCGCCTCTGATCAGTGCCTTTCACAAACCATAAGTTTTCTGGTTAGGGTATTAACCAGTATTTCATGCTCAAAGACACATAAGTTTGCCCGCAAACCTAATTGGAATAAATACCAGACAATGTTCTGAAATTTCAATCCAGAAGAATTTGCAGTGCAGGAGTATGTTTACAGGTGGAAATATTCTCCGAGCAACACTGTTAAAAAGAATTTTGCACCATGTTGCATCAAAAAGTATTCAAATAAAGGTCGGTAAAAAGTTAGGAATTTTAAGAAGGGAGTGTGCATGTCGTGCAAAATTCAAAGAAGTTGTCAAATTCAGAAACGCAAAAAAGGAATTGAATGTCACCGTTCTGAATTGCTCCTCCCAAACTTTAATAATCTATCCATACATAGATAATCCTGCATGGGTGACCTTCTTGTTTCGACGGGTCTATACATAAATGAGAGTAAATGAGATGAATAACGGAAACAAATTTAATCGTGGTAATTTGTCCTTAGTTGCCTACTTCACTTAAACAGCGACAGAAGTCGGCCAATGTAATGCTTAAACTCGAGTCACCTTTGTCAATTTTCCTATCTGGCCTGTGCTTTCGTGAATCAGAGGTGACGAGAGTTCAGTGCCCCTGCAGAAGTGCTTCGTGTTATTGAAAGCTAAAGTTCAATCGACTTTGCGTTTGAAGCTGTGTGATGTAATTTTGAGAGAGGACAAACTTCGACATTCTCCATAACTGCTTTTTTGATTTCTTTGCTGAACCTTATATCGTTTGGACCTTAACGGCTTTGAGTAAACATGTGATTAAGGCTTAAGGAAACCTAATCTGTATATCCTGAATTACAATGAATGAAGTTTTAATTTAAACCAGCCAACCAAACAAGAATCAGGATACATTCTTACAGATGAATTAAACGATGATGTTTACATACATTGGGGTTAAACAGAAGACTAAATTGACAACATTCCCAGTCTATATCTGATTCCTTGTTTATTGATATTTTAAGAATTATGTTCCTCATCTAATGAATATTTCCCATGTTCATTTGTGTCGTCATCAATTTTAGAGTCACCGATAAATATCATAAAAACTTAGTGAAGCCGATAAGTTGTATGGAAGGCATTTAATTCTTTGAGTGCTGTAATTTTGCCACCAAAATTTTAATACAACATTTTATTAAGTTTATGAACTTTTCTGTAATTTTTCTGAAAAATTTGGACAACATTTCATTGGCCGTAGACCTTTATCAAAATTTTGGCAAGAAATCTGACAAAAATTGACTTAGGTATATTTATAAGGTTGCAAATACTGACTTTGTCGCTCAAAGGGTTAATATATTATTACCAAAGAATATTTTAGGAGCTTATTTACGCCGAACGATGTCAAGATACCGTCACGAATCAAAGTGCCATGTCACAGTGCTGTAGATGATACGGCAACTACCGCGTTTAAAAAGTCGTTCGATTTAGAAAAAAAGGCGTCAATACGATATTTACCGCTTATTTGAATATCTTGAAATTGTAGTTGACCTTCAAATAAAAATGGAAACGAAATTGTCAGAGTTTACCGGAGTTTACTTAATATTTAGTTTCCGGCTGTTCAACATGTGTCTCGTGACTCGTCTTGTTCGTTTAATTTGAAACTACTTAGACGATGTGTATATCTACCAATTTACTGTACACAAGTATTGGAACTGGTATATGAAAACTGGATTGTGTTGATGTATGTTCTATGTCATCACGGTGTAGACGTTATCTTATAATAACCCCAGCCCAAGCTGCCGGTGTCAAAACTGTATAATGCAGGACACTGTGGATAGGTTTGACAAGAAATGTGCTTTCAAATGCAGCACGTAATGGTACGAATATGTCAAGTAGGATGTATTCTTTCAATTATCCACAAAAAAGAAATTATGAAAGAAATCACATTTAGATCATGGCGTCAATCGTTTTGTGCTCTACATATTGGTTGTTGTCTGTTGTTAAAGGAAATAAGTGAAAGAAAAAACATGGGGCCCGGGGGCACCGACGTCCTTTGTGCCTCCTTACTGTTTATTATTTGCCATAAATGTGAAATCTGGCAAAAAGTCAAATTGTTTGGACATAAATGAAAGTTAATGTGAAAGTGAATCAAGAATAAGAGATGGAACTCAATAGGATCAACAATATCTAAAACAGGAAACGGTGAACTTATATGATACAGAAGGGGAGAAAATTTAGCCACAAACTATTGTAATATAATGGACAATGGCTAATCTAAACCAAATTACTTAAACTGGATTGTTGGCATTGATTACACATGTATTTATTGTCCATCAAATAGAAAATAAATTTGGGCCATTGACTAAAAACATTTGCTTGTTACACTCACCACACTTGTACTTAGTATTTGGAGTGTACACCTATCTACAATACAATGATAAAAGTTTGGACTCTGAAGGTCAACAGTGCATATTTAATGTATGAGACTAAATAAGCTTACCCCTCAAGTATGTATAGGCCAAAAACAATATTTAATTTTGAATTATGTAGTGCAGGGAAGGACATAGAATATGGTGAAAAGCAAACTAAATATAAAAACTGAATATACAATTATATGGAAATGTTGTTTTACAGTCATGAGTATCTAGTGTGTGCCGAGAGACATATTAAAATTGGACAGTATCATCCTGACCAGAGTTTGTCTGAGTGGTTGTTTCCTTCTGATTTTCTGACACGGTGATAGGTACAAAATATTATGTTATTCATTATAGTTAAGCAACATAGCTTGCATTTTGTTCACAGTAGAACTGAGTTTTACATGTAAGATAACTTTCTCATAAACTGAAAATTCTGGCTTGTGGCAGCTCAAACGTCGCAATACTACATTTTTTGATATGATATGGAGTGACTTGCACACATATGCAATATGCAGTGACAGTCGATATATTCATAGTAAGAGTCTACTACATTCAAGCATAGTGATGTTGACAACTACATGCATGCCAGTGCACGATTTCAAAGTAGCCAGGAGGAAATTCTAATGGTCTTTTAGTGGAAATATAGGTATTAAACCACAGTGAAACAAACAACATTAGTTATCGTGACCTTGCTAAACTGCAATCTCGGATCATGTATGATCTGATGATCATGCCAAATTACCATGTCGGATTATGCCGTGATTCTGAAGTGCGCGTAAATCGGTCAACATAAGCACACATAGACTCTCGCCAGTCGCTTGTAGGCCTACTGCTTGGTCTCGCGTAGCTTTCGGTATTTATACAAGCTCGTGCCTTCGGCACTCGACCTTGCGCCTTCGGCGCTCGATCGCCTACGTTGGATTACTACCGCAAGTGACTCCGGATCCGGTCAAAAGAAGGCACGAGGACTGTCGACAGTCTAAAGCACACACTGTCTTCAACAATGATGCTTCGGCGCTCGATCGCCTACGTTGGATTACTACCGCAAGTGACTCCGGATCCGGTTAAAAGAAGGCACGAGGACTGTCGACAGTCTAAAGCACACACTGTCTTCAACAATGATGCTTCGGCGCTCGATCGCCTACGTTGGATTACTACCGCAAGTGACTCCGGATCCGGTCAAAAGAAGGCACGAGGACTGTCGACAGTCTAAAGCACACACTGTCTTCAACAATGATGTCAAAATCAATGCACAACTGTCGAAATTACCCAAAATAAGCAACAGAAAACTTAAAGTTATCGCTGTGTCGAAAGGACAGTACATCAACATAACGACGCTAGTTTGTTATGACATGGAGGTAGAAGGACAGAGCGAATTCTCTCGCTCTCACCCAGCTATTACTAACGGGCCGCCGGTGGGATTGCCTCGCTAAAGCAATGGATTCGCCAGTAACGAAGGAGCGTTTCGTGCCAAAAAAATACATGACAGCAACAAAAATACAATCACCGTGAACTTCATATTTACAAAACATCATCAAATAAATGCTAAAAGCTTCAAAACGTCAAAATTCGCACAAGACCGAGAAACAAGACAGCGTCGGTTTGATTTTTCAAAGTCCTTCCCAGCAGATGGTCAAAAATAGACTTGCAAAACAACGCTAACTTGTTATATGCGCATGCGCATATTAAGGAGAGACCCATTTGATTTCGGGGGGGGGGTTATGCAGGAAGTGGGTATGGGAACTTTTTTTGTCAGAGAGACAGCATTTTTTAATTTCAACTGTCACACCTGCATCAATTTTTTTATCAAATGGAGTAGCAGTGCAATTTTTCAAATTTAAGCCAGTGTTTCACATATCACAGGATGGTTTTATATATTCATTTTACATTCCAACGAATGAAAACAAAATGGAAAGTCTAGTATATATACAACTTTAAATTATAGAACACTTTTTTGGCAAATCAACAGTGATCAGTACTATACCTGCTTTTCTTTATAACAGTCAATTCCTTTTAAGTTCTCAGGGGAGATGTTATCTTTTGTGGTCAGAGAAACAAGGCTCACACATTGTATTTCATTATATTTGTTGTTCCTCAATTTTTCTTTGACAACTTGTAATCTTTCTAACATATTTATGTTGAGAGAATAATATATTGGTTTTTACACTAGTTTATTGACTCCTGTCTTGTGTTTTCAATTTTCACAATGTACAGAAATCAAATAGTCCCATCTAGATATTGCCTGTACCATTGAGATATTGCAACAGAAATCCAGAAATATGATTTCTTGGGTCAGAAAAGGGAAGGAAACATCGAGTGCACTGAGGTGTAAAGTAGTGAATGCTTATATCATAAGTGCTGGGAAAAAAAAACACATGAGAATTGCTTGTGGTAAAAACATTTGCGCTGCCTATGGCAGCATGCTAGCAAAGAACACATGAGAATGAATTTCCAAAATTTTGCTCATTTCAACTGCATTATGACAATTCCTTTTTTATTTATTTCTGTCTGTTATGAGAATTTTTTTTCTCAAGCCATTACAGGCTTATTTTTTTCTTTTATTTCACCTGGTGACAATTTTTTTTCTCAAAATCCTCTATACCCCCCCCCCACTAATCAAGTGGTTCTCCCCTAAGTGAGTCCCTGACCTATGCGGGCCAGTGGATTACTTCCTCAGTAGAACTGATATGCCTGCCGGTACCATCATTCTTCAGTCGATCAAAGGCGCCTTTCGTACCAAAAAATACACGACAGCCGCAAAGTGCATCACTGTCACGTCATAACTATAGAATAAATTGAAATGCACAGTGAAACGTTCACAAAGTAAAAAATGTGCCCACACCGAGAAACAAGATGGCGTCCGATTCGATTCTCAACTCAGATTTTGTCCTAGAGTTGTGCGCATGCGCAGACGGTAGCTTTAACGAAAGCGAGTCAAAATCAAGTAAATATAAAATAAAAATGGATTAAAATATTGTTTAAAAATAATACAAGGCATGTATCACCAAATTTTGAACATTTCTGACGGCATTTCAACTATACGAACACCCATGCCAAATATCACAATAATCAAATCAGTGGTTTTGAGGAAAATTGAAAATAGTGGTTTTCACAAAAAAGCTAAAAAAGTGACTTTAAAATGATTCAATCAAAAAAAGAAAAAAGACCGTTTGAGATACAAGCCAAAGTGACCACCAGACCAAATTTCAGAAAAGTTACTGAAGCGTTTCTGAGATACCTGCGTCCACAGCATACGGCCCACTGTATGCAACAACAGAGGCCGCGTCATCACATTAGTACTTTGGGCCAAAGGCCCAAAGGACTTATAAGTGCAATGTAACTGAATATACATGTATATGGGCGAAATCCCTTCTTCATTACCTACACCCAAAACACTCAGAAAGCAGAACACACATAACAAAATGTAATAAACAACACATTAAAATGATGCAAGATACATTACTTCAAAAAGGCTAAATTGTTTAACAGAGATCAATGGAAGGCGATTTCCCATTTACATCGTAACACATTATTATGCAAGGAACATCTTAAATCAATTATTAGTGTTTTTATTTTAAGAGCAATCGAAGAAAAAAATTGTCATAAAAAAACTCTGCTTTCGCAATGTCGTGACTTTACTTTCGAAAATTCCGTGTTTTTGGTTTGTGTTGCGATTACTTTCTTAGTTATGAGGTTGGTGATTATTTGTCCTTGGTAATTTTTTTCTCTGTTCTGACTCTGTATTTTGTAGATTGTCTCATCATCGGATCGCGAAGCATCCTTTGGAATGCAGACTTCATGGCTTCTGTAGTTGTTTGATTAATGTCTACCAGATGGATTTCTTGTAAACAGAGATCATCCTTAAACATTTGACCGAATTTCTTGATACCATTGAACGTTGCTTCAGCACATACATCAACTGGTACGCCGTACATACCTGTGTTGATAGCTGGTAGTGCAATTGACTTGGCATTTAATTTACTTGCTGCATATGTGAGACAATTTTTTACGGTTTCCTGCAAAAGTTGACGGCACTGTGCTTCTGAACCGCTACTCCATGGGGATCCAATAGCATGAATGACATACTTGCATGGCAGATTATAGCCAGCGGTGTGCATTACTTCTGATGGTTTTAGTGGTCCCTGTCGTTGCTTCATGAATTGATCGCACTCGTTTTGCAAAGCATAACCTGCCTCTCTCACAAGAGCTGCTGCTAAACCACCGCCATGCGAAAGATGCGGATTCGATGAGTTGACCACAACGTCGACAACTTCCTTTGTCATGTCACCGGTGTAGATCTCCACTGCAATACCCTCATCAGTCATGATTCGAAACTTGTCACGTTGTTTAGTCTTTAGAGGATTTTTTCTGGAAATGCCAGCTTCTGCCATCTCATCAGGAACAGCTTTATTCGCGACCTTAGACTTCACAAGCTGATCTGATTTCTTTGTTTTAACAGGTGATTCTGGGTAGCCTTGTTGGACGACTTGCTCCACAGAGGACGGGGTGTATAGGTTTGTTGAAAATATCAAATGCCCTCCTGTTGCTCCGTTTTTCTTCTTCGCAGTTTGTTGGGTTTCTTCTCTAGATAGAACTGGTATCGAGCTTTTTTGAACTTCTGTTTCTTCGCCAGATGTAGTTGCTTCATTTGACGGCAGCTTTGCAGAGTGAGCTGTACTCCTCGCTTTTTCAACTTCCTGCGTAATCGTATCTTCCTCCTTCAGAATAACACCTTTCGTTTTTGACAATCCGTGATCTGTCTTTTGAGTATACCTGTCAAATTCTGGTAAAGCGTCTGATTTTGAAATCTGTCCAGGAATCTCTTCAATGATTACAGCTTTGTCCAACTGTGCAATACTACTTTTTCTGGCCAGCAGATCATCCACTTTAGCCTGTACTGTAGAAACAGATTCAACACACCCCTGGAACCTTAGCTGCCCTGAAGCCTCCACGTTGACCTGTACCTGATTGAAATAGTGGAATTAGTAATAATATTATTATCATCATCATTATCAGCAGCAGCAGCAACAACAACAACAACAACAACAAAAAAAAAAAATCGTCATCATCATCGTCTTCGTCGTTGTAACTGCAATGGCAGAAAAAATATGAAACAATACATTTACTTTATGTCATCTCTTCAGTTTCATCTTTGTTCAAATGTTTCCCTTCCTTTTCTATTTGTTCCCTTAAACAGCCAGTCTATAAATCTCAACAATGGATGTCACTGTACCTGTATTGCATCTGCAAACGAAATTATATCTGAAATGTCAGAGACTGCCAAATGTTTTACATCGTTATTGTTGGTTATCTGAAACATAAAAGTAATAAATACAAGACAGTTGATTGAAAAGTTCGCTAATGCTTTGCTACCAACAGATGGAAATATGTTTGCATGGTAGACGAAAAATTGTATCTGCGTCGTTTGTGAATCTAAAATATATCTCGCTGTGTACTTGTTCATTCGAACTAAACCTAATACATAAAATAGGCGGAAAAGTAAACATAACGGAATAAATATATTTCTTAGATAAGAAAATCAAACTGTTTCACATTAAGCCTGTTTTTACTTAGACTTTTAGATTTTCAAAGTACGTGAGATATCTTATTTGTCCATATGTGACTGAACATACGTAAAAGAAGCAGAAACCGTTTACTTGAAAGCATTGGTTGTAGAGTTATAGCTTTGCTATTTTCATGACGGCGATTATCTGTTTTCAAAGTCCAACAATCACGTCGTAGTTTAATTTGGTCTATAAAGTCCAACTGTGATATTGTAAAAATGAATATGTCTATATACCTTACTGATAAACTCTTTTTCAACGAACTTCTGAATTTTCTTAATGGAAGAATCGATGTCATTTTGGAACTCTGAGTAGATGGAGAGGCCTGGTGTCTCGCAAGTCCTCGGTGACAGAGTTAGTGATGCATCTTCTGGACATTTGGGAGGGAAATGACTTTCTATTTTGCAATTTAATTCGTCTTCGACCGCTCTCAGGAAACGCTTACCCTTCTGTTCATGAAATACCTTAGATAGCCCAGGTGTTTTTATGTCATATGTATAACATTTTACACCAGCAATGATATTATTCAGGCTGGCAGTAGCATTGTCAATGTCACTCAAGTTTCCTCTTATCTCAATGCCAACCGTTGGTCCTTTTGTTTTCTGTGTTATTTCGAATGGCATCGACTGTGCTTTCTTTTCGATCATCTTCAGGGCATCTTTCTTACAATCAAACAGATACTTCAGCTTGCCCGGCTCAACTTCAAATAACTTCATTTGGATTTTGTTTTCCTTGATAAACTCATGAATTCGCTTTGTCACTTCCCCCATGGATGACTGGAACCCCGTAATATTAATGGTCACTCCTGAGTCTTGTTGTTGTACTGTAATCTTCACATTGTATTGTTCTTGTAGCTCATTTCGGAGACTTGTCCATTTCATGGTTTTCAATGCACCGAAAAGATCCAGTTCCACATCCAATTTTTTCTCCTCAACTCTAACTTGCAGAAGTTCTATTGCCTTTTCAAGACCTTCCTCCCCAGGTGCGCAACAGAAAGCTTCATTGTCTTCGATGTGATAGATAGCTTGGATGTTTTCATCTCTAAAGAAGTCGTAGGCCTTGTTAATAGCTTCTCTTGACTTCAAGAAATCAAGCACAGTTGCTGTTAATGATTTCACTTTGGAAATGCACAGCTGGTTTAGGGTCTCATACATCATAACTTTTGCTTGAAGAACATCACCTGGTATTCCCTGGAATCTGACCGTATTATTTTTGGATACCAGCAACACTTCAATTGAGGGAAACTTCTCGCTCACTTTTTGTGTAAACTCTGACATCAACAATTGTTTAATTTTGAAGCAATCAAGACTGATCGTCTCAGTTGTCATTTTCTTCATTTCTTGTTCAGTCTTTAACTCGCTAACTATAGAGGTGATGGTGGCTTCGAGATCATGGACGTCCTTAGCTTCTCCCAGAATACGTACGACTGAAGATTGTTGTTCAAATTTGACATCTGCTGTACTATCTTCGATCAAGTCACCCGTTTTGTTCACGAGATTAATGAAGATATCTTCTGGAACATCAATCACCACTTCTAAAAATCTGCTTAGAAATTCTGACAGAACTCTTTCGACAAGAGCAGGCCAACTTTCACCATCTATCTCACCTTGCTTAAGGTTTGCCAACGACTCTTTCTGAATAATATCCACCGAACATTCATCTTCATCACATGGCCATTGTATCGCAGCACACGAGAGAGTCATCTGCTCTTCCAACTCTTCCTTAAAATGTTTTGACATGACAAATGACATTTTGGATGAGTGGACGCTTACTCGAGTTGTCATAGCTTTGCTCTTATCTTGTACAGGCGTAGCGTCAATCCGTTTATTTGAACTAAGCCATTCATAGTATGGTTGCACTTCTAAAGGTGTGTTACTGATTACATGCTTTCTTCTTGCAACAACATCAACAACTGAAATACAAATGTAAATGATGACGGTTGAAATTCGGCATTACTTTTGTCAAAGTAAGAGCAACAAGTACTTGAACATATATCATACGAATACGGATGTTAAATACAATAATAAAATAATAGTTCAATAGCACTGTGCTGCTATTTAATGTCAATTTACATCTATGCAAGAATTAGATGTGCATGCATTTAATGAGATGGCAAGATGTTCTTTATGGTTTGATAGTGGGATAACTGAAAGTTGGGCGAAGGTCATTTTGGACACATTTAAAGTAAAGGTTTAACAAACGTCACCTAAAAATGGGCCCTGCGGTATCTTGCATCCAATCATCTCAGAATTCGATTGGCATATAATGAAATAGGGGCCTTTTTAGAGACCTGAAGAGATATGACCCAAAGTTTTTGCTTTGTACATTTAATAACAATAGAGTACTTAAGATATGCGGAAGTAGGTTATCAGTAAGCCTAATAACAAAATGAACAATGTTTCGAAGGTTTAGTACCGGTCGACAAGTTACAAAACTGTTTCACTTTGCATATAAACCACACAGAGTAGTTCAAGATGATTTTATCAAAGTTGATTTTTCAACATTAACAATACTCCAATGCATAGGGATGGATTCCGTTGTTGACTTTTCAAACGCTTTAACTATAGAGCCATATATTCTACACATAATAATGATAAATTTACCTTGATAATTTTTGAAGAAGATCAGTGCGTATCCACTTTCTAAAACTAAGTTGATGTTGTCAACATCACCGCCGCCACTTCTTTTGGGATTTTCGAAATAAAATTCAAGCATTTCCTCGTTTATCCTTTCAGGCAGATTGGTGACAATTATACAGTTGGTGTGGTATATAGGCTCTGCTTCGATCTTGGCTTTGTTTAGCTTCTTCTGACCAATCCTTTCAACAATTTTTCCAAAATCTAAAATGGACGTAACATCAGAACATATTGTGAAATTTGGGTATACAACCCCGAAAGCTTATGACCGCGACACCGCGTCATTGCAGTTTCAGTATGTGTTTTGTAATATACTCGCCCATATCTCTGCAATCTCTCTCTCTCTCTCTCTCTCTCTCTCTCTCTCTCTCTCTCTCTCTCTCTCTCTCTCTCTCATAATTTACAGTGATCATGAATATATGGCATTGAAGATATTTCATAGACTGAGGAAACAACTACAATTTCATATTTCATAATACTAAATCTCCAGAACATAGAATTACCTGTTATTTCTTCCTTATATCGTACAATCACTGCATCAGGTCCTGCAAATATCAGCTCAGGTTCATCTTCAATTCCAGTCCTATTCTTCAAGAAAAGTTCGACGTGTTCCTTGCTTGTCCCTTCTGCAAGTCCCCTCAGCAGAATGCATTTTTCATCTCGAGGTGTGCAAGGTTTCTTCCTTGCGTTCCGTGGTTCACTTACATCCAGAGTGACACCTTCTAGAACATGTCTCTCGCGGGTCAAAACTCGTCTTGCCACTACAGTTAGAACAAAATTGTAATTAAAAGCATTTTGTCTCATGCGACATTTGCAAGTCATTGAGAATTGGCAATTCACAACCTTGTCACCTTAGTTTAAGGGTTCCATTTTCCCACGTGACACTTTACAAAATCCACTATCTCTCGGGACCCGATTACATGTTTTGGGGTTTTTTTTGACAATGTTATGTATACCCGGAAATTACTTAATCACAGTCATCTGTTACATGTGCAAGAGGTGTACAGGCTTGGATCTTGAGAAAGGTAAAATTTGGTAAGTTTGTGCATTCTTTATCTTACATGTGGAATCAATTGTAATTTTTTTGTACCTGAGGGATCCTCAAACGTAATTAGCAGTATATTGTCTTCCTTTTCTTCGGTTTTATCGATCAATCCTCCGCCAGACTTTTTAGTACTTTCGAAGTACAGCTCAAGCGTTTCTGTTAAAATTGAGTCATCATATTTCACTTCGATAGAGCGATTTTGGTCACATGCTTCTTCTCCTCCATCTGAGAAGTCGCCAATCATATCTACAACAATGACAATGGGCAAACAATTGAGGTCTGTAACACCCTTTATATTCAAAAATATTTGTCGTGACTTATCAATTTACAGCCACTTTCCACGGATCATTTATTCATTGGTTCAGCCTGATACAAGCAAAAATTGGTTGCCGTGAACAGATTTAGCAACCTAGACGACGAGCGATAAAAATTTACAACGACCATATTGAATGCCACGATCGTGTATTGGCTACTTTCCCTGAGGTTAAATGAGTCATTCTAAACAACCAGTGAATCAAAACTAGAAACCTCTCTCTCTCTCTCTCTCTCTCTCTCACTCTCTCACTCTCTCTCTCTCTCTCTCTCTCTCTCTCTCTATTCAGCAGAAGAGATTCTATTCTAACAAATTGTCTAAATTTGAATTCAATGCTTGAAATTATCGAATCTAGCGTGCCAATGAATACGGCTCGTTACCAACTATACCTTATTACTTGTTACACAAATAAGTTTTCAAAATTTACAGCTTCTCCATGTGGTTTTACGTAATGACATCGCGACTATTTTAATAGATTCTGAAACTCATAGTAAAATGTTGTGGCAGTTTTGATGAAAACCTTTTACATCTTCATTTTTTTGTAATCGGTGAACGGCATCTGTGACATTTGAAAGGAATTAACACAATCTGAACCGAAAGAAAACAACTTTATTTTCATTTTCAGAATGGCGCTTTACGGAACGCTAATTCACAACTATGTAATCAATTTGGTTCAGAATGTAACAGGTTCAAGGTCATTTTAAGGAGGAAAACTTAAAACATGGTGTGAAAACATATTTTCGCTTCAATTGTTTTCGTACCTCTTCCCTTCCAACTAAACATAAAAGTCAGCAAAAGCATTTTCGATACCTGCATCGGTAAGGCACAGTAAACGTGTCTGTTACGAATGGCGTGAGAAATCTACACATTCAGTTTTCTATGTATTTTATTGAATTAGATCTCTATATTGCGAAAGATTGTAAATCACCTTTCACCTTTGCTATGTTTGAAAAAACATGAGACTAGCTACCGATGGGTCAATTGACGCTAAAACAGCAATTTAAATTCAGGGCATTCCTATCAGGTTGTTTACACCCTCTTCTTGTACATTGCTCGGCCAGCCTCAGTGACCTATGGCCTGGAAATACCCGATCAGCTATGCCTCGTTACGGAAATCCCCTATCAGTTCAAGCAGTTCGCTATATTGTTATTCATAAAAATTCATCGAATTAAACTTTGTCATTGAGATTTCACTTTCATTTCCCTATAATACCAATCATAGTCGGTGATTTCCATAAAATATAAATACTTTGAGCCAATACTCTTTTGCCAATGGGAATCGTCGCTAGGAAGTCATAGATTGTTTCCGTTTTACAGAATTGACGTTCAACATAATTTGCCTGGTTCTTTACAGTCTCATGACATTGCAATAGCTTACAAGCTGAAATGAGCCAGATTATATCTTTAATTTCAATTTTCACATAATCGAAAAAATTTTATTTATCTATTTATTTATTTATTGTTTATTTATTCATATTTACACTGGTTAGCTTCCTCAGTCAAAATGTACAAATTTCCAGGGAGGACCAGTGTAAAATAAAATAAAATATTATAGGCCTAGTACAATAAAACTCAAAAAATTTAAAGGGAATAAAAGGCAAAATGCATAACATTATAGAAAATTTAAAATCACGTGGAAAACAAAAAACTAGGCATATCAATAAAACCAGCACTGCAAAAACCTACAAAAAAATTACATGGGAGGATGTTTCTCAAGCATTTGTTTAAAACAATTTGTTAAAAAGAAACGTATTATCGCAGAGCAAGTCAGAAAAAACGCAATCTTTAAAACATTGCCGTAAACAAGTCGAGCTACTGTATGGAAGACTTACTTTCCTCTTTTTCGACTGGTGTTACCGATAATGTAAGGCCAGCAACGACATGTTTCTCTCGACGGAGAACTCTTTCTGCCACTGAAATGGATAAGAAATGGTTTTCATGTTATAAGGGTTGGTGCGCTGCTCAATAAGGGGTGGTACACTGCTCATGACGAGGACTTTGATTTTGCAATATCAAAAATAAATTTCCGTTGAACTGCTCACTTCACATTAAAGTTTCTGTTGAACTATTCACTTCACATACAAGTAAGTTACGCTGAACTAATTAGACATCACCTATAAGTTTCTATTGAACTTCTACTTCACTAGCAAGTTTCAATCTGTTGAATTACTCTCTTCACAATTTAGTTTCTATTGAACTGGTCACTTCAAAAGCAAGTTTCTGTTGAATTATGGTTGTTACAACTTTGGACGTATTTACTTTTTTCCGCTTAACACAGAGTTTTGTTTGATCCAAAAATCGACAGTCGAAAAACTGGCCTCTCGACTTGTCAATACATGCCATATAAATATAACTGTTTAGAATTGAGTTTGAAATTGGACAAGGATTCATTAGCCAACAATAAATTTGTATATGTATGCAATGTGTTAAATTGGCAAATATTTTGTATTTTCAAGGAGAACTATACCAGATTTGAATGGCAAGCATAATGAACATATTACCACAGTTACATGCATTGTATCTTTAAATTTACTTCATATTACATTTTAGCAATGCAATGGACGCTCGATGATCATTGCATTCCAATCAAGGGAATTATGGAAAATAATTTTCATGGTATCAATCCGACAATTTGAATGGATCCGATGGTCGGAACGTTGTCGCTTGCGAGACTACAATGTCGTGGACACATGTCTTCTATCAGGGGAAAATATTTTGGTTGAATAAGGTACCCGCTCGAGGTATACATTGTTATATCAACTGATATGTAGAAAACTGGGTCACAATACCTTCTGAATCCTCATACACAATGCTAACAACTCCACTATCGATGACATCAACGCTCTTGATACACCCACCGCCTGACCGTTTTGTACTCTCAAAGTACATCTCCAGTACTTCCACGTCGGTATCAGGCGTGAACCCGGTCACCTTTATCGCGCATGCGTGTTCCATCCCTGTCGTACAAACCGAAAGCTAGAGATTTAGAGCAAGTTTCTTAAAAATACAAAAGAAAGAGGAAGATATGTATCATCTGCTGTAATTTCAAAAAATAAGAATATTTTTCCAACACAATATCATTACGTTTCTCAAGAACAGGTGGTCTCAATTGTGTGCAAGACAAAAAGGCCTTATCGTGACAGGATTCGAAAGGCAATGGCTTCATTCGAAATGTGTTCTGTGATCTGAAACTGCAGTTGCCTTTAGTCGAAAATGAAAGCGATTACAGTTATTTTAACTCAGCAGCGGGTATTTCCCTTTTTCAAATCGGACACGAAACCTTAACGCCATTCGTCTGTATTAAACAAGAGAGTTAATCTAACACCTTCTGTTTCACCCTGTATCTGTAAGTCAACTACACCGACGACTGTGACCCTATCTAGACAACTATTCGTACAAACCTGGTGAAGAGTCCTGTGGCGGGATACGTTAAGTATGTGCGGTGCGAATTGATGCCGAAGGAATTATGCGATCCCCTTGATAATCTTACTCTGATTTTCAGCCTGCACGATAATACAATGTGAAAACGTCACGACAGAAGGCAGCCAATGATAGCGTCGTGTGATGTCACATATTGGCGGGGATTCCCCTTGATTGCAAAACATAATCTTTTCATAGAATGGGGTTTTTCTATCGATTGTTTACAAACTATGACATTTTAATCGGAGTCACACCTTTAGTAATTTCAAGGATGGAAGCTTAAATTGACAAAAAACGGATACGGGCTGCGCATAGTTAATATAAAAATGAACAAATTAGTAACACAAGTTGCGTAGGTTAACTTGTGCGCCAATTTCAAATAAGTGTCTACGTGGAACAATTAATATGTCTGCTTAGGAAAATTGATACGGCTGTTTGTTGTTCGCAATCAAAACTAAAGGGTCACCCCTTGTCATAATGTATATCTCGCAAAAGCAAGTTCCGATTCAAACAGATTCTTTCACTTTGACAAAGTCTAACTGGTAAACATTGGAACTGCCAGCTTCGTTTTCTCGGAATTGAACTGTCAATTGTGCGCTTGGTCCTGACAAAACACGTTGAAGAAATGGACATATAGGCCAATCATGCAGTCTCGGTCTCATGGGGAAGCTGCCGGTAGCCATGACCTTTGACACGAAG
This sequence comes from Ptychodera flava, assembly GCF_041260155.1. Lineage (NCBI taxonomy): Eukaryota > Metazoa > Hemichordata > Enteropneusta > Ptychoderidae > Ptychodera > Ptychodera flava. The sequence continues at coordinate 44,310,606 of NC_091932.1, read as the reverse complement.
ATTGAAAACTGCAGCAAAAGCTCATGTATCGGGAAAACTAAGAAGATTACGAAGATGATACAATTTCAGACATTTTATTGACATGTCTGACAGGTGACATATCAGATGATACTTAAGAATCATAGTGACCGACTTAACATTCTCGCGACCTTACATCCTATAGCATCTTTTATGCTTTCTGTTATTCAAGTTCAGTATTATGCTGAGAGAAAATGTAATGTTGAGCTAAAATGCCCAGAATTCTTGATCATGAAGTCGGCTCTTTTAGAATGTTAGATCCAGTGAAAATATCTAAGGTCACGTCATAGGTAGCGTTTGGGTCGTTAAAATGACCAATTATCAAGTAATAGATTTAAATCACATTTTTGCGTCTGCGCTATCATCTAAATCACTAACTTATTGAATGTCAACAGTATTCGTCAATTCGTCAGTATTCGTCATTAATTACCCCCAAAATTATGGCTACATTGCCGAAAGTTTTAGAAGTAGTATGCAATGAATTTCTCTTAAGCTGATGTAATGAAATATTTGCAGGTAATATCACAACATTTTTTACCGGCTATGATGTTGTACGCCGTTATAGCTCCTGTGTTCGATCGACAAATTGTAGAAAATCTATTTTCAAATGTCGCTTCATATGACGGTTATTTTGCAAGTGTTCGATGCGACACGTCGCAGTGTCTATTCACTGATCATTTTTCTTGCTTTTGTTGAATAAACTTTTTGTGAGATGCTGTACATAATTTAGCATCATTGTGTCTTTGTGATGCGTCTACTGATCACTGCATCATTTTTTCAACTTGCCGAGGTCTATGAATACACATGTATCGGTAATATGTTGCGCCCTCACCTCTGTTTCTCTATTTATAGCTTTTATTACGTACGTCTGTGACGTAAGAAATAAAACACACGTCAAGGTTATTTTCAATGTAAATTTCACCTCTACATCTCACAGAGTGACAATTAGTAACAATCACCTTGGTACACGGACTGCAATCATTTTACTCTACGTGTAATGACGGTCTTTTCGTCACCAGGTGTGAATTAATTTCAGGACAGGGGACAAGGTCATAAATCCCTACTTGATCGGGTCAGATGGGAGACACACAAGGTCAGCAGCAACATTCACCGTGAATTTTCTGCAAACAGTGTATTTCTCCAATAACGACCAAGTCGACACTTTTGTTGAAACACCTTAGACTATCTGTGAAATGGGCGGGTAACATCGTAAGACAAGTTTATGTCTCGAAGTAATTGTGATAAAATTGATCCGTATCGATATATGTTGCATACTAACTCACCATCTCAGCGGTACGCGACCGTGAAAGGCTTGGTATAAATTGAAACGACAACAAACGATCATAGGTTCATGTGACATCAACTGGAAAAACATCTGGTGATGCTGCGAAGATCTGCATATCCTTTTGATAACGCACAGGCGATAAGGCACCCACTCACTGGTTGTACTGAGATTATGTAGCGTTCTCCTCTGTGGAGTGTCTCAAACCACAGACCCTTGGTGTCTTGTTCAATTAAAGACAGTTTTATTGGCAGAACCACACGTACATTCCGTTTGACGTTTTGCAATGTCCCGACTTCATGAATTGGTTTGCGATGGAAACGCCAAAGCTCTTGAAGAGACAATACAGACAACGGCACTAGATGTCAACGACACTGACTTAGAATGCTGTGGTAAGACTCCGCTACACTGGGCTTGCTATCTGGGCAAGAAGGAATGCGTTAGAGTAAGTACAATGCTTGCAAATTATCAAAGACGTAAACATATTGTGAGATTTCATGTAAACTGTGCTCGTGAAGTTGTCTGTTTGAATAAATCTCTCAATTTGTCTGGTCATTTTTGAATTAAAATTTATATCTCAACATTTTACTTCTTCCGGCAATCTTACGGATGTACCATCCCAAACAGATTTAATACAGTTTACAAGGTGTCTCGATGTGATACTGTAAGTATTGGTCTTCAGTCATTCTGTATAATTATTGATTCCTACACGGAACAAAACCACAGTTTCTCTGATAATTACCATTAATATTCGTAATACCAGGCAAAATTTGCTGATATCCATGTAATGAAAAAGAAAACTACCGGTTTATGAATATAAGGACTAACAAGTTACTGGATATTATATTTACTTCGAATTAGAATAAGAAATGTAATCCTACTTCATTTACAGATTGTAATGCCTGCAGACATAACCCTCGTTTACTCGAGCTCCATGGTCTATGTACCAAACAACATTAAAATACCAAGTCAGACAAGTATCCACACACGATGGTCTACCAGGGATAAGATCCGACGGACAGCTGATCTGAACGAATGTTTCCGATATTTGGGGACTGTATATGCAAATGAATCGAACACAGTGGTGGTATTACTGAAGTTACCGTGCACCGGTGTAGACCTCATTACTAATATCGAACAAATTCAAAACATTTATACACTATATTATAAGGAGAGGTACTGACGAATTCGTGAATGTTACAAGTACGATGAAATGCCGTCGTGGCTGCCTTTTAAGGCTTCGTCGCGACATCACCGTACCTAATGAATGTGAAATATCAACAGAATTTATGCCTATTAGTCCAATTTGTCATTCCGCGTACAGCTATGCTAATGCATTGAAATGCAATGTAAACACCACAGCTTGGCCAGTCTCAGAGTGGAGGGACTGTGTGAGCGAGGCTATTGTTCTTGCCGTAATTTCAAAATGATGACATAAACCATGTGACCATTGACGTTTGAACAGAGGTCAACAAAGCTCGTATACTGTGAAAAATCGATAAGGAAGGTCACTAAACAGTGACTGGTAGTGGACCTAATGGATATATAATCTTTAATACCTACATTTAATTTGATCATGGATCGAGTTTCGGTTCAGAGCTCGGGATAGCTTTCAACATTGATAAAAGAACATTATCTAATGAACAACTTCATTAAAGGTAAAACAGCTCCTCGTAATATTTTAGTTGCAACTGAACTAAAAATTAGTGAGGTCATTTGAAAACTGACGTGAAAATACAGTGTTCGCCATCTTTGTAAAAGTCAACGTTGTTCAAACTTAAAGGAGCTATTATACACCAATTTGAAATTGGATATTCAGATAAACATGTATTAGATGGGTCGGATCTCTAACGACCAGATTTGATTTCATTACTTTTGTCAGTGAATTGGTCACAGTGTATTCAAGAGACGTGCGGGTAGAGTCTCGTAACTTTGATCTTAAACCTTAGGGTGAGCTCACAACGCCACGAGAACAATATTTAAGGTTATGATTTTATTGTAAATATAGTCAAGGGAAGCAATATCGTAATTTTTTATCGCGACATCGTGATAACACTTTGCTACAACACTTTCGTCATTGTTTCTCATTGACATTTAGCATTTAATGGATTATCTTTGACAGGTAAAATACCGATTATTCGGCGAGGGACACACCTCTTTGTCTTCACTGGTAAAAACGGAAATATTTCATAGTTAAAAGTTCCTAACTGCGTTAATGTTTCAAATAATTGATAATAATATTATCGTTTTTGAAAATTTTGAAAACGTATAACACATGCGCTTTAGTGATCTTCACATGACTGCATAAAATTATATAATACGTACATTACTTACAAGTATAGCTATGGACACGCAAGACTTATCATTTCTGTCTTCCGTAGAAGGCATTTTGACGGAATCTCCAATTCAAACTTCTTCTCAGTAAGAACTTTTTCTTACGCCATATAAGCCCTCTTTTTATTTGTCTGGCTGTGGCCTTAGGTACTTGTGACATGGTTGGTGCTCGCGTTCACGACACCGTCTGAGATTACGCCATATTTGTGTGGATGTTTCCTCAAATTTATGATGTGAAACCATTCTGTGAATTTGTACAATAGACGTTTTAATCCAATGATCGGTGTCATATTATCCGATGAATGTGGGTCAACGTTATGACTATTCATGTATAAATGAAGTCAGCGATTTCTTGAAATAAACTTTTTTAAAAAAAAGATAAAGTGCTTTTATGAAACATGTGCATTAGAATCTCCCCTCTACTGTCTACGATTAAAACATTCGTTAAAGTGTCGCTGTGTATATCTGTCAATAATAAGACTTAGTTGAATAGACTGCTTGGTAAGATGAACATTCTTCTCAAATCTGTCAGTTTATCATCTTCGCGAGAACCAGATACAAAGGGTAGAAGAGGCCATCCCTATACTGTGTATATGAATTAGCTGACCCATATTTTTGTGATTAATTTTTAGGTTTTGATTCGACACAATGCCAACCTGACGAGTCTCATGTCAGACGGTAAGACACCGGCTCACTGTGCTGCCGAGACGGGTCAAGTCGAATGTCTACAACTTCTCATCGAGGCCGGTGGCTCTGTTACCACGCAGGATAATTTTAAAGACAAGCCGTTAAGGATAGCTCAGATCTACGGTCAGAAACAGTGCATTCAAGTCCTGCAAAGGTAAACTCTCTCATGATTCAGTGTTAGCCCCTTGTCGACACTGAAACGTGAATTTAAGTCCGGACTTGAATTTATTTGTCATGATAAGTAACTGTGTATTATGAACGTTAACAGAACTAAACGGATGATACATCAGAAGTAAATTTAGCGATAAAGGCGCAGTTTATTCTACTCACTGGGTTTCAAACCTTTCAGTGATCTGTTATTTGCCAGAGTGATCGACCGTTCTCATGTATAATCTCATCTCATATTCCTCAGAATATAAACATTGTAGGAATAATTATCAGATGTATTGGCGGAACATGTTCAAAAACTCGCGTCGTAAAAACAACAGTTTTCAAAGGGGCGAATTTTTTACCTTTTTGTTAGATAGCATCGTCCAAATTATAGAAACGACAGAGAAAGGGAAAAAAGTGATATTAACGTAGAATGCCCCCGGGGAAAGATATAATCCAGCTTTTGTGCAACATTCTGATTTATCACTTAACGGGGCTAATTTGTAGCCCACAGTGTGAAAAACGTACCGTGTCCCCATTGAGTTAAAACATGCAGGGCTGGCGTCATTTTGAAATACGAAAATCAGTAAATACCGGGTAACTTGTTTCTCTGTTACCAAACTTTGAATGCCTTGGCGATCTCGGATGTTATTCTCGATGCTAAGAGGATGCTTGAAAGTTTCACGGAGAAAAGTTTCAGCAAAAATGTAAATCTTTTAGTTTTCAGGCGCAAACTACTTTAATCTTGCTGGAAGATTCTCTTTATTTTTTATTTTGATAAGGAAATCATGGCTAGATCTAGCAGACAATAACTGTCTGAAAAGCAATGACACAATAAGGTAAAGAGAAAAAGACAAAAAAACTAGAATAGAAATTTAAGGAAAAAGTACAAAGCAATGGATTTGTTCGCTGTACGGTAAATCGGCAGGGCAGTAGTTTATAATGCAATAAGCTATGACACGACATCAACATACATTTAACCCTTGGAAAAGACATCTAAATTCTTAATTTGAAAGATGTGGTGTAGCAGTGACGATGTGGACATGTTGTGTTTCATTTTGTTGTGTTTTTCTCATAAATAGATCGAAAAATCTTGCCGGCATGTGAATGAAAGCTTTTTGGAAAGAAATACATCTCGGGGTCACCCTGTTTTCGTTTTCGAAAGTTGGAATGGGGGGCGGGGGTCAGCCACGTTTGATGTCTGCAACAACTTATCCACCACCCCACGGGCCCCACCCCCGGCCGAAGCAATTGACAAGTCCCTTATAGAATAGGTTTAAAACATGCACTTTGGGCAACTAACGACAGGTTTCGGTAAAGATCCTAACTACATCAGGTAACATAGACCCCCCGGGCAAGGCTATAACAGTAGCCTGTCTATGGCAACACTGGCATATGAGGGAAAATTAGTCGATATGACGTACTGACATGATCCTCTCTAGCGTCGTGTGGGAGGTATATGTTACGTTGTGCAGCAGGTGGTTAAACTGCGCCAACTGATATAATGGATCCCGCTATCTTCGGCGTCATGATATAATTTTCAAGCTTCAATATCAAAAGTTCCGTGTAGACATGAATATTTCAGAGAATCTGTTTATGTTTAATGATAAGCATTAATTATTTTCTTTTGTACAGTAATTCAATACCGGAGGAATGTATGTCGGGTAAAATACTGCTATTTCTTGACCCACATTTAAGGTAGAACGCGCCTCGGGGACACAAATTTGGACTCTCAATCTTTTACAATTCTTTTCTGATATACCACTTATGGGGGTTCATTTTAAAGCTCTTGGTGTAAGAAAACTTTTCACCGCCTTTTTTTAAAATTTTATTTTCTCCATAGAGTCAACGTAGGGATGACGGTCATTTTGAATTTCAAATATCGGTAAATCTCGGGTTATTTGTTTCCCTGGTACCAAAATTTGCTCATTGACCCCCGATTTTTATTCTTGATTTTGAAAGAGAAGGATTTAAAGATTCTTCAAGGAAAGTTTGAGCAAAAGTTTAAGTCTTTCACTTTTGAGGCGCGAACTACCTTAATCGAATCCATATTTTGCTTGTTGCAGGGCAGAAGATCATGAGGATGGACTCTATGACAAAAACCCAACAATCTTTGAAACTGATGAAGATGCGTTCAATCGCAATGAAATGACCAAACCCATTTCCGGGACAAAATGTGCAAAGTCCATAATTAGTCAACGAAACTCTGGTCTGAGGCGGTGACAGTGCGTGGACACAGACAAAGTCATGTGGAGTCACTTTACCTGTACGCTGACACGAAGTCTTGTTTTACGTACATAGACATGAAATGGCCAGTGTCTGCATATGTATGTGATGGATGACCCCTGTTTTTACATGTACATAACTTATCAAGCGGCGTATTACGTACTTCAATCCGAACGGACAAAATTGCAAGCGCTATAATTGTGGCAGATACATGATCACGAGTTATCCACTGCCTACGATCATCCTTATATAGGTACAACACAACATCAACGTAACATTGCATGATAAAATGTCTCGCGTGTCAGAAAAAAGAGCATTTTTTTGAAGCGAATTGCCGTCTGATTCAAATGGTCGTCGAAAGTAGAAATATCTCACAGCATCTAGAAAACTGAATAGTTGTGATTAAGTGTCATAATAAAGTCACTTTCAATATTCAAAGGGACCCAGTCCTTCATTCTGCAAAAATCTGCAATATTTACGGCGCTAATGGTTACGTACAGAATCATAAGGTCAACGCACCTCTGCTCAAGGGGTTCATGCTACTTGGAACAATCTGTAATGCGTTATAACACATTCAAAGAAGAGACTTTGACCATAAACTGTGTTTAAAATCTACTCCTTTGCTACGGTTAAAAATTAGTTGTTGCTTGATTTCAGTAAAATTGAGTAATTTTATTAGATAGATGGATAGATAGACAGATAAATAGATAGATTGATAGATAGATAGATAGATAGATAGATAGATAGATAGATTGATAGATAGATAGATAGATAGATAGTATAGATCGATATATAGATAGATTGACAGATAGACAGATAGATATAAAGATAGATAGATAGATCGATAGATTGTTGATTTCTTCGCGAATAAACTCGCCGCCGCGACCAGGTCGTACTCGTCACAAAGTGTTGATAATTTACGCGTTGACCTGCCATACACATACAAAGCGTTGCTAACTGCCATGTATACTTGAACACCATACAAAGAGTCGTTAGGCGCGTCAAAGGATACTGTGGGATGTCGGTTGAGAAAATTCATAAATCTATTCCACTGAACGACGACAACGTCTTGTTCACATGAAGGAAATATCTCCAACTGTGCGCCCTCTGGAGGCGAGACTGTGAAATAGTGCGAAATTGCTGATTCGGACGTCACAGTTCTATCAATAATATTCGAAAACAAATATCTACACATGACAGCAAATATTGTCTGAATTTCTGTCTGAAGCATTAAATGTCGCTTTAGATTAAGAACAAATTAAAAGCAATCATATCCAATCGTAATCCAAAAATTAGATCAAAGGTCATAGCTACTTGGTCATCGTACTTGACAAACACAACATCTAATAGCGCTATCACATTTGATTATACATGGCTTTCCAAATGGGGGCGCCATTGAGTGCGAATTAACTGTAGCACGAGAAAATAAAATCAACCTACTCTATCGCCTAAACTCAGTAAGATGTTCTGACTTAGGCGTGAATTTACAATGGTTTAGTTTTCGATTGAAAGTAAAGAGAAAGCAAATTTACGAAAAAACAAACATCTAAGTAACACGTACATGAATACAGATAGACAGACAGACAGACAGACAGACAGACAGACAGACATAATTGTTTTCAGGAGCCGTACGGAAAACATATTTTGTCTCACGTTAACAGATAACTAAAATGAGATGGAGACAAGTAAGTGATCATTAGTCTTTCTGTAAACAATTTTATTCTTCGTCCAACCCACTCGTGATCGCGAAGTATGGTCTAAACTTAGAGTCAATGACACTATCATTTTTAAACCTCAAAGAAAAATGATTTCATTAGGATCAGATGGACATTCGTCCTAACATTAATTATCTGAGGACTATTGTCTCAAAATTCCAGCACTTCTTAACTTTGATTTAATATGTCATCAAGTTTAGAGTGAGGATGAAACTGTGTCTAGCCAGTGTATATACACAACCTTTGTGTACAGAGTACCATTTTGCATATTCAATGCAATCATCCATGGTTGAAGGTTGACATACTAACAAGTCTTGAAATCTTGTCGTACCGGCAGAATTATTACAAACACTGTGCAAACATTTACACAGTACAGCCGCATATCACTGCATATCTCACCGCATGGTGATTAGCTTTGCCCTAAAATATTGATTTTTCCCCAACATACTGAGCCATAAGAGACGCTCTGCAAACTTCTTGAACTTCAGGTCGAATTGGCCAACCGACCAGACAATTCGAAATCATTGCTTCTTATTTTTGTAATACTGTATGAAAGTAATATTGCTTTACTCCATAAATAAAAACTATTCTCCATAAAGAGCGCCATAGGCCTCGACTCATTATTATTATTATATCATTATTATTAAAACGCACTGCACATACGTCACAATGAGTACATGACATATTAATAAAGAAGGAAACATTTACAAAAGCTACCTTTTGTTGCCTATGTACTTTTACTTACAATTGGCGTCCACGAATAGCTTTGTGGTCACGATGTAATATGCTCGGGCATGCTGTGACTGGCCATACAAGGCGACAATGTATTTCACCCTTGGGACGGTCGGCAACCCCTGGTTTTGCAGTCCATTGATCTCTTTCCAGAGAAATGTGTCGACATTTGAGTAACTTGACCACACTCAAAGTGTAAGTACATCATGGATTGCGCAGAGGGACGCTGTAAGCGTTAAAATAGAAGCATAATATAGTGTTTGAATGTAAAAATGAAGATCGGAATATGTACAAAGTTAAAATGAGAAAACTTCAAATATTCAAATACATAGGCAGCGAGTTGGTAAGCAACTTTACCATAGCGCCCCCAACGTAACGACGCAGCATTTCATCTTGTGAGTTGAAGTTCCTGTGTTTTTATTGACTTAAGCTTCTCCAAGGGCTTTGAAGACTCTGGCATATCAGGCACTGGAAGACATTGGCATCGTGGACACTGACCTCATCAACGTGAAAGGTTATCAAGGTTGTGGTTTTTAGACAAGTACTCAATCCTGAAATTAATAGAGGTTGCGCAATCTCTGGATTAAAATAATGACCCAATCATTCATGGATGATCGTGTTTTTCCTATTGAGTTGAATAGTCACGTGACAGACTTACTACATCAACAATTTAATGAGATTATTAGTATTTATTAATGGGAGTAAACCATAAAAAGTGAAAGGAAAATTGTATCTAGTTTTGATTGATTTGTAAAGTAAAAATCGCAAAATATGACTAGATCGAAGCCTTTATTGTAAGGAATGTCATAGTAACATAGCGAGTGAAATAATGAAATTGTACCTGTACTATAACACAGTCCCACTAAAATATATTTCATCGTCATTAATTGAAAACAGTGCTTCATGTACACTGAAACCAGTGTCAAATCCTTTCGATAAAGTTGAAAAATCATCGTTGAATAGAATTAACAATGCATTGAAAATATGTATTATCAACATTAATTAATAGTCCACAATATACAGTACAAGAAAAAAAGCAAATTAAGCATAATTTCTGTAGGAATTTATTAAAGATTGTCTGTCTTGCAGGGTGAAAGAGAAAGTAAGAACGAATTTGATTGACTTAAAAACAAATGAATTCTGGATTGCCGATAACGTATGGAGGGTTGTGTTTTTTGTAAAATCTGATGGTGAAATGTTGACCTCTTTTAACACAATTTGGAAATAATTTTGAGACCTTTGATTCATAATAGTCCATCGTAAGCTTATGAAATGAAAAAGAGTCTATAATTTTGATTAATGTGAAAAAATCTCCGAATATAAAAAAAGATTATTTCGACAACCTAATAATATAAGGAATAGCATTGTGACGTCAAAAAGTAAAACGCACTCGATTATATACGGTGAAAGAAAAAAAATATCACTTCGAATAACTGGAAAACAACACAGATAAAATCCGGACACCCATTTGCATTATCATATAGTATATCACATTTTTCTTTCTTTCTAAAAAGTTAAACAATGAAAACAACGAAGGTGTAGTTTAGCAATATCGATTGATGATAGCCAATCACAGTTCAAGAAAAATCCATACGATCTAGATTAATTTGAAAACTACACACATAGATCGTCAATTAGCTTACATAAGCTACGTATGATAGACGGAATAACATTGTAAAATGCATAACGAAAAACTCAAATGAACAGTTGGTATGCTGCATTTAACTTATATTTTGTCAACATGAATTGAAAATTTCCCAACACGTACAGTGAAAGAAATGAAGTCAGAATATGACTGCAATGAATTGGGAAACAACAAACATATAATCTTAATTGAAATAATCTAATACCATATGGGGTATCATGTTTTTCTATTTAACTGAAAATTGATGTAATTTACCTGTGGTGACAATACAATAACAATATATTTTTTAGTACTAATTACGAAAGTCTGTCATATACAGTGACAGGAGACAGATTCTTACAATTTGAAACAGCTAAATGTAAATTCATTTAATATAATCAACTGAACAATGTGACGAATATAGTGACAAAGTACAATACTGAAAAATATACGTTGAAAAATATAATTTCATTTTATACTGGACTCTGAAGTTATCTTCACAAGGACTTGATCTAACATTTACAGCATTAAAAGAACGAGACGTATTCTGAATACATAGGCTTGTACAAACCCAGTACAATGTCGTCAGTATATTTGTAGATTAGCCAATGTTTGGCTGCGCAATCTCGATATCTCCTTCACTCACCATCATTTGCCATGCGAAGCGGTCGTGCAAATCTCTTGAAGTATCTATCAAGTAGAATTTTTATAAACTGAAAGATAAGGAAACAAGAAATTAATGATGCGTCCTTTTTTGCCCGATCTGCAAGTTTGATAGGACATGTTATCCGCATGATTTAGTTTCAGTAAAAATGATATGAATGGCTTTTCCTTCGACTCTTTATATGGTATTCAAAGCCTAAACACTTGGCTTATAAATGTAGTCTATTGCTGTCAAGGCATGGCAAAGTGTATATTGATGAGACCTATAGGGGCGAAGTACATTAAACTAGCTTCAGGATGAATTGACGGGGAAATGCCACTAGCTAGCATTAAATTAGCCTGTCCATTCTTACATGAAGGGACATTCTCTTATAATGTGCAGCAGCTCGAAAGGTTATATCTGATTGGCAGATTGCCATTATTTACATCGACTTGAGGAGTCTGACACTAAGGCCGTTCTTTACTTGCTTGACTGTCAGGATATAAATCAAAAGAACGAGGACTTTCAGGTAATACAGCACATTACTTCAGCATCCCCTTGTGTGCGAGGAACTGGAACCATAGGGAACTAATTTTGGCTTGAATACTTCTTATATAGTGAGAGCATTCACCGTTCTGTAACATGTATATCGCTATGTGATTGTACTCTGTTTAATGTGATATCAAACCTCATCACTTCGCTCCAGAAAATAGCCTACTGCTTTAAGGTTGGCATCGTGGGTAAGGTATTGTTTCGACAGTCTCCTTGTCTAAAAGTAATCCCACAAATTCTTCTTCACACCATTCACATTCCCACAATCCTCTCCCTTTCCTGGCTCCTATTCCATGTCAAACATATGACTTTATGTGCTATTAAGGAACTATAACTATAACACTAAACAGGGTACATTCATGGGGAAATATATCGTAAGAGTATAGAGTTTGCAATGCACGCCATCGAATCAAGAGTGAGTGGACAAAAAATTTGTTCGATGCTCTTCCATGCTTGTTTTGACCGCGGTTTTCTTCAGACATTCACTATAGATAAGTGTTATTTTTCCAAGAGATAAAAAACTTGGGGTTTCTCAAACTAAAGCGCTGAATCAGAGGATAATAAATGTTTCCTATGGCCACACGACGGACTTCTGTTGGTTTTTGGTCAGTCTAAGTCTTAGGGTACCCGGAATGCAAGTCTATTTGGGAGGTAAATCAGTTATGGAGTGTGTGGTCATCTCTTAAAGAGGGTACCCAGACAATGTATGTGAATGGCAGGAAGCTGTAAAAGGCAAAAGGGCTTTCAAAATCGCCCACTGCGTCCAAGTGTACTCTGTGACCAAGTACGCATAACCAAATAAATGTAATTGGTAAGTAATTCCATGAATGTTTTATTCTATTTATGCAGGAGTTGGAATGAATACGTCACAAGGCACTTCTTCCGTGTGTAATTTCAGGGAATGCCTCGATTGTCCGATCACAAACATTTCATATATTCGAATGGCATCGGATGTACATGTACATCACCTTGATTTGCGATACGATCCAATTTGGCCACAGGGATAGCTTTATACGCCTCTTGATCACGAAAGACCTAATCATATAAAGCGATAAATCATGATCTTCAAGACACCGTTGTTTCTATTTTGTATGATTTACCGAGCTCAAATTAGCAGAAATCAGGATTAGTTGTAGAAAGCAAGAATTATTATGGCGTGTTCTTAGAATATTAACAATGGAATAGATAAATAATTCACAATTATGTCAATATCATGAAGAGGAAAAAAATAGATAGAGATAAAAACACGTAGATAGTAAAGCTGCATTGGCGTTTAGACCTAATGATTTGCGTTCTAATGCTTTTGTTTTCACTCACCTCTTCGAACTTCGGCACTGAAACCTGGCGGAAAGAGAAACAACAAGGGACACTTTATTGGCTCATATTTCTCTGTATTTTACAAGTGCTCAAAGTTTTATTTGTTTTTACATAACGTTGTTATCATGTCATGCAGATTACGTAGAACACTATAGTGAACAAAAAACAACACGGAACAGCGTATCCTGTATTTGTAAATAAACCATGTAAATTGTCTTACAACATTAATATTAACAAGAGCTTTTACTGACAAACGTATTAAATTATACTGGAAGACAAGCAATGCATCCCTCTCAGTAAGCTAAGATTCCTTTACACACCAATTTAACTAGTTGTCGATGAATATGTGCTATGCTAATAAACTTTAGAATGTACAGTGCAGTTGTCCTAACGAAGCTCTCTGTTTTTACCTCTTCCAGTCTCTCACAGACATCGCTCTTGCAGAAGGCAGGAGAACAATGCGGCCAAACCTTACCACGAAGAAGTAAGAAAAAACCCGCGAACTCCCTATACATTAACTTTCATGAACTTAGACGTCAATATCTTCCAGTAATTAAGGCCTATTCGTTAAGGTAATTAAATATGAAAATCACCAATTACCTGACGTACAATGCAAACGATTTCTTAACGGCTACTTTATCATTGTATATTTAATATACATATCAACTTCGATCAATTTTGGCATAGTCCTTCAAATTCGATTTATCTTATCATTAGATATGCAATTATTAATCAATTGATATGAAGATTCCAGAATGTATTTTACTGCTATTATGCCATAACAAAATAAATATCGAAATTTTCATACATTTTTGTCCAAACCTTATTTTAACGTTTTTCGTTAAAATGAAAGGTATTAGTTTATTTGAAAAAGTTAACATGAATTAGACAATTTTATATCACAGTATCGTCCAGGCAAGATTCATCAATTTTGGTCGATTGAATCCTTATTATAAACGTAATTAGGACAGTTTGTCAAGGATGACAATCAGCATTTCTGTAAAATGCAAAATGACTTTCGTAAATGTTATATCATATTAACTGTAAGTTTCATGTACATTGTAAGTTCCGTCAAGTTTGGTCTGGGCAATCTCTCTCTCTCTCTCTCTCTCTCTCTCTCTCTCTCTCTCTCTCTCTCTCTCTCTCTCTCTCTCTCTCTCTCTCTCTAATATATATATATATATATACATACATGAGAAATTCTTTACTTGCAAATGAAGGCACGGTATAGAACAGAGTGGTAATACTCAAATCTATTTGTAGTTGTTGCAATATTGACAGTCTCATTGCTACCAAACCCTCAACCCTTATGATTGCAAAGCGCTCAATCATGTTTAAATGAACACTGCAATAATAATAAAACGGCAACAAGGTTTTTTGATTTTTCATAATTTTCCTTGATTGCCATATCTATCATAAAATATGGCACTGTCACTGTGATTTCAAAATAAAGGAACTCCACGATCTAAAAATTTTAAACTTGTCATGCCAATAAAAATATTTAGTTCCTTCCATTGCCAGAGTTAATCTCCTGGAATCTTTACTTTCACTCGAATAAGTTTGGACTTACAATGTCTATAATTTCCAAACCTTCAGCGCCCCTTGCAATTCCTGCTTGTTCCTCATCGTTCTAGTAAAGGGCAGAAGAAAGGAACTATGATCAATATTAAGCCTGGAAACGTTTAAAAATTAGCCCCGACTTAAAAAAATGCTCAATATAAACATGTAATAATGACAGCGCTGTCGTCTGCCACTGTACTCTAAACATTCACAAATTTTATATCAAATTATCGTGAGTGTACAAGGCAAGTTTCATTAACTTGGTCTATTAAATCCTTATACCATTGTATCTGTAAGTTCCATGTAAATTGTAAGTTCCGTCATGTTTCGCCAGGGCAAACACCACACTCACTCACTCTCTCTCTCTCTCTCTTCTCTCTCTCTCTCTCTCTCTCTCTCTCTCTCTCTCTCTCTCTCTCTCTCTCTCTCTCTCTCTCTCTCTCTCTCAAAATTATTTGCTTGCCATTGAGTCGAACTATAGAACAGAGCGGTACTACTTAAATCCAAGAACTTGTGGTTGTTGCGATTTAAACAGTTCAAGTCCCACCACACACTCACTCCTAATGATAGCTTTGCATGAAATAGCCTGTAGATTACAATTAATGTTCCTAGATTCTCAATATATATATATATATATATATATATATATATATATGTTGTGTGTGTGTGTATGTGTTATGTATATTACGTAGAAAAGTTAATTAAATGTTTAAATGAGCACTGAAATTATTATAGAACGGCAAAAGCATGTTTTGATTCTGTCATGTTTTCCTTGATTGCCATATCTAATATAAGATATGGCCCTGTCACTGTGATTTCCAAAACAGAAACTCCACGATCTAATAATTTTATACTCGTCATGCCAATAGAAATTGAGTTCTTGCCATTCCCAAACATATCTATTTGGATCTTTACTTTCACTCGAACAAGTTTGGACATACATTCTCTATCATTGCCAAGCCTTCGGCGTCCCTTGCCATTCCCGCAGGTTCGTCATCGTGCTATTAAAGAGCAGAAGAAAGAAACCGTCATCATTATAAAGCTTGAAAAATTTCAAAATTTGTCCGGCCTTAATGTAATGCTCTATGCAAAGATATAGCAATGACAACGTTGTCGCCTGCCACTGTACTCTAAACATTCACAAATTTTATATCAAAGTATCGTCAGAATGCAAGGCAAGTTTCATCAACTTTGGTCGATTAAATCCTTATTATTTACCTAATTAGGAAAGTTTGCTAAGGATGACAATAATCATTTCTGTAAAATGGTCAATGACTTTCGTAAATGCTATATCATATTATCTGTAAGTTTCATGTACATTGTAAGTTCCGTCAAGTTTGGTCTGGGCAGTCTCTCTCTCTCTCTCTCTCTCTCTCTCTCTCTCTCTCTCTCTCTCTCTCTCTCTCTATATATATATATATATATACATACATGAGAAATTCTTTACTTGCAAATGAAGGCACGGTATAGAACAGAGTGGTAATACTCAAATCTATTTGTAGTTGTTGCAATATTGACAGTCTCATTGCTACCAAACCCTCAACCCTTATGATTGCAAAGCGCTCAATCATGTTTAAATGAACACTGCAATAATAATAAAACGGCACAAAAGTTTTTTGATTTTTTCATAATTTTCCTTGATTGCCATATCTATCATAAAATATGGCACTGTCACTGTGATTTCAAAATAAAGGAACTCCACGATCTAAAAATTTTAAACTTGTCATGCCAATAAAAATATTTAGTTCCTTCCATTGCCAGAGTTAATCTCCTGGAATCTTTACTTTCACTCGAATAAGTTTGGACTTACAATGTCTATAATTTCCAAGCCTTCAGCGCCCCTTGCAATTCCTGCTTGTTCCTCATCGTGCTAGTAAACGGCAGAAGAAAGAAACTATGATCATAATCAAGCCTGGAAACGTTTAAAAATTAGCCCCGACTTAAAAAAATGCTCAATATAAACATGTAGTAATGACAGCGCTGTCATCTGCCACTGTACTCTAAACATTCACAAATTTTATATCAAATTATCGTCAGTGTACAAGGCAAGTTTCATCAACTTTGGTCGATAAAATCCTTATGATTGTATCTGTAAGTTCCATGTAAATTGTAGTTCCGTCATGTTTCGCTAGGGCAAGCACTCTCTCTCTCTCTCTCTCTCTCTCTCTCTCTCTCTCTCTCTCTCTCTCTCTCAAAATTATTTGCTTGCCATTGAGTCGAACTATAGAACAGAGCGGTACTAAAAATTTTAAACTTGTCATGCTAATAAAAAAATTTAGTTCCTTCCATTCCCATAGTTAATCTCCTGGAATCTTTACTTTCACTCGAATAAGTTTGGTTTTACAATGTCTATAATTTCCAAGCCTTCAGCGCCCTTGCAATTCCTGCTTGTTCCTCATCGTGCTAGTAAACAGCAGAAGAAAGAAACTATGATCATTATAAAGCTTGAAAAATTTCAAAATTTGTCTGGACTTAATGTAATGCTCTATGCAAAGATATAGTAATGACAGCGCTGTCGTCTGCCACTGTACTCTAAACATTCACAAATTTATATCAAATTATCATCAGAGTGCAAGGCAAGTTTCATCAACTTTGGTCTATTAAATCCTTATTATTTACCTAATTAGGAAAGTTTTGCTAAGGATGACAATAATCATTTCTGTAAAATGCTGAATGACTTTCGTAAATGCTACATCATATTATCTCTAAGTTTCATGTACATTGTAAGTTCCGTCAAAAGTTTGGCAGTCTCTCTCTCTCTCTCTCTCTCTCTCTCTCTCTCTCTCCATATACAAATATATATAATATATATAATATACATAGTATATAATACATATATACATACATATATATATATATATATATATATATATATATATATATATATATATATATATATAAGTATACAGATGTCCTCGAGGGAAATTACAGTGCTCAATGCAAAAAGCAGAGCGTTATAAATAAACAGATTACTTCAAGTACAAAGTAATGAAATCTATTACTTAAGTTTCATGCATCTTGCAATCCTCAGATAGAGTGAAAGGATTACTAGCTCGACACTCTTACATATATGATAATATATAACATATATATATATTATATATAATATATATATATATATATATATATATATATATATATATATATATATATATATATATATATATATATATATATATATATATATATATATATATATATATATATATATATATATATACTGTGTGCCCAAGTTCAGAGGTTGCCATAAAGCCATTATGGTGATAACCGGGAGGGCACATTGTATACATTTTGTGTATATATATATATATATATATATATATATATATTATATATATATATATATATATATATATATATATATATATATATATATATATATATATATTTATATATATATATATATATTGAAATCTACTTGTAATTGTCGCAATATAGACAGTCTCATTCCTACCACACCCTCACTCCTTATAATTGCAAAACGCTCAATCAATGTTTAAATGAGCATTGCAATTATCATAACACGGCAACAAGGTTTTTTGATTTTTTCATAAATAAAGGAACTCCAGGATTTAAAAATTTTAAACTTGTCATGCCAATATAAATATTTAGTTCCTTCCATTGCCAGAGTTAATCTCCTGGAATCTTTACTTTCACTCGAATAAGTTTGGACTTACAATGTCTATTATTTCCAAGCCTTCAGCGCCCCTTGCAATTCCTGCTTGTTCCTCATCGTGCTAGTAAACGGCAAGAGAAAGAAACTATGATCATAATCAAGCCTGGAAACATTAAAAAATTAGCCCCGACTTAATAAAATGCTCAATATATCGTAATGACAGCGCTGTCGTCTGCCACTGTACTCTAAACATTCACAAATGTTATATCAAATTATCGTCAGTGTACAAGGCAAGTTTCATCAACTTTGGTCGATTAAATCCTTATACCATAGTATCTGTAAGTTCCATTTAAATTGTAAGTTCCGTCATGTTTGGCAAACACACACTCACTCTCACTCTCTCTCTCTCTCTCTCTCTCCTCTCTCTCTCTCTCTCTCTCACACACACACACACACACACTCTCTCTCTCTCTCTCTCTTTCTCTCTCTCTCTCTCTCTCTCTCTCTCTCTCTCTCTACATATACAAATATATATATATATACATGTAAGATATATATATATATATATATATAATATATATATATATTATATATATATATATATATATATATATATATATATATACGGAAATCTATTTGTAATTGTCGCAATATAGACAGTCTCATTCCTACCGAGCCCTAATTCCTTATCATTGCAAAGCTCTCAATCAATGTTTAAATGAGCATTACAATTATAATTATACGGCAACAAGTTTTTTATTTTTTTTCATAATTTTCCTTGATTCCCATATCTATCATAAAATACGGCACTGTCACTGTGATTTCAAAATAAAGGAACTCCAGGATTTAAAAATTTTAAACTTGTCATGCCAATAGGAACATTTAGTTCCTTCCATTGCCAGAGTTAATCTCCTGGAATCTTTACTTTCACTCGAATAAGTTTGGACTTACAATGTCTATAATTTCCAAGCCTTCAGTGCCCCTTGCAATTCCTGTTTGTTCCTCATCGTGCTAGTAAACGGCAGAAGAAAGAAAGTTTGATCATAATCAAGCCTGGAGACATTAAAAAATTAGCCCCGGACTTACTAAAATGCTCAATATATAGTAATGACAGCGCTGTCGTCTGCCACAGTACTCTAAACATTCACAAATTTTATATCAAACTATTGTCAGTGTACAAGACAAGTCTCATCAACTTTGATCGATTAAATCCATATCTAAATGACTTTCGTAACAATTATACCATAGTGTCTGTAAGTTCCATGTAAATTTTAAGTTCCGTCAAGTTTGGCAAGGGCAAACACTCTCTCTCTCTCTCTCTCTCTCTCTCTCTCTCTCTCTCTCTCTCTCTCTCTCTCTCTCAAATTATTTGCTTGCCAATGAGCCAAAATAAAGAACCGAGCATTAATATCTAAATGCAAGAACTTGTAGTTGTCGGGATATTTACAGTCAAAGTCACACCAAACACTCATTCCTAATGATTGCTTAGTGCATGAAAAAACCTGTAGATTACAATTACATGTTCATAGATTCTCAATATATATATATATATATATATATATATATATATATATATATATATATATATATATATATATATATATTTACATAGAAAAGTTCATTAAATATTTAAATGAGCACTGCAATTATCATAAAACTACAACATGATATTTTGACTCTTTCATATTTTTCCTTGACAGCCATATTTAATATAAGATATTGCTTTGTCATTGTGATTTCCAAAATAAGAAACTACACGACCTAATAATTTTATGCTTGTCATGCCAATAGAAATTTAGTTCCTTGCCATTCCAAAACATAATCTATTGGAATCTTTACTATCAGTCGAACAAGTTTGGACTTACAATGTCTATTATTTCCAAGCCTTCGTGCCCCTTGCAATCCTGCCTGTTCCTCATCGTGCTAGTAAACGGCAGAAGAAAGAAACTATGATCATTATAAAGCTTGAAAAATTTTCAAATTTGTCCGGACTGAATGTAATGTTCTATGCAAAGATATAGCAATGACAAAACTGTCGTCTGCCACTGTACGCTAAACATTCACAAATTTTATATCAAAGTATCGTCAGAGTGCAAGGCAAGTTTCATCAACTTTGGTCGATTAAATCCTAATATAAATGACTTTCGTAAATGTAATACCAAAGTATCTCTCTCTGTCTCTCTCTCTCTCTCTCTCTCTCTCTCTCTCTCTCTCTCTCTCTCTCAAATTATTTGCTTGCCGATGAGCCAACGTAAAGCACCGAGCATTAATACTTAAATCCAAGAACTTTTAGTTGTCGCGATATAACAGTTAAAGTCCCACCAAACATTCACTCCTAACGATTGCTTAGCGTATTAAAAAGCCTGTAGATTACAATTACATGTTCCTAGGTGTTATATATATATATATATATATATATATATATATATATATATATATAATATATATATATATATATATATATAATATATATATATAAGGTTTATATATATATATATATATATATATATATATATATATATATATATATATTACTTATAAAAGTTCATTGAATATTTAAATGAGGACTGCAATTATCATACAACGGCAACATGATAGTTTGACTTTTTGATATTTTTCCTTGATTGCCATATTGAATATAAGATATGGCTCTGTCATTGTGATTTCGGAATAAAGAAACTCCACGATCTAATAATTTTATACTTGTCATGCCAATACAAATTGAGTTCTTGCCATTCCAAAACATAATCTATTGGGATCTTTATACTTTCACTCGAACAAGTTTGGACATACATTCTCTATCATTTCCAAGCCTTCGGCGTCCCTTGCCATTCCCGCAGTTCGTCATCGTGCTATGAAAGGGCAGAAGAAAGAAATTGTGGTCATAATAAAGCCTGAGAACGTTTTAAACTTGGTTCTGACTTTATGTAATGGTCTATGCAAACATCTAGCAATGACAACGCTGTCGTCTGCCACTCTAACCTGCTTACTTTGTATTTACGGTGTGTTACTGATCGTGCCATTGGATAATATTTTTCGGGTGGAGCAAAACGCCGTTCATCATCCAATCCGAACTCGTGTAATATATACTGCAGTGTGGGACGATTTCTGCGAGAGTGGGATCTATTTTTCCCACATCATCAACCCCATACTCCCAGTGGCAAGAAATTTGAGAAAAATCGATTCAATACTCTCAGAAATCGTCCCACACCGTGTATAAATGCGTATATACAAAACGGTATAATATTACACTAGCTCTGATTGGATAATAAACAGCCTTTCATTCCTTGTGCAAAATGTTATCCAATGGCCGGATGAGGAGGACACGTACCGGAACT
The DNA here is from genome assembly GCF_041260155.1 of Ptychodera flava. Lineage (NCBI taxonomy): Eukaryota > Metazoa > Hemichordata > Enteropneusta > Ptychoderidae > Ptychodera > Ptychodera flava. Next base: position 44,288,812 of record NC_091932.1, on the reverse strand, counting down.
ACAGGATAAGAAGGTAACGGTATCGTACAGTAGCAGATATCAGCGTTGTCACGACTTTGGATAATGTATCGCGTCTTTGGTGACAGACTCATAAAAGACGGTCAAAATTTCCAAACAACAAGTGAACATGGGCCACTTGGAACATTTTGCCAATTTTTCCTGATGGATATCTCTTTCCTGAGCAGACATTGGAAATCGGCAGTGAAATTCATCACGGAGTTCGTGTTAGCGTAGCAAAATAATACATAGCCATGAAGAAGAATAGACACAGATACACTTTTAATATGTTTTTCTGGGTACTCTCCAATATGCATTCCGAAGAAAGCAATTCTGACTGGACTTTTTGGAAAACTTGTGGTAAACAAGTACCTTGCATCGTGAAAATACGGCTATTGATAGATTAATTCTACTCAAAACAATCATTGGCCAACCATTACATTGAATATTACACTCATACGGGTTGTGTTGGGCATGCTGATTAGTTCAGCAGATAATTTCATAAATCTTTCCTTAATTACCCGATTTTAGCCTGTGAACGGATATGGCTGAAATACATTTTAATACAATTATCAGTATATGAAGATATCTTGACAAACGTAATAAAATCCAACACTTTATGCCAAAATTCTGAAGCTGGTGCCTTGAAAGCTAATTCAGAAAAGGCAAAAAACAAATTTCAAAATAGCAAGACATGACTATTTGCCCTTTGTACCCATCTGTTGATTGCCTTGAATGTAAAATTCTACTCCACTGTAATTTTTGAAATACATTGAGTGCAACCCTGAAGCACGTATTTTGATAAAACAGTATGTATATATATATATATATATATATATATATATATATATATATATATATATATATATATATATATATATATATATATATATATATATATATATATATATTAAAGCATCTTTTTGAATGAAACGTACGTACTCTAGAGGTCATAGAATATTTTGGTATGTTGCTTCATCTTTAATGTGAAAAGTGGATTAAAAGTGAGCCATATTAAACTTAAACTTAACCTCAACCTTAAGTAGAACGCGTATAAGGGAACAGATATTCGGACATTCAAATTTCTACAATTCTTTCTGATCTGGCACTTATTAGGGCTCAGTTTAAAGCTCTTGAAGAAAATCTTTCACCGGCCAAGTATTTCGAAAATCCGAAATTTATTTCCCAATAAAGATAACACAGGGATGGCGGCCATTTTGAATTTCAATATCGCAAAATGTTTGAAAATTTCTTTTGCTAGTTCCAAACTTTGCACGGTAACTCCCGATTTGTATAATTTATTTGGTAAAAGAATGGTTAAAAGTTTCATTCAGGAAAGTTTGAGCAAAAGTTTAAGTCTTTCACATTCGAGGCGCATACTAAATAAATTCAATTGACTGGTTTTGTTTGCTCATAAGCAATTCGATCATTGTGTATAGCCATTCGACCTTGTTAAGTGAGATAAAGATTCAGGGCAGAAGAAAATGTAATTTATAAAATTTGTGAAGTTTGTTTGGAGGTGAACTCGGTACATTTGTTATTCACGATATGTCACTCTAGCGTTCATGTTACACGTGTTTACACTTACTTCGTTGTCTGGTGCCACTCCCGCACGACATAGGGTACAGCACCAGTTGATCGAGACAATGAAGAGACGGGTCAATAGTGCTATTACGACAATCACACCCGTCAATACGTTCAAGTTTGGTGCGTCGCCGCAGATGTACCCGAGCCATATTCTAGACCTTTCAAATTTCCAGACCAGGTCAATTTCAGCCTGCCATATTTCAAATCGAAAACAAACACAGGAGTTATACAAATTACGATGCAGAATCCCAGGGAATGACACAGAAGCAGGCATTTGTTGATTTTTCCACTACGATACCTACTTCAAAATCAGTTGTTTTATACAAGCCCCCGTTATGTGTTTCTCCTTTTTAAAATTACTTTGCCACAACATCTACTTGAGAATGTAGCCAGTGTTCATCCCATACTACACTACAGATAAGCTTCAGTACAAGCCATCTTTTACTTTCACTCAGCTATGTTTCCGAATAGTATTTCATCGTAACGGTAGATCCCACAACCCCCATGAGAATAGATGTGTCATCCATTAAAACCTGATTCCTATTGAGACGTAGGTAAAAAAATGTTCATGTTTTGCGTGACATTTAAGTACATTTTAACATCATGACGAGAAGGCCATTAAAGCTAAATGAATGGCAGTTAATGAAGTATCCAATGTACGACAAGTTAGAATCACCAATGCCGGTAAACCTTAAAAGACATGTATCTGATTCATTATGACACGCAAAGAAATTTCTTGAGTTAGTGAGAATAAAATCAAATGAGCGACTAGTATCTCACAACTTGTGTACTTGATATGTAAGTTGTACTGGCATTGCCCCTGAACTATGCTTTGACTTTGAGGGGTTCAAGTTGTTTGCAGACCGAAAACAAGAAAATGAGAAGTAGACTTTGCAAAAACTTGCTAAAAGGCTTAACATCATGACGAGAAGGCAATTAAAGCTAAATGATATCATCATCAATCAGATACATGTCTTCTAAGGTTTACCGTCATTGGTGATTCTAACTTGTCGTACATAGGATACTTCATTAACTGCCATGACTGTGAAGCCAAGCCATCATGTGAACATTGCTGAGGAAAATAGGCCAGCTTGTAAAGAGGTATTGATACTCCCAATTTTCGCAAAGGGAACAGCACAGATGACAGAATTGACGACCGTAAGTGATGCTGCTGTTCAAACACTGATCAGATACATGAAGAATGGTGAAATTATTGAACAATTTTCATGATCTATTTGATCCTGATTTTTCTAGCACCTTCGTTGAGGCAAGTACTTAAGCAGACAATGGCTGTAACTATTCATGAATATCTTCTGTTCAATAACCTCTTTAAAATGTCGGCATTCAGTTGTTCATCATAGTCCGTTTCACTATGGCCATCACTATCGATTATTACATGCAAATGAAGTGAGTATTCCAAGTTTATCAGCCCGCGTGTTTGTCTCTATGATGATCAATGAATCGAAGGTGAATATCAGTAGCTTGTTTTGTCTTTCATACAAAATCTCCAGTATTGTATATTTCTCACACTCATCATAAATCGAACCAAATTATAGCAAAGATCGAACGTACGAGAAATTGCGAATTTTAAGTTCATTAGAAATTACAACAGTGTTTAAAAACGATCACAACAAAATCTGACATCCATACAGGAGATTTTTGAGAACTTACCTGCAGTTTTGTGTACCGATCTGACATCATGGCTATGCACAAGTTTAACAACATGATAAGCGTTATGGTACCAAACATTATGTAGAGTATGTATCCGACCACTGTGAAATACGTGTAAGCAGGTCCTTTACCAGCAGACTGTACATCACTTGTAAAGTTGGATAACTCTGGCCCGTGAACTATTAACGATTGTGAGGCGTCTCCGCCGAAAATAGTTATTACTAAGGACGACAGGGATGTTGGAAAGCTAAAAAACATGACACAAAAGATTGAGCTTATTGGACAAATGAGTAGAATGTAACAGAAACAATCAAGCTTTGGAACTGATATCTGTGTTTCTCGACTATTGTGTTCTTTGCCATGTCCATAAGCCTCTCTGCTTCGTTCTCTATTTATGTTTCTGTTCTCTGTCGTCTGCCTGTTCCCGTCTCGCTGTCCGTCTGCCATTTTCTTGTTAAGGATGTACGAGCGGTACGCGCGCGTGGAATTTGTCACTTCCCATAGGATTACATTGAAATTTGCTGGAAAATCAATTTCTACAAATGTCATTTTCATGAAAATTTGCACAAAGCTCACTCTAGAGAAATAAATAATACTGATCAAATAAAATTATATGGTCACCGCTCTAAATTTTGAGATAAACAGCATTGAATTATTTCGTCCATAGAAAATGCATTGGTGAAAACATGCTGACTCAGCATTTTTTCTCACAAATGGCAAAATTCATGGTCATTTATCTCACAAACGAGCGCGGTGGACCCCTAAATTTTATCACACATTTTGATAATACTTACAAAGGAGAATCCAAAAATTGACAATTTAGAGAAATGACATTACTTTTAATTTACCGATCGTACATCCTTAAGTTCGATCTTACAGAGTTTGTTGAAGAAACCTTGTAACGTGAAAAACTTCTAAGCTTTTTATGAATGTAAATTAAGTAAATGTATGAGATTAGTCATGAAAGTGTTGCTAAGATGTCGAGATCAAAGGTTCACTTACTGTGCAAACTCAGACTGGTTTTCTTCGCCTGCCACCCCTACATAAACGTAGTACATGGCCATCGCGTATGCTGCGACGACGTAGGTGAATATAGTGAGAAAGCGGACAATGTCATGTTTCATCTCAGTGAAGATCAGTAATATCGGACCGATGAAATCAGAAAGGTAGAAAGGTTCCATGAAGCGTAGCAAAGCAAAGATGAAAGTCAAGGATGTGAATTTACTCAGATAAATGGAAATGTATGGGTCACCGTATGGTAGCGTGACAATAAGAGGGTTACCGACGATCACACCGATGAGAAAGGACGATAAAATAATCAAATCAAGTATGTTCCACATGTTACGGAAATAACGAGTGGGACCCTTTATCAAAACTTGTATAACCTGTTCAATGAATAGGACTACGAACCATATTATGCACAAAACGAGTACCGGCATGTGATTTCCTCTAGACTCGATGACAACCTGCGAACCCTCGATCCTATAGGAAACCATGACTTGATACGTGAAGATAACGCAAAGAAAAAATAAGTACGAAAGAAAATGTCCAAGGAATGCTGTTTTAGGACTGTATATGAGATGGTTAAGTTTATATGTTTTACAGACAATTAGATGAACTGGTAGCAGTTGAAAGAGCACCCCATAAACGAAGATAGCAAAGATGCCATACAGCACAGACCACAAAACCCTTTCTTTCTAGACCATTCAGGCTGTCCACTTAACCATTCTTCTTTCATAAATTTCTGACATCGGTACTGTGTGATAAACTGACATAAGAAAGAGGTAAATAATTTACCCTGATTTTCTCGGTGAAGGGACTGTACAAAGACTTCCTGTACCACTTTATATGTCGTACTTTTACACTTTATTTTTATCAAATTGTTGGAAATACAAATAGACAAAACTGGCTGAGAGTAAATATATCCAACGGTAATCAACACGAGATTTTTTATCGAGCATAAGATCAAAGTGTTCATGTTTGCAGAGAAAGGAAAACTCCCAATCGATAAATAAAAGAATGATGAATAAATAAATACACAAATAAATAAATAAATAAATAAATAAATAAATAAATAAATAAATAAATAAATAAGTGAAGGCCTTCCAAATACCTTTACCGTGTCACAATGTGGTATTTGCAGACGATGCAATTACGCGAAATGTCAACCAAAATGCCTGCTCTTAATCAATGTTCAGGAATATCAACATGGAGGAATATATGGGTAACATAGAGTTAATAGTATATATGTAGCCCTGCTTTTGAGTACAGACATAATGTCAAATACAAAACTCGAACAGGTGATGATACTAAAATGATAAGGTTTTAAAACAGAATACTGGTAAGGAATGTTTACGAAATTCCAGTACTATTTCTGGAATATACAAGTTATACTAATCGGTATATCATTAGGAAACTATGAAATGAAATGTATATGAGGTAGTGTTGTCGGAGTGTGTCAGATGTAAAGTCAAAGATAACTAAGATTATTTGCACAGGAGCCATATCCTTCAAATAATTTTTATAAGTAACCTACTGACCTCTCGCTGATTCGTCTGAATTGCCTTATCGGCGATAATATACCGAACCCATTCATCTTTACTATCAGGACAAATAGAAGAGCAAAGTTGACTCTCACAAGACTGTCCTTCCAAGAATCGCCGCACTTCATCATCTGTGCAGCAACAATTTAACAGTTCAATCGGGAATGCTTTCAATCGCTCTATAGCCTCAGCAACAGTGTCATTCTCATCCTGTTAAGGGCAAAATGCTTCTGTCAAAAAATAATTTCGTAAGTATCGCCTGTTGGTCTTGTTGGAAACGAAATAAACCGATGCAAAACTTATGTTAAATAGAAGATAATTAGTCTGTTACATGTATTACCTTTAAGATATACGCATTTTCTCGGTGTAAGAATTTAGTCATCTCCTGAACCAATTCAAATGCTTCCTGCACACAGTCCTTCACAGATCCGTAGCAAACGATATTTGTCTTACGCTTCTCTTTTTTCAAATGTAGATGGGATATTGATATATAGGCCGGACTTGATACTGTGCAGTATATACGGACATAATTTTCCAGTGGAGGTCTTTTCGGATCTAGAGGGAGAAAATGACGACCTCTGTGGCAACATGCCCTTTCTTACAATTCATGTTGTCAAACAAGTAGAATACAGTTGATCGTTTTCAATAGAGCAGAAATCTCTATCCTTCAAGAAGATTATTTGGACAGTGCAACGTACAGTACAGAAAACATGAACCACCAATTATATTTTGGAAACTGCGCAGTTTGTAATGCGCAGTTCATTTGCCATCTTGATACTGGGGCGTCTAGAAGTTCATTACTGTTACAGAAAACAGCAACTTTGAAGTTGCTGTAAAATTCCATATTGAAGTCATGTCGACAGACGGAAGGTACATTTCATTTATATATTTATTTATTTATTTATTTATTTATTTATTCAGATAAACCAAACAAGCATAAAGTCCAGTTACAGGCATCTTAGGAGAATATAAAAGACAGACACATACAAGATAAGAATGTAAGAATAGAAAAAAAGTGACGTAACAATGAAAACAAACGCAAACATAAAAACACAAAAAGGGTAAACTAGTAAAAGTAAGCACCCTGTAGCACACGCCGGAAGGTGTAAGAAGCTGAACCATATAAACAGTGTTTGGATAAGTTTTTGAAACGTCATTTAAAGTGGTTACACATCTTAAACTGGGGGATATTTTCTCAGATTAACTGATTAGGCACTCATGCAGAAGATAGAGTTATTACTACGCTATCTGCTCGGTGCATTTAGATATCATTTGGCGAGTGGTGACACGATCATTATGTCACGAGTATTTTCCGAGCTGAACGAAGAAACTTATCAGGGAATAATTATCACATGCACAAGCCAATAATTCGCTCTCTTTTACAAAGTAAAAGACGTTTTCCATGACGATTCCGCGATTAAACTTTTGAACTACTTTAGGAATAATATCAATACGCTGTGCGCAAGTTGTGAATCATTTATTTATTTATGTATTTATTTATTTATTTACTGGCTGGGAACAACGGGCTTTCGCCCAATTACAGTTCCAGCAAAAGACATAAAGAAACTAACAAAGAGCACAACAAAGAAACAAAGGCAGTAACAACACAGTTAAAAAGAACAATCATTGGTAAAAAATACAGATCTAAAAAGAATAAACATTATTAAATAAAAATCTGCGAAATTGCCCATAGTTACAATTAAAAATATCAAAAGTCTCATTGTTTAAAATAATATTCAAATTTTTCATAGTTCTTTGTAAAAATGCTGAAGAATGAGCATTGACTCTTGATACATTAGGTTTAAAATGTTGCTTTGAGCGCAAAGTGCGAGAAGGCACATGCAAACAGATACGCTCTAGAATTTCGGAGCTGTTATAAAAAGAGAACATACATTTGTAAAAGAAGGTGGCATCCAGAAAACTCGTACGCTCTTGTAGAGATGGGATTTTGAGAAAGGTACAGAGTTGGTTGTAGTAACCAGATGAGTAGGTTATGCCAGTTTAAACGCACAAGTATTTGAGAAATTTACGCTGAACTCTTTCGATACGGTGAATGAGATACAGCTGGTGTGGAGACCATACTTGACTGGCATACTCAAGCTGGCTCCGGACAAGTGTTATATACAGGGTTTTGAGAGTGTTGACTTTGCTAAAATTACGTGAGTTACGTTTAATAAAACCTAGCAGCTTGAAAGCTTTAACAGTAATTGTATTAATGTGTGCAGAGTAGTTCAGATTTTTGGTGAGAAGAACACCCAGGTCTTTAACTGATGTTACTCTGCATAAATTGTCCCCATTAATATTATAATCATACAGAATCGGAGTTTTCTTGTTCGTAAAGGAAATAACCATACATTTTTTAAAATTCAGTTTTAGTTTCCATGTCGTGCACCATCTCTCCATGTGGTTAAGGTCTTGTTGAAGAGAACTGCAGTCCGAGATGTTAGAAATTTGCCTAAACAGTTTTGAGTCATCTGCATACAATGACATGAAACTTGAAACTGAAGAACTGATATCATTAACATAGAGAACAAATAGAAGCGGACCTAACTGAGACCCTTGAGGTACACCAGAAGTAACTTTACTCCATGAGGAGAAGTGCCCATTAAAGGTATACTGTCACCTGTTCGAATTTTTCCACAGTTACCATGGAGAGAGAAAATCTAACCAATCACAGATTTTAAGCGGGTGGCCTCTTTTTAAAAACCGCGCACTCACACGGGCATTTTGAATACCAAGGAACGCCCCTTTGGCCGTATATGGACATATTCAAATTACAGGTGACTGTATACCTTTAAGGACCACACGCTGCACTCTATTACTAAGATACGAGTAGAAACCAATTCAAAATGTTACTATGAATGCCAAAGTGGGAGTTTATGCACAGGGAATTCAGTAATCTTGTTGTTGTTGTTGTTGTTGTGTTGTTGTTGTATTGTTGTTGTTGATGGTGATGATGATGATGATGATGATGACGATAATAAAAAATATTAAAAAACAATGTGTCATTCCTTGCTGTTGTTGTCGATGTTGTAGATAATTGTAAAAGAAAACCTGTTGAAAACGACGTAGGTCGCCCAACGTCACTCCCGTCCTATTATAGGACGGGAGTGACGTTTACAATTATCTACAACATCGACAAACAACAGCAAGGAATGACACATTGTTTTGTAATATTTTTTATTATCGTCATCATCATCACCATCAACAACAACAACAACAACAACAACAACAACAACAAGATTACTCAATTCCCTATGGTTTATGCAGTAGAAGTCTATGATTGACTGAGTCAAAGGCTTTACTGAAATCAAGGTATATAGAATCAACTTGGCCACGATCATTGATAACTCTGGATAAATGGTCTATGTAAGAAACAAGGTTGGCGACAGTGGAGCGCCCCTTAACAAATTGATATCCGCCCTGATTGTCGGCCAGTGCAATCTGCACGTGATTATAAATGTGGGGAAAGACAGCCTTTTCAAAACTTTACTAACAAAAGAGAGGAGTGAGATTGGCCGGTAATTACAGGCCTGGTTACGAAGGCCAGATTTATAAACCGGAAAAATATGACCTCTTTTGAACAAAGATTGAAAGACACCGGTCGTCCGTCGCGTGAGCGATGAACATGGCGTTCACGTTCGTTGGTGTATGGAGCAAGTGCCAGACGACCTCTCGGTCTACACGTACCTTCCGCAAAGTTATACAATATTTCAAAGATAGCATAGGCCTAGAAATTTACCTCAGACGAAGAGACGCTATTTTTCGGGAAGAAACATCAACTGAATCCCGACGGCGCGAACACTGTAAACGTCGCGCCTGACCCTGGTTGCAATGCTGAACTCACCACACGGTAACGCGACCAGCTTCGAGTTCGTTGTTTCCGCAAATTATTCACGTAATTCCTTCGGAATATACAGGCGGTACACTCTTGTGTTTACATTGTTCGGATTATTATTGTCGTAGTCTGTGAAAATATCGATTTCATTACATGACTTTTGGAGGCCTGGACACCGCACTTGACCCCCTTGTTGCAGTGGAAACCGTATGTCTACCGCATGAGAGTACACAGTGCGTCGAAAGTTCAGGCGTCGGCGGGGTCTATACGAATACGAACCCCCATGCATATTTGCGACAAAACTAAAACACGAGGGCTCAAAAATTTGCCTAGTTGATGTATTTTGTCAGACTCTAATAATCATGACTAATGTTTACGACATTTTCACGTCAGACACATTTTGATCGTGGGAAAAATACCGGCCGCCATGTTGTTTGTTTACATTGACGAGCACACCGAAGATCGACGCAAAAAAGGTCCGACGCACCAAAATTGATGACATAGACGCGGGTTGTCGTGACGTAGAACGACCAGAGAATAAATCCCGTATGGAGACGACAAACTTGGCTTGTGCATGTGATAATCAAGATACTTTGTCCAAAATGGACTGACAATTATAAAGTGCATTGACCAGATAATAAACACAAGAAGAATCTAAAAATTTACGCCTCCTCACCAGCGAGGAAGCTTTAGAAAATCGTTAACTGCGGAAATCTATTTTAATCATATTTCAGCGGGCGCTGCACCAAACACAGGACATTTTGCTGAAAAATCACTTTTTTTCAAACATTCATGGAATCTTAATGAATTAGTTAACCCAAGATTAAAATATTGGTTGGGTACACCTTTTAGCTTGTTAAGCAGTCGTAAGTTGCATGACAAAAAAGTTTTAATTTATGCAAATGTAAGCAAGTCACCCGATTTCCTGGCTTCTCTTTTCTACCAATTTCAAGATTTGCAAAGAATTAACTCCACTCTCGTTAAGTCAATTGTTTTCTATCTATCAGTTTGTGTTACTTGCCATGGAGACCAAATAACACTGCAATATTCCAGATGGATTCTCACATAGATCACATACAAAAAGGTTAGTATAAAACTGTTTAAACATTAGCGCATGTACGCTTAATGAACCCCATCATTCTAAAAGCTTTTCTGACAATATTTTTAATATAAATATTAAAACACATTTGCAGAGTAAGTGCAATACATAAACATCTTTGATAGTATGAAAAGGATATTGCGGTCCATCAGCAACACCGACTGAAATGGTATGGGATCAGTTTTTTCTTAGTGAAGTGTGATAATATTGCACTTCCCTACATTCTGCTCTAATTTGCACGTATTGGACCATTATTAGGCATTATCAATGTGTACTTGAAGGGAAATACAACCATGCTGTGCTCTAATTATGCGATTAAATTTGGCATCGTCATCATACATTGAGCAAGATGATGGTACATGACAATAAACATTATCACAAACACAAGCCAAGTTGGTCGTCTTTGAACAGAAAATACCGGGATTTATTCTCTGGTCGTTCTACGTCACGACAACCCGCGTCTATGTCATCAATTTTGGTGCGTGGGAACTTTTTTGCGTCGATCCTCGATGTGTTCGTCGATGTAAACAAACAACATGGTGGCCCGTATTCTTCCCGATCAAAATTTACCTGACGTGAATATATTTATAAAAAATATCAGCCATAAAATTTGAGTCTGACAAAATACATCCACTACGCAAATTTTGAGTCCTTCAGTTTTAGTTTTGTACTCAATATGGGGGCTGATATCCGTATAGACTGCTGCCTGAACTTTCGACGCACAGAGAATTGCAACAATGGTGAAGGGGAGTCAAGTGCTCAATTCTCAATTCTTTTTATTGAAAGTCAGTTTTAAAATTTAGCCAGAGACTAATATCACGGACTGAAAAAGCAAAATAAAATACATCAAAAAACATTACAAAAATAGTTAATCTTGACACAATTTACATTTACACAAAGAACCCGTCCATGATTGCACCAGAGTTTTAAAATCGAGTAAATCAATACAGTTTTTCATTTGTTGGGGTTGTGAGTTCCAAAGCCTTGCACCATAATTTGATAATGATTGCAGTCCATATCTTGTTGTTCTTGAGTTCTTATATGCATAGTTGTGATTCGTTTCTTAAAATATACTTAACATTTATTAACAATTTAAAAACTTCAGAGATGATCGAGCGCTTCCTTGATAATTCTAGTTTCGCTATACCGGCCTTTTGTCATAAGGTACTATAACTTGAAGTAAAATCGTTGTAGACAAATTTCAAAGCCCTATATTGTATACGCCCAATCTTGCAACATCAGCACTTCCACAATATTCCACATGAGCGAGCAATAATTGAAGTGTAATGGAATGAAGCATTGGAATATCTTTAACCTAGAAAATTGATCCAGAAATCTTTCAATTCTCTGCAGTACCTTTAGCTGGGCACCAGCTTTAGTACGTAAAATGCTGATGTGGTAGTGAAAATCTAGTTTACTATCAGTATTTACAACTAGCAGTTTCACATGATCATTTATTATAGTGTTTTTACCGTCAATGTTCAGCACAGTTACGTCATTGAATCGTTGAACACAATAGCTTGAAACTCGATTGGGTTAGTTTCCATTCCGTTTACACGGAACCACCTGATTGCATTGGTGGAATCCTGTATTAGGTTATCGATTACCTCTTGCTTCGTACTAGCAACAGTTGACAGTGTTATCATCAGCATAGTTGTATAATGAAACCTTCGTTAAAGTCATGTACAGGTCGTTCAAAACTACATTAATCATCAACGTCGCACGCTGAGCCTTAAAATCAGGCAACCACTTGCAGACGAGAAAATAAAGAAAAGGATAAACTACACTGAAATTTAGACAAACAAAAAAATACCCTAAACATCAAATAATGACAAAAACAAATCAACATGTCTTTTAAAAGTTGCATGAGATTCTTCAAAAACATCGACATCGCAAATACTATCAATCAAATCATTAAGAACTCGTAATGTACGTCCAATCAGGCCATTTTTGTAACATCCACTCTACAGTAAGGGATGTGTAATGGAAGTCAATTTCTAGCAGAGTATCTAGGTACGCATAAACACATGTACAATATGTAGAGTCACAAGAAGATGAAAGGCATTTACGCACAAACATACAATCAAACAGTTTCCTACGCAAGAACAAAGGTGAATTTTAAATAAATTACTGAGCAATTTATCGTCACAATTACACCAAGATGAAGAGTCACTGTAACATCCCTGCTTATGATGTAAATATCTAAGAAAACGTTTTTGAATTGACTCAATACGGTTTGCCTGACTGTCAGAAATTGAATTGAAAATGACTGTATTATATTCTAAAATTGACGCACAATAGTAATGAACTGATGTCGAAGGACAGCAACTTGAATGATCAAATTGAAATTGCGTTTAACGAGACCAATTATGCGATTCGCTGTACCTACAATAGAGTCAATATGATGAAAGAAGTCCCAAGTCCTTAATGTAAGAAACATGACCAAGCAAACAATTATCCACATGGTAATTAATTTAACACTAGGTTTTTTTTTAAGGTGATGGTAAGTACCTTACATTTGCTAGCATTCAAATCTAAGCGCCAAATTTTTGACCACTGAACAAGTTTATCTACAGACTTTAGTAAGTGCTTGCTATCATCTAGAATTTTAACACGACTGAAAAGTTTGGCATTGTCTGCAAACAGCAATGACTGAACAGATACAGTCATCGGCAAGTCATTTATGTATAATGTAAATAACAAAGGCCCAAGAATGGAACCTTGTGGCACACCGGATGTTATCTGGCACCAAGTCGATGCTGCTCCATTTACTAGGACACATTGCTGCCTATTATTCAAATAATTTTTAACCATTTCAGAATATTCTGATGAATGCCAAAATACTGAATTTGTAGAGCAGCAAAACGTGACCAACTATCAAATAACATCAAGTTGTTGAAGATTGGTTGTGCAAGAACGCTGTCGAACAAAATCATGCTGTTTCGTTGTGATAACTGGACTAGCATGAGTATAAATATTATCACAGATTAGCCTTTGAAACAATTTTCCTATAGCTGGAAGCAGCGAGACTGGTCTATAATTAATTAGCGACCTGTTCCGTGCTTCCAGACTTGTGTATTGGTATTACATTTGCCCTTTTCCAGATGTCAGGAAAACACCCCTGAGAGAGTGATGTCACAAATAGTTTCCAAACTGGGACTGTTAGTCCAATAGAACATTTTGATAAAACATGATTACTAAGATCATCAGCACCCTGGGCCGTCTTAACATTGATATTGACAACAGATTATACACCTGTTCTGTACTGATTTCTACATTTTGCATAACCTTGTCAGAATTGTGGTACATCAATGTTAGTAACACCAAATGTGTGGTCTGACTTAATAAGGACAGATTCAAAATAGCTGTTAAAGAACTCAGCCTTACTTTTTTGCTCACGTGTTTACACACGTGGGCATATGTCGCAGCGATGTCTGTCTGTCTGTCTGTCTGTCTGTCTGTTAGTCCGATATCTCAAAAACGGCTTATCAGATCAGAATCAAATCTGGTGCATAGATTCAGTTAGCAAATGGCAAGAACTGATTAGTTTTTGGTGGGCGCGGCTTGCATACTTTTTGCTCATTTGCATAATTAATGATTTTAGAAAAAACGGATATACATTAAAAACGACTACACACAATTTGATGAGATTTGCTACAAATCTTGATCACACCAAGATATATCAGCAGTGGGAACCATTAAGGGATGACGTGAAAAATAGTTGCTAATTTGCATATTAAATGAATTTTCCTAATTAGGGATGTATGTCTGATTTGACCAGATCAAAATCGACTAAACTTGGTATGTATATTAAAGATACTATGATTTAACATTATTGAAAGTCATTAAGCGTTTTAACTGCAGCCAATTCCTAATTTACATATTTAATGAACTTTGCTTATTAGGGATATATATTTGAATTGACTGGACCAAAGTTGACGAATCTTTCTACATGTATTGAAGCTACTATGATACAACATTTTTTGAAAGTCATTAAGCATTTTTCCTTCAGCCAATTACAAATTTGCATATTTAATAAACTTCCCCAATTAGGGATATATATCTGAATTAAATTGATTGTAGTTGTTGAAACTTGCTATATACATCAAAGATACTGTGATATAACATTATTGGAAGTCAAAAGACATATTTTTACTTCAGCCAATTCCTAATTTGCATATTAAATGAATTTTCATAATTTGGGATATTCATCTGAATTGACTTGATCAAAATTGATGAAACTTGCTATGTACATTAAAGACACTATAATACAATATTATTGAAAGTCATTAAGCATTTTCTCTTCAGCCAATTCCTAATTTGCATATTTAATGAACTTTCTAATTAGGGATATATATCTGAATCGACTTGACCAAAGTTGACAAAAACTTGCTTCTTTTATTGCATATACCTGATACAACATTATTGAAAATCATTAAGCATTTTTACTTAAGCCAATTTCTAATTTACATATTTAATGAACTTTGCTTATTAGGGATATATACCGAGATTTACTTGATCAAAGTTGGCAAAACATGCTATGAACATTGATGATTATACCAGGTTAAAACAATATCAAAAGTCATTTAACATTTTCATGTCAGCTAATTTATAATTTGCATACCTAATGAGCTTTCACAGCTCGGCATATATGGCTTGAAGGACTTGGCCAATGGTAATAACACTTGCTATATAAAGTGGTGATACAATGACAGCAGTCAAAGAACTTTAATATTTTTATTTCAGCTTATTACATATTTGTATACTTCATAACCTAATCGGCAGTGATTATTGTTCATTATGTTGATCATAATACTTTCAATGAAGTTGCAAACATGTGGCAAAGGTTCAATTTTACACAACTGCAATATATAATGAAACACGTGAGCATTTTCAGTTCATATCTGGTTTGATAACGGCATTAAGATTACCATAATGAAATCAATATTTTCATAGACATCGACAATAATAATTCGAGCTAGAGTATAATGCTTGTATATTGCTAAGGAATTACGTGAATAATTTTCAAAAAACGAACTCGAAACTGGTCGCACTACCGTGCCTTCCGTAAGCATTGCAACCAGGGTACGGTCCGTCGGGCGCGATGTTACACTTACACAGTGTTCGCACCGAGATTCAGTCTACTTTTGTTCTCCCAAAAATAAGCTACTTTGTCTGAGTTAAATTTCTAGCCCTATGCTATCTTTGAAATCAGGTATAACTTCGCTGAAGCTATGTTTTGTGAGAGATCGCCTGGCATTTGCTCCGTACACAGACGACCAACGGCTAGAAATGATTCACAAGTCGCTTACGGCGTATTGATATTTCTCAAAAAGTAGTCCAGGAATTCAAACAAAAATATGTTGGAAAACTGATTTATGTTACAAACCGACATTGAATTCTTAGGTTTTGCATGTTATAAGTATGATATTTCCTAATATTTTCTTCGTTCAGTTCGGAAAATACTCGTGACGTTATGACTTTGTCATCACTCGGATTCGACTCGTGGTGACACGGTCATTACGTCACTCTTATTTTCCTTCGCTGAACGAAGAAAGATATTAGGGAATAATATTTAAATGCCTGGCTATTCATTGACGTACAAAAAAGTGGTTTAGCTAGTGAATCTTGAAATATTGACATGTGACCGCTAACAAATTACGCGTTATGTTCTATTTTTGAGGTACGATGTAAGCCAGGGCATCACATAGCCTGAGAGATGCCGTATGAGCTCAGTTTATTTGACGGTAAAGTACACGTGACACGTTTTCTTTGAAATGATTTTTGCCTTGCGTAACAAAAGTCCTCTGAGGGAATTACTGAGGGCAGGTTTGGTAACTTTGACAACAGAAAATTCTAATATGCAAAATGTTTATGCCTTTAATTAAGTATATTTGAGTGGGTCGATCTACCAATGTGGAAATACAACAATATGAGTGGAAATAGTTTAAGGTATGAAGCGGTTACGTAAGCACCCTTCCATGAACGCCATGTACGCCTCGCCTCAGGCCGCTCTCGCCTCTCTTTGCCGAAGAGTGCCGACCATGCACCCTTCGGTAGTTTCCGGATTTTAGCCAATTTCTAAGCGAAAGTATGTTCTGCAAAGTTGTCGTGTGGAGCTGGGCGGAATTGGCGTGCTGGCGAAAACGGGAAAGTTTTGAGCTTCGGGAAAGTGAGTTTTACCATTTTACAAATTCCTGTCACATTTTTATGAATATATAATGAGTGTGTTTGAACCAAATTTGCGTCTTTTATCGATACTACCTGGTTTTACTCAATGATTTACGGTCTGTCATATCGTCTTTTCAAGGTTGGTCATGGTAGGGCGTGTTTATGAAACTGCTGGCGTGTTATGTTTTGATTGGCTTGAAGCAGTGTTTCTGCCCTGAGAGCTCACAAAGTAAGTATGGTTGCTACACGACTGGTAGCACGATACCATCTCGTCGTACTTTTCGCTTAATCTCGTGCAATTTTCAACCACGAACAAAGTCTCCAAAAATCAACACCTGTGAAGCTCATTTTAATATGACAAGGCATAGTCTACCGAGACGACCATGAAACAAAAGTCATGCCGCGTTGCTAGTCTGTCTTCTATTTTTCTGTGATCAAAATGACAAAGCCATTTCAAAAACAAGGTTCCGGTGAAGATGAATCTACAATAAATTGTACACCAATTTGAACACATCTAAATTTAACACTCTTTTGACCTTACTGTTTGACATTTACAAGCGGCTTCAGGGACCATACTTTGATCAAAAGTTAAAACTCTGGCCCACAATAACATAAGTATAAACAACACGATTTGAACTAATTTGGGATAATTGGATGGTGAAGTAATGTGGATTTAATCTACAAATGTAATCTCAACTGCTTTTCTTTTTTATATCACACACTTGTTTATATGAGTAATTTGCAAGTGTTAACATTCAGCTATACGGCACCTAACATTTTTGAGAAATTTGAAAAATATGAAAACCTAATTATCCCCAATTAGTTCCAATCGTGTTAAAATATATTGTTGTCATCCATTCATCTGTGTGAAACCGATTTCAAGCGATTATAGAGAGGAGATTATTGAAGAACACTTTGTTAAATATATGATGACTTAAATGTTTTATACCAGCCATACCGAAAATAATGGTTGACTAAATGAAATTTCCCTTTCTGAACGACCAATAGTACCAACCTGTTAAATCCCAAATCACTGAAAACGGAATTAAACATATTGTAATCCATTTACAGATCTCCATTTTTCTTGCGCTCGACAGTAAATTAAAGACGACAGTCTTCTTTTTACCATAATTTCACAGATATTTTAGCATTTCAGTCATGAAATGCCATGATAGGTAACAATTCTGCTGTTACATATAAATTTATCAATGCAAACACATTTTCTCTTCTGGGTAAGACCCTATCGGACATTTCGTATTTGACCAATCGAAGACGTGCTGAATCGGATTTGAACTGTCATTTGATTGCTGTTAGGATGTATTTTTGAATCCTTCATCAAACATGCTCAAATTGCTTAAGAAGATCACTGCTCACCTGTTCTGTAAACCTATTCATGATTACTTTAAACGATAATCACTTACCTCCGATCTCCTCCCTGTTTAGTGACTTGGCTTGTGCTTGAAGAGAAGTTTAACCATGTAAAAGTCATTACGTTCTGCAGCTAACTGTAATGCTGTCACATTCTCACCTCGATGTCTTCCAACGTCATTGACCTTGTCCAGCTGAAAAGGGAATATTAAATGTTATAATTATAAAAGGCTAGCTAAAAGACTTAGTTATGGATGGTTGTGAACAAAGCGTTGAAAAAGATTCATTTTGTAATAACTTGCCTCTGCATTCAGATAACTTTCCACATCTGCATAGTTACTTTCTGCCACTGCAGTAAGAAATGTTTCCGCTTCCTGATTGTCTTCTTCATTAGTGTTGTTCCGAATTGTCTCATATAGAGCAGCAGTATCTTCCAGGCGAATCAACGGTTCTTCCCTGAAAATCGATTCGAATGTAATCGACACGTAAAGTTCAGCTTGTAATTCTGTAAAGATTTTTACTGTAATGTCATCTTTCCTCTTCAACCGGGAGGGTAGTGTGCGCTATTGAAAATACACGTTTGTTCAACAGCTCATGTAAAAATTATGTCAATGAAGGGGCTGATAGAATGCCTTCGTGAACTGACGGAATAAAATTTTTATAACTTTTGTTAATTCGTCGTATGTTTAATATGATGAAAAAATTGTAACATGGAATATCCCAGAATCGGTTAATTTCTGGGGTTTTTTTCTAGCAACAGTGGATCGTATGAATCTGTCTCCAAATATAAAAAACCAAGACACTTACGTTATAGACATGTTGATTGTCGTATTTCTTGTGCTTTTTCCCACGAATATACGATATTCTTCTTTCCCTGCAAGTAAAAATATATATATATATATATATATATATATATATATATATAATATATATATATATATATATATATATATATATATATAATATATATATATATATAATATCTTGACGCGGAGTACAATAACTTTGGATGTTAATGGAGGCTATTTCACCTCATAACACATTTACGTCGACATGGGGAAAAACAAGAGGAGGTTTAACATTTTTACAAAAAAGCATACTTCGAAACTTTTAGTACTTCACGCAGTTAATGTTGGTCATTTCAAAACTTGTGAATTTCAGTGAAATTACGCCGCTGACCTGCATCTTCTACCACGTGGACTGCGATGCGCGGGTTGAATGCGGACCGTGTGTGGGGAAGCGCTGAACAGGTTCAAGTCTGCTCGTGCTCGCCCAAGTCCCCTCAAATCTTCTCACTCACGCTGTTTTATGCACACAGTCTTTTTTCCGGTGTCACAAGCCAAGGATCAGGGATCACGCGGTGCGACCCAACACGAACTTGAAAAGTATTGAGTGTTACTGAGATGCACGGAATCATTTTGCGTACAATACATATGACATTCCAACCTCCTGTATACGGCCTACAATCCGTTGTACCTACAGTCGTTTGTGGTTCGATACACGGCGAAGACCCTGTAAGCATCAGAAATCTTTCAAAATGCTTACAAGGGCCTTCGACTTGTATGGAACAACAGGTGAATGTGGTTTTACCCACAGGCGCGGGGAGAATGGTGTCCAAAACATGCAAAAATTACTATTTTCAATTTCAATCTTCTGAATTCAATTTTACTCTAATATTCTATTCTAAATTCAATTTTAGAACATTTCTCAACATTCTACTCTGAATTTGATTTTTCAACAGTAATCAAAATACATGTCTCTCGACTTTGTGTATTGCCATTATACATCAATTTTACAACTTGATTGCTGTTCTGACACGTATCGATCGCTTTCGGTTCACGGGTCATCGCCATAGATCCGCTGCGAACTCACTATTAGTTAATTGGCAGTTTTGTCACAACATCGATCTGTGTCGCTGACTCAGCTAGCATAATAATGAAAAAGGAAATTTTGAAAAAATCAACCAGTGCCTACTTTACCCACGACTATCTGCGACTATTCTCTCAGTCCTGCAAACTACTTTAAATGTAACATGTATTTCAAGCCGTGTTCTGGACTTCTGAAGGTGAAAACCTTCGGTTCTTTATGTAACTAAATGGGGAATATTCTCCCTCCCAAATCTAAGGAATACTATACCGACATATTGGCTTTTTTGCTGAAGTCTTAAGTACGTCACATTGTCGAAAGGACAGCATAAGTCGTCAGTGAGTTCTGTACGCTTCCTTTGAAAGGAACGTTAGTATGGCGGTCGAGTGGATCATTAAAAATCATTACAAATAATGGAAAACAGTATGATTGTACAACTTAGTGACTGATTCAAACCGCAATAGACTGTTTGTGTCTGTTGCCTTGGCAATCTAACTTAGCAGCGTACCACCTCACATGAATACAAATTTCTGGCAAATTATCTCGTCATAGATCAGCTGAGGTGAAACTGCAGTCACTGAAGAGTCTAATCGTCATCTTTGTTTACGATTTTCATCGTTAGGCAAATCTTCTCAAGTCGAATAGCTTTTATCAGCTCATGCCTTATTGTTTTGTCTCAGACTGATAGCAACATACTCTCCTCCCTCTGCCTAATTTGTTTTAAAAGTTTTCATACAACATTGAGTCAACATATTTGACTACATTAATCTTCCTCTACAACCTTTGAAAGAGATATACTCACGTTACTAAGTCTTTCCCCTCAATGTCTGTTTACTTCTACAAGCCAATTTAACTTGTCACTGCCAGAGTGAATACTATGCACAAACTTATTTCGCATATAGAGAAAGGTATCATTGGTATGTGGATCTGTGATTTCTTTTCCGGGATCATAACCTGACCCAAATGATTTATATCAATTTTACCTCTGAGTCACAAGACGTTGGTCACTCTGGCTTCACCAACATTATGGTGGTTCCCGTTCTTACCACGGGTGTAATCTAGAAAGTATTTTAACGGCTGGCTTTGACGATAGGTTCGATATTAGGTACAATAATTGTATCCCTTCGGCCGTGCACTGGCTTCTTTCGGGGTTGCTGTTGTTGCGGTCAGCGCCTTAATGGCCCTCGCATCAGGGGTGGACGAAAGAAGCCAGGTTCGTTACGTGCCTACGCTGTAAGCTACACTAATACTAAAAGGTGCTCTGAAAGTGTTTATACGAAAACGTGAGTCGTCGAAAGATTGTTGTCTTACATACAGTCATTGGTTTCGTCACTACTCACTACTCAATAAAAGTTATGGGGACTGAAGTATCTCGCTCATGCGGCAAAAGACCGTGTCCACCTCAAGTCACCATCAATTTCACTATGTATTTAACATTCTATTCTCAATTCAATTTTACACCATTAATCAACATTCTACTCTGAATTTTAATTTTACAACAGTACTGAAAATGTCTCTCGTTTCTGTATTACTATTCTACATTAATTTTACAACTCGATTGCTATGCTACGGATCGATCGCTTACGGGTCACGTGTCATCGCCATAGAACCGCTGCGAGCGAAACACTGTTTCTTGAGAGTGTTGTCACAACATCGATCGGTGTCGCTGACTCAGCTAGCATAATAATAAAATATGTAAATCTTTGAATAAATCAACCAGTGCCTACTTTACCCACGACTATCTGTGACTATTCTCCCAGTTCTGTAAACTACTTTAAATGTAAGATGTATTTCAAGCCGTGTTCTGAACTTCTGAAGGTGTCCAAACCTTCGGCTCTTTATGTAATAAGATGAGGAATGTTCTCCCTTCCAAATCTTAGGAATACTACCGATATGCTGTCTTGTTTGATCTCTCCGTCCTCATCCTTGCAAATGATCGGGTGCGTTAGAAGGATCGATCAATTGCAAGTATGTTGGTCGTTCAAATTCCACATGGAAAAGGTTTGCAAGTATGATACATTGAGGTTGATGACTCCAGGGAACTGAGAAGACAACCATCCTCAGACTATCAGTCCTTCCTTGTAGATGAAACTTTAGAGGTTTATCATCCTAAATCGAAGAAATGAAATCGCGGACAATTTAAAGTATGTGAACTGAAGTGACAACAACGAGTAAATAACAATCTTCTTGAAGTAGATTGTAAACTAAAGCTATTAAATTATTGCCGTGACATAACATTCGAAATAATCAAGTAATGGCAGTTTTTACTGACTTTTGGCGTTCGCAAAACATGTCATTTGAGTGTATGATCACAGTTCGGTCCATTTGATTACAAGATGAGATGAAATAGTACTAATATTAAAACTTCGATCAAAGGAACAAAATGCTGACGTCTATTTATTTCATTATAATGTTCTTTCGTCTATGTAGCTTAGTCCAATGGTATCTTAATGTGCATAGTACTTTGCCGTCCTTCTTAGAAGTAACCTGGATTGTTGTGGGCATGCGCAGTCTGGTTTTTGGTATACCTCAACTTGCGTTTTAATACATATTTCTTTGATTGCCTCCTGACAGCGATAAACACTGAGACTCTGAATATGACAGCTATAGCTGCGACAACTACAGAACAGATCAGAAATATATCTCCCAATCTGCCGATCTCTACCATCATCAGTGATTGGAGTGGGAACAACAGCGTTCTGTGCGATGTTAGGGACAGCGCCCTTATTGCCAGCGGCGTCAACAGCTGGGATGCCGAAGTCGTGGGTCATTCCCGTATCGCTTGCAGTCGTCACACAACGTACGTTCCACAGAGTCCGCTGACAAAGGTAATGTAAGATTTCCGAGGGCAAGATCGTCTTTATGACAAGAGTGGCATTCTCAAAGTCACTCAAGATGTCCTTGAAGAAAGTAGAATATCCCAGGTCATGGTGATGCGCTGTACGAAAGAGGGCATACGTGGCGTTCATTGAAATGCCAATAAAATATTTACCTGCTTTGAACAACTTTCAACTAAAATAATATTACCAAATCAGATGGAATAAACCTCAGTTATTATCAAAGAGGTCAGGTATGAAAGGGTTGTATATAGGCACGGGCAAGAAATGAACGCATTGTATTGATTCGCGAAATATACTCGCTGTAAAGAATGGTTTTACAGACACGATACAAAAATAAATTGTGATTTGAGGTGATGGATAAAAATAATGAAGCATTGAGATAAGTCTTGATATAGTAAAAAATGTTATCTTAAAATTCTTACGTCTCAAAGCTCGATCGACGATGTTAAACCTTGAGAAAGATCCATGGTAATATAAATACAAAATTTGTGAAGAACTTTGAGTATAATGAAGCGACTTTCGTAATGTTTATATTAATATCAAATTGTAATTCATTTCCTGAAGAACTGCGATACTGGACGCATTAGTACTCTCAACCAACAAACTTACAAGAGTACTTGCTAGATATGGTGAATTGTCAATGAAAAAATTTGATGGGGATATGTCTCCTTAAATTTGGTTTGATTGACGTTGTAATTACGTGGTGGCAATGTGATCGATAAATACGTTCGTTTCAGGAACTCAACTTCGTCACTCAGAGCCAGTGTATCGACGACTAATTCTTTCTCGACCAGTTTATCGACAACGTCTCTATTACGGGGATCGATTTTCCCGTCCATTGGTGACAAGGAAGAGTATCCCGGCTGCAGTGTTTCCCCCTTTTCCGCGACCTACATGTACGCTACAAGTCGTGAGAAATGTTCTCTAATTTCCGAAAGGGGTAAGTCTGTCAAGTTCCCTTTTAAATTTGTTTGCTTTCTTTCAAATCTTGAGCTGTAATGTCACTATCATAAATGCCACGAATTTCTATTAGTGCTCACGCATTGGAAGTGTTTGGTCATTGCATCATCATAGAAAAGATCATATATTACTAAGTTGATATCAAGACAGCCCTGGACACTACTATCCGGACATTGTAGTCCGCTATACCTGGTACTAGGTCAGTGTTTAGGGTAAGTGGGTGAACTTTCAGGTTTAAGTGCTGTCCTGGCACGAACGGATTTTGCCATTTGAACCACACATGAACGAAAAAAGATACCCTGAACTAAAATATACATGGGCTACCAGCCATTGTCACCGGGCTATAGGTATGGCTGTATAACTTTTCCAATCTTTCAAACTTATAACCAGACTTGTTTCAGCTAAAATAATTCTTTCTGAGGACGCTTCAAAAACTTATTCACAATGTATTTTTTCTAGTATTTCCTGTCTTTCTTTCAAACTGTATTTTCATTCATTGAATCTATTGTATTTCGATCAATGCTTAATTTAAATCGGGAAATACTGACATCTTCATTTTACGATGTCGTTTTCAAGTGTTGAAGTACATCGATGTACGCTATCATCTCCTGCATCTTTAAAACCAAAGACTTTTGTTGATGGAAATCTATAATGACAAAATTTGACCATATAGCTTTGGCAAAAATGCTGCTTTTTCTAGGTTATCTTCTTACCTATTTTTATCTATCGTTTTGATCTTTATATTTTTTACCTGTATGTCAGTTAACCTTTAGACATAAATGAAGAATATTTTAACGAACATTTTGCACACAATAACTCCGTCACTTAACCAGTACTTTGAAGTTCTCCTTGTGGATAAGTCCCCTCAAATCTTCTCACCTACGCTGTTTTATGCACACAGCCTTTTTTCCGGTGTCACAAGCCAAGGATCAGGGATCACGCGGTGCGACCCAACACGAACTTGAAAAGTATTGAGTGTTACTGAGATGCACGGAATCATTTTGCGTACAATACATATGACATTCCAACCTCCTGTATACGGCCACAGAGTAATATCATGGACAGAGTGGCAACAGCTATTGTTTAAGGCGTGAAGCGGTTACGTAAGCAATCCATGTTTGCCTCGCCTCACGAAGCTCTTGGCTCTCTTTTCGAAGAGTGCCGACCATGCATCCTTCGGTAATTTTCGGATTTTCACCAATTGTTAAGCGAAAGTATGTTCGACAAAGCTTGTGTTGTTGTTGTCGTGTGTGGTGCTGATCGGAATGATGTGCTGGCGAAAACGGGAGTGTTTTGAGCTTCAGGAAAGTGGGCTTTACCGTTTTAAAAATTCCTCTCATATTTTTATGAATATATAATGAGTGTGTTTGAACCAAATTTGAAAGTCTTTTATCTATGCTGTCTGGTTTTACTCAATGGTTTCGGTCAGTCATACCGTCTTTTACACGTGCGCCAAGAAAGGACATGTTTATGAAACTGCTGGCCTGTTATGTTTTGATTGGCGTGAGGCAGTGTTTCTGGCCTGAGAGCTCACAAAGTAACTAAGGTTGCTACGCTACTGGCAGTACGATGCCATCTCGTCGTATGTTTCGCATAATCTCGTGTAATTATCAACCACAAACCAAGCCTCCAAAAAGTTTAACACCTTTTAAGCTCATTTTAATTGAAAAGCCAATAGTCTACCGAGACGACCATGGAACAAAAGGCATGCAAGTGTTGCCACTCTGTCTATGATATTACTCTGTGATACGGCCTACAATCCGTTGGTTGTACCTACAGTCGTTTGTTGTTCGATACACGGCGAAGGCCCTGAAAGCATCATAAACCTTTCTGACGCTTACAAGGGCCTTCGACTTGTATGGAACAACAGGCGAATGCTCCCACAGGAGCGGGCAGTAGGGTGTCCAATACATGCAAAAATTACTATTTTCAATTTTACTATTCTGATTCAATTTTACAACATTACTCAACATTGCAGTCTCTGAATTTGATTTTACAACATTATTCAAAATGTCTCTTGACTTAGTGTATTACCATTCTACATAAATTTAAAACTCGATTGCTGTTCTACCGCGTATCGATCGCTTGGGTCAGGGTTCATCGCCATAAAACCGCTGCAAGCGAACTCATAGTTTATGACAGGCTAGTGTTGTCAAAACATCGATCGGTGTACTGACTCAGCTGGCATAATAATGAAATATGTCAATCTTTGAATAAATCAACCAGTACCTACTTTACCCACGACTATCTGCGACTATTCTCCCAATCCTGCAAACTACCTTAAATGTAATATGTATTTCAAACCGTTTTCGCATGAGCAGTTGACATGTTCTGAACTTCTGAAGGTGTGCAAGTTTATCGCTCTTATGTAGTGAGCAAAATTGGGAATGTTCTCCCTTGCAAATTTTATGAATACTGCCGACATACTGGCATTTTGCTGAAGTCTAGATAAACGTAAACATTCTTGTTTCCGGGGACCTCACATTGTCGAAAAGGAGAGCATAAGTCGTCAGAGAGTTCATTACACTTCGTTTGAAAGGAGCGTTAGTATGGCGGTCGAGTGGATCATTGAAAATTATTACAAATGGTGGAAAAGAGTATGATTGTACAACTTAGTGACTGATTCAAACCGCAATAGACTGTGTTTGTGTATGTTGCTTTGGCAATCTAACTTAGCAACGTACCATCTCATATGAATTCAAACTTCTCAAGACAAATAATCTCGTCATCGGACAACTGAGGTGACACCGCAGTCACTGGAGAGTCTAATCGTAATCTTTGTCAATGTTGACGATTTTCATCATTTGATAAATCTTCTCAAATCTAATAGCTTTTATCAACTCATGCCCTCTTGTTTTGTCTCAGACTGATATCAACATACTCTCCGCCCTCTGCACAGTTTGTTTCAAAAGTTTTCATACAACATTGAGCTAACATATTCTACTAAATGAACCTTCCTCCTCAATCTTTGAAAGAGATATACTCACGTGACTCAGTCTTTCTCCTCAATATCTGTTTACTTCTACAAGACAATTTAACTTGTCACTGCTACAGTGAATAATGTGCACAAAATTATTTCGCATAGAGAAATGCAGCATTGGTATGTGGGTCTATGATTTCTTTTCCGGGATCATAACCTGACCAAAATGATTTATATCAATTTACCTCTGAGTCACGAGACGTTAGTCACTCTATGACTTTATGGTGGTTCCCGTTCTTACCACGGGTGTTTATGGTGGTTCCGTTCTTAACACGGGTGTAATCTAGAAGGCATTTTAACGGCTCTGACGGTAGGTTCGATATTAGGCACAAAAATTGCAGCCCTTCGGCCGTGCTCTGGCTTCTTTCGCGGTTGATGTTGTTGCGGTCAGCGCCTTAGAGGCCAGCGCATCAAGAGTGAACTGTAAAGAAGCCAGGTTCGTTACGTGCCTACACTGTAAGCTACACAGATATTAAAAGGTGCTCTGTAAGTGTTTATTCGAAAAAGTCTTACAGTTAATCGTGTCGTCACTACTTATTGCCAAATAAAGTAATGGGGACTGAAGTATCTCGCTCATGCGGCAAAAGACCGTGCCCAACTCAAGTCACCCACCAGCGTCTTATACAGCGTCGTCGAGTCTTATACTTATCCATGAAGGTTTGAACGTGCCATGATCACACTTTGATTCAATATCCATACCATCGCGTGACTGCAAAACTCTGCCTCCACTTCATTTGCAATTCAACCAAACATTAAAGAACGGATAAAGAAAAAAACATTTACAAAAGCTACCTTGTTACTTATAATTGGCGACCACGAATAGCTTTGTGGTCACGATGTAATATGCTCGGGCATGCTGTGACTGGCCATACAAGGCGACAAAGTATTTCACACTTGGGACGGTCAGCAACCCCGGTTGTACAATCCATTGACCTCGTTCTAGAGAAATGTGTCGACATTTGAGTAACCTGACCACACTCAAAGTGTAAGTACATCATTGATTGCGCAGAGGGACGCTGTAAGCGTTAAAATAGAAGCATAATATAGTGTTTGAATGTAAAAATGAAGATCGGAATATGTACAAAGTTAAAATGAGAAAACTTCAAATATTCAAATACATAGGCAGCGAGTTGGTAAGCAACTTTACCATAGCGCCCCCAACGTAACGACGCAGCATTTCATCTTGTGAGTTGAAGTTCCTGTGTTTTTATTGACTTAAGCTTCTCCAAGGGCTTTGAAGACTCTGGCATATCAGGCACTGGAAGATATTGCTATCGCGGACACTGACCTCATCAACGTGAAAGGTTATCAAGGTTGTGGTTTTTAGACAAGTACTCAATCCTGAAATTAATAGAGGTTGCGCAATCTCTGGATTAAAATAATGACCCAATCATTCATGGATGATCGTGTTTTTCCTATTGAGTTGAATAGTCACGTGACAGACTTACATCAACAATTTAATGAGATTAATAGTATTTGTTAATTGGAGTAAACCATAAAAAGTGAAAGGAAAATTGTATCTAGTTTTGATTGATTTGTAAAGTAAAAATCGCAAAATATGACTAGATCGAAGCCTTTATTGTAAGGAATGTCATAGTAACATAGCGAGTGAAATAATGAAATTGTACCTGTACTAATACACACTAAAATATATTTCATCGTCATTAATTGAAAACAGTGCTTCATGTACACTGAAACCAGTGTCAAATCCTTTCGATAAAGTTGAAAAATCATCGTTGAATAGAATTAACAATGCATTGAAAATATGTATTATCAACATTAAATAATAGTCCACAATATACAGTACAAGAAAAAAAGCAAATTAAGCATATATATTTCTGTAGGAATTCATCAAAGATTGTCTGTCTCGCAGAGTGAAAGAGAAAGTAAAAACGAATTTGATTGACTTAAAAACAAATGAATTCTGGATTGCCGATAACGTATGGAGGGTTGTGTTTTTTGTAAAATCTGATGGTGAAATGTTGACCTCTTTTAACACAATTTGGAAATAATTTTGAGACCTTTGATTCATAATAGTCCATCGTAAGCTTATGAAATGAAAAAGAGTCTATAATTTTGATTAATGTGAAAAAATCTCCGAATATAAAAAAAGATTATTTCGACAACCTAATAATATAAGGAATAGCATTGTGACGTCAAAAAGTAAAACGCACTCGATTATATACGGTGAAAGAAAAAAAGTATCACTTCGAATAACTGGAAAACAACACAGATAAAATCCGGACACCCATTTGCATTATCATATAGTATATCACATTTTTCTTTCTTACTAAAAAGTTCAATAATGAAAACTACGAAAGTATAGTTTCGTGACATCGATTGATGATAACCAATCATATACAGTTCAAGGTAAAACTACATGATGTAAATTAAGTTGAAAACTAAACACATAGATCGTCAATTGGCTTATATAAGCTACGTATATGATGGACGGAATAACATTGTACAGTACATAACGAAAACAACCAAATGAACAGGTGCTATGTTGCATTTAAAAATAGTTTGTCGACATGAATTGAAAATTTTCCAACACGTACAGTGAAAGAAATGAAGTCAAAATATGACTGCAATGAATTTGGAAATAACAAACATATAATCTTAATTAAGATAATCTAATACCATATGGGGACTCATGTTTTTCTATTAAACTGAAAATTGATGTAATTTACCTGTGATGACAATACAATGAAATATATTTTTTCAGCACTGATTACGAAAAGCCCGTAATATACAATGACAGGAAACACTTCCTTTAGTTTCTTACAATTTGAAACAAACATAATACATTTAATATCACCAACGTATTAAAGAAAGGAACATTAACAGGACGAGACGTATTCTGAATACATATAGGCTTGCACAATCCTAGGACAATGTTGTCAGTATATTTGTTGATTATCCAACGTTTGGCTGCGCAATTTTGATATCTTCTTCACTCATCATCCTTTGCCATGCCAAGCGGTCGTGCAAATTTCTTGAAGTATCTATGAAGTAGAATTTTTATAAACTGAAAGAATAGGAAACAAGAAATTAATGATGAGTCTTTATTTGCCCGATCTAGCTTAACTTTGCAAGTTTGATAGGACATGTTATTCGCATGATTTAGTTTCAGTAAAAAAGATATGAATGGGTTTTCCTTCAACTTTTATACGATATTCAAAGCCTAAACACTTCGCCTATGAATATAGTCTATTGCTGTTAAGGAATGTGCTTATTGAGACCTATTGTTGGCGAAATACATTAAACTAACTTTAGGATGGATGGGCGGGGAAATGCCCTAACATGAAATTAGCTTGTCCATTCTGACATGAAGGCACGTTCTCTTGCAGTGTGCGGTAGCTCGAAAGATTATGTTTAATTCGCAGATTGTCATTATTTACATCGACTTGAGGAGTCTGACACTAAGGCCGTTCTCTACTTGCTTGACTGTCAGGATAGAAATCAAAAGAACAAGGACTTTCAGGTAATACAGCACATTAGTCGAGCATCCCCTTGTGTGCGAGGAACTGGAACCATCGGGAACTAATTTTGGTTTGAATACTTCTTATATAGTGAGAGCATTCACTGTTCTGTAACACTTAGTGTAATTATATCGCTATGTAATTGGACTTTCTTTAATATGATATAAAACCTCATTACTTCGCTCCATAAAAAATAGCATATTGCTTTAGGTTGGCATTGTGGGTAAGCTATTTTTTCTACAGTTTCCTTGTCTAAAGGTAATCTCAAACATTCTTCTTCACACCATTCACATTCCTACAACCCTCTCCATTTCCTGACTCCTATTCCATGCCAAGCACATGAATGTATGTGCTATTAAAGAAGTTATAACCATCACAGGGTACATTCATGGGGAAATAAATTGTATGAGTATAGAGTTTGCACTGCACGCCATTGAATCATGAGTAGGTGGACAAAAATTTCCATGCTCGTTTTGACCGTGGGTTTTCTCCAGATATTTGCTATAGATAAGTGTTCTTTTTCCCAGAGATAAAATATTTGGGGTTTCACAAACTTCGGTGCTGAGTCAGAGGACACTCAATGTTTCCTACTGTCACACGATGGATTTCTGTTGGTTTTTGGTCAGTCTAAGTCTTGGGGTATCCTCTAGCCCCAGACAACAAACAAAGCTAACCAAGTTAATATAAATTTAAATACTGTCGACATTCACCTCAATACTGTAGTGGACTGGTGCAGGGCTAACAAACTTACTGTAAACTACCTCAAAACAAATTACATTGTCTTCAGAAATCATAACAAACATATTTTCTTGAATGGTGCTCTACACATCAATAATACAGTTATCAATGAGGTTGAAGTGACATCATTTGTAGGTATTCACATGGACAGACATCTTAATGGTCAAAGCACATTAAAATGATTAATTCTACTATCAGAAAAAAGGTTGGCATCCTTTTCAAATTGAGACAGTTTTTACACGCAATATCCTTATTCTTCTATACAAAACTTTCATCCTACCACACATCACTTATGGTCTTGAAGTTTGGGGTTCAACATATCCCTCACATCTCAATAGTATCTTTCTTTCGCAAAAAATGGCAGTCAGAGCTATAACTTTCAGTGACTTCACAGCAAACTCAGCTACTCTTTTCAAACAACTTAATATTCTCAATATATACAAATTACATAAATTACATATCAGTACATTCATGTATGATCTTATAAATAATAACTTGCCACACAGTCTTACAACATACTGTCAGTTGCCTTCTCATTGCTACAGTACACGTCATAAAATTAATGGTAACCTTTATGTCCCAAGTGTCAACACTTCCTTGGGTAAATTCTCGATATCATATACAGGCTGCATCTATTGGAATACATTACCTAAACAAATTAAAACAAAAACCACTAGAAGTTCGTTCAGACACTCCCTTTCAAGTCTCCTCATACACGGTTAGTGTTTTACATGACGAAGAGTTATATTCAACTTTACAAATATGTATATCATAGATATATAAATATATATATATTTCACTATACATTTTGGGTTTTTTTTATTTTATTTTATTTTACATATTTTCTACTTACTCGTAATGTATTTATTTAGTTATATATTTATTTTATTTATGTTGTTGTTCTTATTCACTTAGTTAGTTACTTAGCACTTTCAAGTCTACTTTTACACGATTGTTTTTTTTTGTTTTTGTTTTTTTAAGTGATGAAGAGTTATATTCAACTTTACATATATGTATATCATATTTAATATATATATATTTTATATACGTTTTTTTTCTCTTATCGTTTTCTTTTTTACGCATTTCTACTTACTCGTAATGTATCTATTTAGTTATATATTTATTTATGTAGTTGTTCTTTTATTCACTTAGTTACTTTGTTACAATTAGGTTACTTTGCAATCCCACTACTTTCATGTACACTACCCTCGATATACTTCAGTTTTCTTTTTTCTTCTTCGTTTTCTTGCTTTAACATCAAATGGCTTTGGGAACGGACTAGACTAGCATTTGCTATTTTCCGTTTCCATTTACCCTTTATCACAGCACAACTCAGATGTACATTCATTATTGAATTGTAATATTATTATGATTAAGGGTAATAAAGATTATTATTATTATTATTATTAGCTCGAATGTAACCAGAGTGCAAGTCTAGTTGAATTGAAGGTACCTCAGTTATGGAGTGTGTGGTCCTTTACCTTAAAGAGGGCACCAGGACAATATATGTGAATGGCAGGAAGCTATAAAACGCAAAAGGGTTTTCAAAATCGCCCTCTGCGTCCAAGTGTACTCTGTGTGACCAAGTCCGCATAGAAAGTACCAAATGAATGTAATTGGCAAGTCATTTCATTGCTGTTTTATTCTATTTATGCATGAGTTGTAACAAATACTGTACAAAGCACTTCATATCACCCGATCGGCATCGATGTACATGTACATCAACTTGATTTACGATACGATTCGATATAGCCACTGCGATACGACTTTATGAAGATTGCTAAGCGTCTTGATCACGAAAGGCCTACATGAAACGATAAGTAATGGTCTTCATGACACCATTGTTTTTATTTTGTCTGATTTACCAAGCTCAAATTAGGAGAAGAAATCAGGATGAGTTGTAAAAGCCAAAACTTATTACGGTGTGTTTTCACGTTTACAACTGAATAGATAAATAATTCACAATCACATCAATATAACGAAAAGGAAAACAATAGACAACAATTAATACACGTAGATACAAAGATAGTAAAGAAATTATTTGGATTCCAATGGTTTTGTTTTCACTCACCTCTTCGAAGTCCGGTACTTTATCCTGGGGAAAGAGAAGCAGCAACGGACACTTTATTGGCTTATATTTCTCTTGATTTCACAATAGTTTAGAGTTTTATTTGTTTTCACATGACACTACAATCTTGTCATTGCGGATCACATAAAACACTATCGTGAACGAAATGCAGACAGTAGCAATGCGGAACACAGTATCTTACAATAGTAAACAAAGCATATAAATTCTCTTATAATATTAATATAAACAAGGCAGTATTGCTGAAGGCGATGAGTACTTGGGCCGTGATAGAGTACTTTTGAGGACAATATATACTACTATTCAAATATGGTCTTGAATTTCCTCCTGTCAATTAGCCATTTGACTAAACGAAGCAATGGCATGACAACGGCAAAATATGTCTAGCAACTTTTGTGGAGTTTGAGGCAGGGGTTCTTTATTTATAGTGGAAATTGCTTAAACTCCTTAAATATTCAAATTACAGCAAATTTCTTTTGTTCTCGATGGTAGATGTCTTATATTTAGATGGGCATATTTAGATTTCTACCCTATAGTTATCCCTATATACCAAAAATCGGACATCCAGCTCTATTGGCTTGCTCAGAATTAGATATGTGCATAATTAATGAGGTACAATATGTGGTGTCATAAGGTGTCCCATAATACCAAATATGAA
Organism: Ptychodera flava; assembly: GCF_041260155.1. Lineage (NCBI taxonomy): Eukaryota > Metazoa > Hemichordata > Enteropneusta > Ptychoderidae > Ptychodera > Ptychodera flava. The sequence continues at coordinate 44,254,928 of NC_091932.1, read as the reverse complement.
GGGTGTAGCACTTGTGGTTACTGAGTTGTGGACAAATATATATATTTGAGGTCAAAGGTCATTGAGGTCACGTGACATTTTGTCAAAATAATTGTATTGCTAAGTTATTCCTATATACCAAAAATCAGACCTCTAGCTCTATTGGCTCGCTCAAAATTAGATATGCGCATAATTAATGAGGTACAATATATGGTGTCATAAGGTGTCTTATCATACCAAATATGAAGGATGTAGCACTTGTGGTTACTGAGTTGTGGACAAATATATATATTTGAGGTCAAAGGTCATTGAGGTCACGTCACATTTTGTCATAATAATTGTATTGCTAAGTTATTCCTATATACCAAAAATCAGACCTCTAGCTCTATTGGCTCGCTCAAAATAGGATATGCGCATAATTAATGAGGTACAATATATGGTGTCATAAGGTGTCCTATCATACCAAATATGAAGGGTGTAGCACTTGTGGTTACTGAGTTGTGGACAAATATGTATATTTGAGGTCAAAGGTCATTGAGGTCACGTGACGTTTTGTCAAACAAATTATATTGCTAAGTTATCCCTATATACCAAAAATCAGACCTCTAGCTCTATTGGCTCGCTCAAAATAAGATATGCGCATAATTAATGGGGTACAATATGTGGCGTCATAAGGTGTCCCATCATACCAAATATGAAAGGTTTAGCACTTGTGGTTACTGACTTATGGACAATAATGTATATTTGAGGTCAAAGGTCACCAAGGTCACATTATATTTTGTCAAAATGTCTGAGATATCTGCGTGAACCGATGGACTCACTGATGGACTCACGGACGGATATGACCCAATCTATAAGCCCCCTGGACTTTATCCGTGGGGACAAAAAACTGTGTCACTGCATCCTTTAGGCAATATGAATACGATGAGAAACTAAATTTTTATTTTTCTTGGCCTTATACATGGGACATTGGGAGTCTATGGAGGTGTAAACTAAAAAGTCCTCTAACACGGCCAAATTCGATCGCATTGTGAAACAAATCGACGTGCATCTGTATGGGTTGGATACTATTCTTGTGCAAAGTTTGAAAGACATTGACCAGGGCATGTCTGAGATATCTGCGTGAACGGACGGACGGACGGCCGACGGACTGACATGACCAAACCTATAACTCCCCAGGACTTCGTCCGTGGGCACTAAAAACAACGCAACAGTTATTACAGCTACACTGGCGGTAGGTTCATATCCAGAGCCCCGTACGGTCTGCCGCCGTCGCTTGAAAACAATCTCATAAACCTGGCCATTATATGGGCAACTGTGTATGTGCAGCTAGCTGGATGCTTGACTTCCCGGAGAAGGCGAGCTGTCACGTTCAAACTCAGGATTGTTTGTCGATCAAATTTCAGTAAATTTACCTTACCTGGATGAAATTTTGTCTATAGGCTGAAATTTCGCCGAAGTTTGACAAAATTGCATCGATTTTTCAGGTTCATATCCGACATTTTGAGTTTTGAGTGCAGACAGAAATAAGTTTTGAGGCAACATGGCTGCGACCCGATGTTGACCCCTAGCCCTGCCTACGATGATATGTGCTACAGCTAACACACAGCATCGTACGCAGGGCTAGCGAGAGAGTTGCCGACATCGACGGTTATTTACGAGAAGTGAATAAAAGACTGTCATTTTTGGAAGCGATCGAGTAGCTGAGGTATACCAGGCGCCAAATGTAAAATAATTATTTTACACATTAGAAGAACATATTCATACGAAAAGGGTGTATTTGCATGCATTTATCAATAAAAAACTACTATAGCATAAGTATAAATAAATCAATACAGACATAAGTAAATACATATATGAGTGAAAAAACATACATATATGTGAACCAATTCACACAAGACCTATGAAGACAGACATATACATGTATACAGACGTGCATACGTACGTGCATACATACATACATACATACGTACGTGCATACATACATACATACATACATACATACATACATTCATACATACATACATACATACATACATACATACATACATACATACATTCATACATACATACATACATGCACTCACGCACGCACGCACATACATACATACATACATACATACATACATACATACATACATACATACATACATACACAAGCCCATATGCACTCATGCACGCACGCACGCACATACACACAAACCCACACACTCATATACATACATACATACATACATACATACATACATACATACATACATACATACATACATATACATACATACATACATATATACATACATACATATACACACATACAGGATCGAAAAGTTTACATGAGGGGAACGAAGTACGCTTGCGTATATCCACTCGCACACACACACACTGCTACTCGGAAAAGTTTACATGAGGGGGAACGAAATACGCATGCGTATATCTACTCGCACACACACACACTGCTCTGAAAAGTTTACATGAGGGGGAACGAAATACGCATGCGTATATCTACTCGCGCACACACACACACTGATCCACGCTCTATCATCCACGCCGCCCTGGAAGATATCCTATAATGCATTGCTGTAAGCCCAACGCCTAAACCGGAAATAGGCTCATATGGCGTCAAGACACCAAGGCGAGCGGACCGGCCTCGCTCATCCAATCTTGCCGCATATGGCAAGCAATTGCGATAATGACGAATGCTTTATTTCCAAAAATCAGTAAATGACATGCTTTATCCATCCGTTCTTCAGTGAGACACGTTCCCCAGTCAGTAAATGACAATGGGGCCGGGGTACCCCAGGCCTCCCACAAGTATCAGAGTGTTCACAGCCCCGTGGATAGCTGTGATATCGCAGCGGTACTCGTGGCGAACGCGATCGAGTCATTGGGGTCATCGCCACAGGGACTGTGGCGATGACCCCAAACCAATGACCCGAGCGCGTTCGACACGCCACAAGTACCGCTGCGATATCACAGCTACCCCGTGCATTGTTGTAGCGAAGCCAGCAGTTTTTCTCACAGAAACAAGTTGCATAATGTACTCAGTAAAACGTTGTCAGGTACATGTAACATGAAAACTGACTGAGGTCGAAGTGACTAAGGCACCGGGATTGATTTGACCACAAACAACGACAAGAGGGTGTGAATTACTTGGGTCGAAACGGACAGGGGTCGAGGTGACCTGCTGCCCCGGTCCTCAACTGCAGGCCTGACGGCCTGGCTATGTTTACATAAGGCGTCCACATTTTAGAAAATCACTAAAAGTAGGCAGAAAGAAAGCCCCATTACGTGAAAACGCTAGGGGTCGATAGGGGTCGGATGACAGTTTGACACATTTCGTACCATTAAGAGTCGAATGATACTACATTGACCGGGTTGACCATATGACTATCATCAAAAAACGTCCGGGGAAAAGTGAATACATTTGATGTTTGACCAAACGTTACAAAGCATCAATTTTTCGATCAAAAAATTCACGCGTAGAACTAATGAAAATTCGTAAAAAAATACCACTGCCTTGTACATCAGGCACTAAAATGTCGTAGGCGTGAAAATGAGTTTATTAGAAAATACACAGTGGCTCTTAATATTAGTTTGAAAATTCCAGTTCTCCGTACTCCGTTGCTGTCTAGTTCCAGTGGGCATACTTGGCATTCCAGACATTCATTCCCTGCTGAGTGGAACTACGTACGATCCTGAGTAAAGTAAGCAGAGAGTTTAGAGAGCAGAGAGTTTAGGGGTGGACCATTTGATATCCTGGGGGGGCTTGGAAGATTGGTGGAGAGCCATTATTTTTTTTCCCACGTGCTTCACCATGAATTATTTTTTTTCTACAGGGGCATATGCTGGCAACTTTGTTTTTTCACTTTCCTTCTTCGAGATATATATTTTTTTTTACCAAATTTCGGTGCAATGTTTGTTTGCTTGGTTTTTCACACCCAGTAACAAGATGCTGTTCTGTCGCACACAGACTATATTCAAGAAACTAAATGAAGTTATGTAAATACATGTACATTTTTGATTCACTTTACAAAAACATATTTGTAAAATCATGTACATTTATGGCATTTACTTGTTATTGTTGTCCTTACATTGAAAGTAGCCGGGTAATTTAAGAAAGTAGACGGGTGGACTGCGAGGGAGCGAAGCGACTGAGTGGCGAGTGAGCGTAGCGAACAAGGGGGGAGAGCGCGAGAGGGGGGTGTCCCCCCTCTCGCAAGGCGAAAAATGAAATTTTGGAGTGGAAATGGTTTTCTCTGGTGGCATCTGAGGTGACATTTACTGACTGAAACAGTACTTTGTTGTGTGTCTTAGACGTGGCTCACATACAACAAAACAAACAAACATGATTTTGTTTTGTTTGTATTATTTATGACACACTTATGGTTTTATTTGCATTGAAGATGTAACATTTAATCTTAAATCACCTGCTGTCTGCTCATTTCATTGCCCATTTCCCATTCTTCATTACCACATAGTAGTTTCCCCAAAACCATCAAACTCATTCAATTCTAATCAAAACACATTCGCTTTTGTTAAGAAAAACATTGGTAAGATAATTCACTATAACAGTGTTCGCATTTACGAATAAAACATGCGTATATAGAAAACTCATAACAATGAAAAACTGTGTAGAGAGTCGATCCAATGCGTAATAATATTACGCATTGGATTGAGTCTCTACGCATTTTTTCATTGTTATGAGTTTTCTATGCGCAAACGATAATAGTAAAATGTTTGCAGGCTGTCTCTCTTCTTGTGGTATTTTGACAAAATCCTTACATTCAGATTTACACATTTCTGGAAAACACTGGTGAGCAATTTCAATTTCAGCATACTTCCTCTAATCAGAAGGTCATGTATACTGTACAATTGTTCATATTCAGTTATTGTTCCTCAAGCTTGAAATGGTTTATGCTTTATAAAACTCTAGAGCTACTCCTTGATTTTTATTGATGCTGCAGTGTGCATCGAACAATTGCCAAGATTTTTTTTTCCCGAGTCGCAATGGTCCATAATTTTTTTTCCATCAGCCACCTAAAGCCAGATTTTTTTTTTCGAGCAACTCCACCTGGCATCTTTTTTTCCCCCAAATCTTCCAAGCCCCCCCAGGATATCAAATGGTCCACCCCTTAGCAGTAAAGCTGTTGCTTTAGTTCCAGTAAGCTGTTGCTGTTGTTCCTGTTGAATGCTGTATTTAACCATTAAAGAATATAAGCCGAATGGCAGAGAGCTGTAATACACGACTCCCAGTGTTTTATTGGCCTGGGTTGGGCCGTTAACCCCAGCAGAACTTCGCCGGCATGGCAGGTACCATTAAGTCAGAAACCCTTACGGGGCCTCTAAGCAGTGTAGTATTACTCAGGCCGGCTACCACTTTACCACTGTGTAAAGCCCTGTACGAACCCGACTCACGACACAAAGGCAAGAAAGAGAAAAAGTGTCGCACATCTTTGTCATCGTCACTAGCCTTCGACGCCGCGAGGTACGTAGAGTCCGAGTTAGGAGTGAGCTCCCCGGTGTGGCACTTCCGGGCCTGCAGATCGTCGCGTCAGTGTGTGTATCTCAGAGAGAGTAGCAATGTGTGTGTTGTGTTTGTTGTGTGTGTGTGTGTGTGTGTGTGTAAGTGTGTGTGTGCGAGTGGATATACGCATGCGTACTTCGTTCCCCCTCATGTAAACTTTTCCGAGTAGCAGTGTGTGTGTGTGTGTGTGAGTGTGTGTGTGCGACTGGATATACGCATGCGTACTTCGTTCCCCTCATGTAAACTTTTCGATCCTGTATGTGTGTATATGTATGTATGTATGTATGTATGTATGTATGTATGTATGTATGTATGTATGTATGTATGTATGTATGTATGTATGTATGTATGTGCGTGCGTGCGTGCGTGAGTGCATGCATGCATGTATGTATGTATGTATGTATGTATGTATGTATGTATGTATGTATGTATGTATGTATGCACGTACGTATGCACGTATGTATGTGCGTGCGTGAGTGCATGTATGTATGTATGTATGTATGTATGTATGTATGTATGTATGTATGTATGTATGTATGCACGTACGTATGTATGTATGTATGCACGTACGTATGCACGTATGTATGTATGTGTCTGTCTTCATGTCTTGTGTGAATTGGTTCACATATATGTATGTTTTTTCACTCATATATGTATTTACTTATGTCTGTATTGATTTATTTATACTTATGCTATAGTAGTTTATTTTTATTGATAAATGCATGCAAATACACCCTTTTCGTATGAATATGTTCTTCTAATGTGTAAAATAATTATTTTACATTTGGCGCCTGGTAGAGGTAGGGGTGGGATACGACTTGGGCCCAAGAACGCTGAATTTCGGCAGTAATTTGGCTTTTTACGTCAAGTCCCAAAATGGATTGAAGTCACCGACCCTACGAACGGGTCTTTGCAGGGCTGTGGTGAGCGGGGCGATTAGCTGTAGCGGAACACACAGCATCGTACGCAGGGCTAGTTGACCCCAACGTGAAAATGTGTTCGCGATCAAATTTCATATATTTTTTTCAGAATTTTCGACAAAATCATTGCTTCTTAAATCTTTTGTAAAATATAAAATACTAAAATAAAAATGCGATGTGCCATGTCTCCAGATTTCTAAAATATCGTTCGTTGACCGTTCGGCGGAATACTCATTTCGCAAACTTGTGACGCAGTTGAAATTCAATACTGACCGCTAAATAATCTTAATGAGACGAGATCATTCTAGACATCCTCCAAATTATCCAACCATTCGCGTTAGAGTTCAGCTCGCTTAGAGTATCATAACATTCTTCGGCCTTCGTTTAGATCGACCCTAATCTCTCCCATTTAGGAAATAAATACACAAGCACCTTGACAAAACTTCGTGCACCATCCAGGACCAAACGCACTGCAAATCTGTCTTGACGTCATCATCTCCTTACATGGTAATCGGCATACCGTATTTTTTAGCAAAGGAGACACAGAATACGTCGGAGTATTCAGTTTCAAAACGTATTACATTGTGTGATGTTGTCAAAAAAAGGTAATGTTACTGCAGTGGTATAAATTACAAAACACAAAAGTTCAAATCAGTTTATTTTGGACTGGCTTTACCCAACATTTCATATTGTTTCTTATGCCAGATTTGACCACGTGCTTACTGGCGACCCTTTACATGCAAATTTTGTGTCAAATGGTGTGTTCTCCTGGAAAAACAAACGTACGATTTCTATATGAAGGAGGCGAAATTTGCCCTCAAAACTCGAAACCACCCCTTTATGGGTGTACCTGGCTATTTTGAACGAGCTTCTCGAATCTGCAGCTCTATTTCGAAATGATGGTCTGGTTTTCTCAGCTCAAGGATAAGTGTTCTCCATCGCTGTGGGCATTACTATTCTCAACTGGGGGTACAGTTTCCAGTCGTAATGTTTTTCATTGTGTCCGGGATATAAAACCTTTCCGTTTCACTCTTCCACTTTGATTAAGACTAGTCCACATCTTGTCAGCGATTAAACATGTTTCAAGTTTAAATGTTAAATTCTGGTCTCGAGCCCTCCTGTTCAACCAAACTGAAATTACCCCTCCCACTTTGGCTCGTCCAGTGGGTGTAGCAAGGGTCGTGCCATCGCCTAGGAAACGGAGGGTGCATTAATTGTTGCATTTCGATGCACATTTTGATTATATTCAGAAGATTTTGTGGCAAAAACTCAGATAGAGAAGCATTAATATTCACATCTCACTTATTCAAGACTGGCTGAGAGCAGCACTTCCATTCAGTTAACATCATTACGCCATTTATTATGCCAAGAAAGATGAAGCCAAGACATTTTGCCCTCCCTGGTCTCAGCCAGAAATGGTTATACCTTACAGAGTTTTTTCCCACGGAATGAAAACAAATGTACTTGGCTGAGGCCCAAGTACAACAAGAGCATACACTGACAAACATATGTAATTATACTGCGATACATTTAAATATGTTTGTTTTTGGTACAGAAGCGACTCAACTCCTAACGAGTGCAAATACAAACTCTTGATTATAAATTCATTTCTTTGGTAAAATGTGAACATTTTAGTATTTTTCACAAAGTATGTGGAAAATGCAAAGTATTTGTTAGACAAGCACATGCATCGTGAAAATACGTAGTGGTGCTTTTAACAGATACATTGAAGTCCGCACTAAAATTCAATGGTCACCAATTTATGGGACATTATTCTCAGACAGGCTGTGTTCATTTGGTGATCATTCGACACTCCGACGAAATTTTTGAAAACAACAAAATCGTTTTAACCGACATCAATCTGTATAAACACGATTTGAATTAATTTGGTATAATTAATTGGATGTTGAAGTAATGCCAATATAATATACAAATGTAATCTCATCTGCTTTTTTTTCACACTACAGCCTTGTTTTTATGAGTAATTTGTAATATTTGGAATTTGTAATATTTGGTATTCCAAAACTAGTTCCAATCGTGTTTATAAGAACTTGAACTTTAATGATTTCACTCAAATAATCAAGTACATACCATTTTTGTCTTTTCCGAGTTATCGCTGGCCCTAGTTTCTCTCTCTACTTTAGTTTCGTTCTAGTAAAGGACAGAAGAAAATAAATTATGACCAAATCAAGTCAAGGAATGTTAAACAGTAAGCTGTTAATTCCGTAAGACATTGCCAGGCTTCTTGATATTTCCTTAGTTTGACCAAAAATATGATTTACAAGACTAACAATTATTGACAGTTACCATAAACAAAAATCACGAAATAATTAGAATCTCATGAAGTTTTAACATCTAAATAGTAAAAGGGTGTACGATGGCCGAGAGAGTTCTCCAAAATGCAAAACTCGGAATACACAGTGCAAAACTGAAAAAGCAAAATTGAAGACGCAAAGTGCAAAATTTTGAATTTTTGCATTTTGAAGAACTCTCCAGTTATACTTATAAGTTAAAAATGTACGTCTTTCATTGCCATTTAAGAGTTATTTTCAAAACACAGTATATTTATGATGTAATTTAGCAAATTGAGAATAGCAAAACATGAATTCAGTTGCGTGGCATAACTGTGGACATGCACAGTATTTGCCTAGGAAACATATCGCATTACGGAAAGACGTTGTGTCAATGTTGATTTATATTTTTACTGGGGTGGAAAATCCAATGCTCAACAAATTTTATCGAATATTGAAACTCATCCATGTTGTGTCTATATGCTGATAACCTGACATATCGACATAATTTTCAAATAGCAGAAAAATCAGTGGAACGGTAATCAAAGTTACAGGTAGGGAGCTTTACTATCACTCGGACAAATTTGGACGTACCTTGTCGGTCTTTTCCGAGCCTTCGGCGGCCATTGTCGTTCCCATTTGTTCGTCTTCGTTCTAGTAAAGGGCAGAAGAAAGAATTTGTAATCTCAATGAAGCAGGGAAATGTTTTTAACTTAGTCCTGATTTGTTGTAACGCTCTATTTATACATATAACAATGAAGCGAAATCTTTTGTGTTAGAATGATATTTCCTCCAAGCTAATGTAGAGTAAGTTCTAGATGAGGAAAAGGAAAGAAAAGAAGAATAAGAAGAATAAGAAGAGAAAGACGACGACGATCTACAAAACAGTCAATCGCTCTAATTAATGGTAGACAGAAGCAAAATCAGGAGTTAAACAGATAGGTCACTAATCCCAAGTGACATTACCTCGCCGTATGATAAGACAGCAACAATGATGTCTGTAGCAAGAATAATCCTTCATCTAGCCCTATTTGTGTCCCTTTATCTACCTGTACAGCATCTATAGATTGATATCATTACGTAAATGTTTTTGGTGCAGAAGAGACTAAACGAGTGCAATTACAAACTCTTGATTATGAATTCATTTTTTTCTAAAATGTGAACATTTAGTATTCTTCACAAAATATGTGGAACTCCAAAGTATTTGTTAGACAAGCACATGCAATTGAAAACATAGCGGGGCTTATAACAGATTCAATGAAGTCCGCACAAAAATTTCAAGGGTCACTAATTCATCAGACATTATGTTCAAAAAAGCTGTTTTCATTTTGTGATCATTTGACACTCTGACGAAATTTTTGAAAACAACAAAACCGTTATAACCGACATAAATCTGTACAGGAAATGGAGCTTTAATGATTTCACTCAAATAATCATGAACATACCGTTTTTGTCTCTTCCGAGTGATCGCCGGACCTTGTTGCTCTCTCTTCTTTGCTTTCGTTCTAGTAAAGGACAGAAGAAAACAATTTATGACCAAATCAAGCCAAGAAAGGTTAAACAGTAAGTTGTTAATTCCGTAAGACATTGCCAGGCTTCTTGATATTTCCTTAGTTTGACCAAAAATATGATTTACAAGACTAACAATTATTGACAGTTACCATAAACAAAAATCACGAAATAATTAGAATCTCATGAAGTTTTAACATCTAAATAGTAAAAGGGTGTACGATGGCCGAGAGAGTTCTCACAAATGCAAATTCAGAATGCACAATGCAAAACTGAAAAAGCAAAATTGAAGACGCAAAGTGCAAAATTTTGAATTTTTGCATTTTGAAGAACTCTCCAGTTATACTTATAAGTTAAAAATGTACGTCTTTCATTGCCATTTAAGAGTTATTTTCAAAACACAGTATATTTATGATGTAATTTAGCAAATTGAGAATAGCAAAACATGAATTCAGTTGCGTGGCATAACTGTGGACATGTACAGTATTTGCCTAGGAAACATATCGCATTACGGAAAGACGTTGTGTTAAAGTTGATTTATATTTTTACTGGGGTGGAAAATCCAATGCTCAACAAATTTTATCGATATTGAACTCATCCACGTTGTGTTTATATACTGATTACCGGACACATCGACATAATATTCAAATAGCAGAAAAATCAGTGGAACGGTAATCAAAGTTACAGGTAGGGAGCTTTACTATCACTCGGACAAATTTGGACGTACCTTGTCGGTCTTTTCCGAGCCTTCGGCGGCCATTGTCGTTCCCATTTGTTCGTCTTCGTTCTAGTAAAGGGCAGAAGAAAGAATTTGTAATCTCAATGAAGCAGGGAAATGTTTTTAACTTAGTCCTGATTTGTTGTAACTCTCTATTCAAATATTTCACAATTCAGCGAAATCTTTTGTGTTAGAATGATATTTCCTCCAAGCTAATGTAGAGTAAGTTCTAGATGAGGAAAAGGAAAGAAAAGAAAAGAAGAAGATAAAGAATAAGAAGAGAAAGACGACGAAAATCTACAAAACAGTCAATCGCTCTAATTAATGGTAGACAGAAGCAAAATCAGGAGTTAAACAGATAGGTCACTAATCCCAAGTGACATTACCTCGCCGTATGATAAGACAGCAACAATGATGTCTGTAGCAAGAATAATCCTTCATCTAGCCCTATTTGTGTCCCTTTATCTACCTGTACAGCATCTATAGATTGATATCATTACGTAAATGTTTTTGGTGCAGAAGAGACTAAATGAGAGCAATTACCAACTCTTGATTATAAATTCATTTTTCCGGTAAAATGTGAACAGTTTAGTGTTCTTCACTCTAAGTATGTGGAAATCCAAAGTATTTGTTAGACAAGCACATGCATCGTGAAAATAAGTAGTGGTGCTTATAACAGATACAATGAAGTCCGCACTAAAATTCTATGGTCACTAATTCATCAGACATTATGCTAAAACAGGCTGTGTTCATTTGCTGATCATTTGACACTTTGACGAAATTTTTGAAAACAACAAAACCGTTTTAACAGATATAAACTTGATAGAAAATGTAGCTTTAAAGATTTCACTCAAATAATCATGGACATACCATTTTTGTCTCCTCCGAACTATCGCCGGACCTTGTTTCTCTCTCTACTTTAGTTTCGTTCTAGTGAAGGACAGAAGAAAGCAAATCATGACCAAATCAAGCCAGGAAAGGTTAAACAGTAAGTTGTAAATTCCATAACACAATGCCAGACTTCTTGATATTTCCTTAGTTTGACCAAAAATATGATTTACAAAACTAACATTTAATAACAGTTACCATAAATTAAAAATCACGAAATAATTAGAATCTCATGAAGTTTTAACATCTTAATAGTAAAAGGGTGTACGATGGCCGAAAGAGTTCTTCAAGATGCAAAATGCACAATCGAGGAGGCATCATGGGCCAGGGCTAGAGCAGTGGACTCACTATCACAGGATGGTGAGTTCGAGCCCCGGCATGGCCATGGTGTTGTGTCCTTGAGCAAGGCACTTTATTCCTCATTGCTCCTCCCAACGCAGGAGTGATGGGTACCTGGTAGGACAGTGGTTGTAATGTGTGTGTTTAGCTCTGCTGCGCTTATTGGCTGCACATGTGAGCTGTAGTTTGCTCCCCAGGGATTTGTGTGGTATAATATTAGGTCCAGTGACCAGGGGTAATAATAATTGTAAAGCGCCTTGAGCACATGTACTTGTGGATATGTGCGCTATATAAGAACCCAATATTATTATTATTAATGCACAATGGAAAATTTTGAATTTTGCATTTTTCAAGAACTCTCTGGGCAGCGTATGGGTGTCCAGTTATACTTAAAAGTTACAAATATACGTCTTTCATTGCCATTTAAAGTTCCTATCGAAATACAGTATATTTATGAAGTTCTTTAGCAAATTAATATTAGGAAAGCATGAGTTCACTTTGGAGGCATAACTGTGGACATGCACAGTATTTGCCTAGGAAACATATCGCATTACGTAAAGACATTGTGTCAAAGTTGATTTATATTTTTACTGGGGTGGAAAATCCAATGCTCAACAAATTTTATCGATATTGAACTCATCCACGTTGTGCTTATATGCTGATTACCGGACACATCGACATAATATTCAAATAGCAGAAAAATCAGTGGAACGGTAATCAAAGTTACAGGTAGGGAACTTTACTATCACTCGGACAAATTTGGACGTACCTTGTCGGTCTTTTCCGAGCCTTCGGCGGCCGTTGTCGTTCCCGTTTGTTCGTCTTCGTTCTAGTAAAGGGCAGAAGAAATAATTTGTAATCTCAATGAAGCCGGGCAATGTTTTTATCTTAGGCCTGATTTGTTGTAACTCTCTCTTTAAACATATATCAATAAAGCGAAATCTTTTGTGTTAGAATGATGTGTCTTCCAAGCTAATGTAAAGGAAGTTATAGGTCACTTATTCATCAGACATTATGCTCAAACAAGCTGTTTCATTTTGTGATCATTTGACACTTTGACGAAGTTTTTGAAAACAACAAAACCGTTATAACCGATATAAATCTGATTAGGAACTGAAGCTTTAATGATTTCACTCAAATAATTAAGGACATACCGTTTTTGTCTTTTCCGAGTTATCGCTGGCCCTTGTTTCTCTCTGTAATTTAGTTTCGTTCTAGTAAAGGACAGAAGAAAACAAATCATGACCAAATCAAGCCAAGCAATTTTAAACAGTAAGTTTGAAATTCCATAGCACAATGCCAGGCTTCTTGATATTTCCTTAGTTTGACCAAAAATATGATTTACAAGACTAACAATTATTAACAGTTACCGAAATTAAAAATCACGAAATAATTAGAATCTCATGAAGTTTTAACATTTTAATAGTAAAAGGGTGTACGATGGCCGAGAGAGTTCTTTAAGATGCAAAATGCACAATGCACAATGGAAAATTTTGAATTTTGCATTTTTCAAGAACTCTCTCGGGCAGCGTATGGGTGTCCAGTTATACTTAAAAGTTACAAATATACGTCTTTCATTGCCATTTAAAGTTCCTATCGAAATACAGTATATTTATGAAGTTCTTTAGCAAATTAATATTAGGAAAGCATGAGTTCACTTTGGAGGCATAACTGTGGACATGCACAGTATTTGCCTAGGAAACATATCGCATTACGTAAAGACATTGTGTTAAAGTTGATTTATATTTTTACTGGGGTGGAAAATCCAATGCTCAACAAATTTTATCGAATATTGAACTCATCCACGTTGTGCTTATATGCTGATTACCGGACACATCGACATAATATTCAAATAGCAGAAAAATCAGTGGAACGGTAATCAAAGTTACAGGTAGGGAGCTTTACTATCACTCGGACAAATTTGGACGTGCCTTGTCCGTCTTTTCCGAGCCTTCGGCGGCCGTTGTCGTTCCCGTTTGTTCGTCTTCGTTCTAGTAAAGGGCAGAAGAAAGAATTTGTAATCTCAATGAAGCCGAGAAGTGTTTTTAACTTAGTCCTGATTTGTTGTAACTCTCTATTCAAATATTTCACAATTCAGCGAAATCTTTTGTGTTAGAATGATGTGTCTTCCAAGCTAATGTAAAGGAAGTTATAGGTCACTTATTCATCAGACATTATGCTCAAACAAGCTGTTTCATTTTGTGATCATTTGACACTTTGACGAAGTTTTTGAAAACAACAAAACCGTTATAACCGATATAAATCTGATTAGGAACTGAAGCTTTAATGATTTCACTCAAATAATTAAGGACATACCGTTTTTGTCTTTTCCGAGTTATCGCTGGCCCTTGTTTCTCTCTGTAATTTAGTTTCGTTCTAGTAAAGGACAGAAGAAAGCAAATCATTACCAAATCAAGCCAAGAAATTTTAAACAGTAAGTTTTAAATTCCATAACACAATGCCAGGCTTCTTGATATTTCCTTAGTTTGACCAAAAATATGATTTACAAGACTAACAATTAATAACAGTTACCATAAATTAAAAATCACGAAATAATTAGAATCTCATGAAGTTTTAACATTTTAATAGTAAAAGGGTGTACGATGGCCGAGAGAGTTCTTCAAGATGCAAAATGCACAATGCACAATGGAAAATTTTGAATTTTGCATTTTTTCAAGAACTCTCTCGGGCAGCGTATGGGTGTCCAGTTATACTTAAAAGTTACAAATATACGTCTTTCATTGCCATTTAAAGTTCCTATCGAAATACAGTATATTTATGAAGTTCTTTAGCAAATTAATATTAGGAAAGCATGAGTTCACTTTGGAGGCATAACTGTGGACATGCACAGTATTTGCCTAGGAAACATATCGCATTACGTAAACACATTGTGTTAAAGTTGTTTATATTTTTACTGGGGTGGAAAATCCAATGCTCAACAAATTTTATCGAATATTGAACTCATCCACGTTGTGTTTATATGCTGATTACCGGACACATCGACATAATTTTCAAATAGCAGAAAAATCAGTGGAACGGTAATCAAAGTTACAGGTAGGGAGCTTTACTATCACTCGGACAAATTTGGACGTGCCTTGTCCGTCTTTTCCGAGCCTTCGGCGGCCGTTGTCGTTCCCATTTGTTCGTCTTCGTTCTAGTAAAGGGCAGAAGAAAGAATTTGTAATCTCAATGAAACCGGGAAATGTTTTTAACTTAGACCTGATTTGTTGTAACTCTCTATTTAAACATATATCAATGAAGCGAAACATTTTGTATTGAATGATGTGTCTTCCAAGCTAATGTAAAGGAAGTTATAGGTCACTTATTCATCAGACATTATGCTCAAACAAGCTGTTTCATTTTGTGATCATTTGACACTTTGACGAAGTTTTTGAAAACAACAAAACCGTTATAACCGATATAAATCTGATTAGGAACTGAAGCTTTAATGATTTCACTCAAATAATTAAGGACATACCGTTTTTGTCTCTTCCGAGCTATCACTGGCCTTGTTTCTTCTCTAATTTAGTTTCGTTCTAGTAAAGGACAGAAAAAAGGCAAATCATGACCAAATCAAGCCAAGAAATTTTAAATAGTAAGTTTTAAATTCCATAACACAATGCCAGGCTTCTTGATATTTCCTTAGTTTGACCAAAAATATGATTTACAAGACAAGCAATTATTAACAGTTACCATAAACAAAAAATCACGAAATAATTAGAATCTTATGAAGTTTTAACATTTTAATAGTAAAGGGTGTACGGTGGCCGAGAGAGTTCTTCAAGATGCAAAATGCACAATGCCCAAAGGAAAATTTAGAATTTTGCATTTTTCAAGAACTCTCTCGGGCAGCGTATGGGTGTCCAGTTATACTTAAAATTTACAAATATACGTCTTTCATTGCCATTTAAAGTTCCTATTAAAATACAGTATATTTATGAAGTTCTTTAGCAAATTAATATTAGGAAAGCATGAGTTCACTTTGGAGGCATAACTGTGGACATGGATAAATTAATAAAAGAAGGCAGTTCAACCAGTACTCCTTGTCTTCTAATGATCTTTATTTAAAAATACCGACGTTTCGGCAACAAACAAGTTGCCTTCTTCAGGGCAAAAGCTGACAAATAAAAATGAGCACAAACAGAAGTAAAAATCGGGCTGGTAAAAAGTAAACTGAGAGTAAAAACGAAATAAAATGAGAATTACAATACTTGTGAAAACTAGAATTACAGTGAGTGAAAAAACCACAACTACAGTTGTAAGGAACGAAATTAAAAACCAGCAGTGATAAAAAACGGTGAAAGGCGCTTGGACTAAAAATTAAAGATCAATAAGCCTTATGAAACAAGAAGGGTGGTTGAAACAAAGGTACAATGGAATGAAACTGACAGCACAGTACAGACATGCACAGTATTTGCCTAGGAAACATATCGCATTACGGAAAGACGTTGTGTTAAAGTTGATTTATATTTTTACTGGGGTGGAAAATCCAATGCTCAACAAATTTTATCGATATTGAACTCATCCACGTTGTGTTTATATGCTGATTACCGGACACATCGACATAATATTCAAATAGCAGAAAAATCAGTGGAACGGTAATCAAAGTTACAGGTAGGGAGCTTTACTATCACTCGGACAAATTTGGACGTACCTTGTCCGTCTTTTCCGAGCCTTCGGCGGCCGTTGTCGTTCCCATTTGTTCGTCTTCGTTCTAGTAAAGGGCAGAAGAAAGAATTTGTAATCTCAATGAAGCCGGGAAATGTTTTTAACTTAGTCCTGATTTGTTGTAACTCTCTCTTTAAACATATATCAATGAAGCGAAATCTTTTGTGTTAGAATGATATGTCCTCCAAGCTTATGTAGAGTAAGTTGTAGATGAGGAAAAGGAAAGAAAGGAAGAAGAAGATAAAGAATAAGAAGAGAAAGACGACGACGATCTACAAAACAGGCAGTCGATGTAATTAATGGTAGACAGAAGCAAAATCAGGAGTTAAACAGATAGGTCACTAATCCAAAGTGACATTACCTCGCCGTATGATAAGACAGCAACAATGATGTCTGTAGCAAGAATAATCCTTCATCTAGCCCTATTTGTGTCCCTTTATCTACCTGTACAGCATCCATAGATTGATATCATGACGTAAATGTTTTTGGTGCAGAAGAGACCCAACTTCGAACGAGTGCAATTAGCAACTCTTGATTATAAATTCACTTTTTTTGTAAAATGTGAACATTTTAGTATTTTTCACAAAGTATGTGGAAATCCAAAGTATTTGTTAGACAAGCACATGCATCATGAAAATACGTAGTGATGCTTAAAACAGATACAATGAAGTCCGCACTAAAATTCAATGGTCACCAATTCATCGGACATTATGCTCAAACAGGCCCTGTTCATTTGGTGATCATTTGATACTCCGACGAAATTTTTGAAAACAACAAACCGATTTAATGGACAAAAATCTGTGTAGGAACTGGAAATTTAATTATCTCATTCAAAAAATGATTGACTTGCCGTTTTTGTCTTTTTCGAGCTATCTTTGCCCGTTCTGACCTCCTGTAGTTCGGCCTCTTTCTAGTTGGGCACAGAAGAGAGCAAAATATGACCAAATTAAACCAAGGAATGTTAAAAAGCCAATTTGTGAATTCCATAAGGCATTGCAAGGCCCCTTGATATTGCATAAGTTTGAACGGGTATATGATTTACAAGGCCAATAGTCGTAAACAGTAGTAATATCAAGAAATTCACAAAATAAAAAAAGTTTTATGAGCCATATATGTATATCTTTCAAAACTACTTAAACGTTCTTTTCGAAATATAGTATATTTATGAAGTACTTGAGCCTTTTCAGGTTCCAAACATACCTATATAAAATAATCTTTGCAACTTAAATGTATCGTTATTACAAGTAATAAGTTTATAGTAAATTTTCCATGATTTATTTCATTGATGTCGAATGACATAAAAAGTTCCTTTTTGATAAATTCTTAATGCTACAAAGATACCAGAACCTCATTTATATTATAAGCCACAGGCAATGGATCATGAATTTGGCAGTCTTATTGGATTTATGTAAATTATCAAAGAGCCATTGTACACATTGAACCTCGAAAATTATTCAAGCGTGCCAAAGGAGAATATTTAAATTTTAAAGTCACCTGAAGTTGCTTTTTAATGTGTGACGTATGACCGAAAATGTCATTTGTAGGAATGATGGCTGCCGTATTAGTTTTATGCACATTATCAAAGCGTCAAAATCGTACCTCCAAATGCCAAAGAAATGTAATTATACTAGTTGGATCACTGAAGAAAATTAATTAATAGTGATGTCCAGACGAAAGTGTTCTTTTAAGGAAGCATGTTAAAATTATGCAAATTATCAATGTTCCTACGTAAAATATTGTATCTCCGAAATTATTCTTCTCTTTGACAAATAACTAATATTAGACATTAAAATCACTGAAATAGCATACCTGAGATGTGATATAGGGCCAAGGATCTAATTGTTATGACTCCTGGCAGTTAAAATTGATTTGTGCAAATTACACGTATTTACCCAAGGTGAATTACGGTAAACTTTTAATATGTTGCTCTGCTAGTGGGTAGCTCTCCACAATGTATTCCGAAGAAAACAATTCTGAACGGACTATTTCGACAATTTTTTGTAAAGAAAAAAGTGTTAACCTTGCAAGCACATACTGATTACTGCAGCGGATAATATTATAAATCTTTCCCCAATTTGCCTATAAATAGATATGTCTGAATTACTTGGCCTAACATATCCGATACAAATATCTGTATATGAAGATATTTTGACAAACGTAATAATATCCAACAATTTATGCGAAAATCGTGAAGTTGACACTTTGAAAGCTAATTCTGAAAAGGCAAAATCAACTTTCAAAATAGCAACGCATGACAATTTGCACAGTAATACCCACCTGTCGATTGCCTTGAACGTATACAATTTTGCTCTTTTGTACATTTTGACATATCCATTTTTGAGTGAAACCCCTAAAACACGTATTTTTGATGGAGCAATAGATAAGCACCTTTTTGATTGAAACTTTTGAATCCTAGAGCTCACAGATTATGTGTCACAAGTTTGGTGTTGCTTCGTCTTGAATGTGAAAAAGTGAATTAAAAATAAGTGCCTACTTAAAGTTAACCTCCATCTTAATTCAACTGAGTGGTTTTGTTTGCTCAATAGCATTCGATTCGATCATTCTGGATAGCTATTCGATCTTGTTAAGGGAGAAAAAGATTCAGGGCAGAAAAAATGTAATAAAACATTCATGATAAGTCACTATAGCATTCATATTACATGTCTTTACACTTACTGAGATGCCGTGTGACACTTTACGTCGGCGTCGTTTCGTATGACATAGGTTATAGCACTTGTTGATCGAGGTAATGAAGAGACCGATCGATAGTGCTGATACGACAAGCACAAACGACATTGCGTTCAAGTTTGGTCCGTCGCCACCGATGTACCCCATCCATATTCTCGACCTTTCAAATGTCCATACCAGGTCTATTTCAGCCTGTCACATTTCAAGCGAAAACAAACACATGAATTATACAAAATACGATGCGGGATCTCATGGAGTGACACCGACGAAAAGCATCTGTTTATTTTCTCCACTATGATTGACATTTCCACATACAGGCCTCGTTATGTGTTTCGCCTTTTAAAATTACTTTCCCGCAACATCTATTTGAGAATGTAGCCAGTTTTAAATATACACTACACTACAGTTAAGGTGAAGTACATGCCATTTTTTATTTTTATTCAGCTACATTTCTGAGTCGTATTTTATCCTAACGGTAGCTCCCATAACTCCCACGAGAATAGATTTGTCATCCATTAAACACTGATTTCTATTGAGACGTAGATAAAAAATGTCCATGTGTTAGCGTGACATTTTGGTAAATTCTACTATCGTGATGAGAAGGTATTTAAAACTACAAAATTTCTGAATGAATGGCAGTCAATGTATTATCCAATGTACGACAAGTTAGAATCACTAATGCCGGTTAACCTTAAAACATTTATACCTGATTCAATGATGACATGCACAGAGAATTCTTGAGTTCGTGAGAAAAAATTGAAACGTCTATTATTTCACAAGTTGTGAACTTGATATAGGTTTTACTGGCATTGTCCCTGAACAATGCGTTGACTTTGAGGGTTGTAACTTGTTTAAAGCTGAAAACAAACATAACATTTGCTACAACTTGCTAAAAGCCTTTATCGGACTGAAAAGCTAGGCCATTATGTGAACATTTCCGTAGAAAAGTGGCCGGCTTGTAAAGAGGTAAAATTGCTCCTTTCAATTTTCGCAAAAGAACTGCACAGACAGCAGCATTGATAATAGACTGGAAGATGCGTCGCTCAAGAGCGCTCTCTACGCTTAGGTAGCATCATTGAGCGTAAATCGTAGCAAATTACAGCAAACATCGAATGCACTAGAAATTGTGAATTTTTAGTTCATAAATAAGAAATTGCAACAGTGTTTAAAAGCGATCACAACGAAATCTGACATCCATATAGGATATTCCTTGAGAACTTACCTGCAGCTTTGTGTACCGATCTGACATCATGGCTATGCATAAGTTCAACAACATGATGAGCGTTATGGTTCCAAACATTATGTAGAGTATGTATCCAAGCAGAGTGAAATACGTGTAAGCAGGTTCTTTGCCAGTAGACTGGGCATCACTTGTGAAGTTGGATAACTCTGGCCGGTCAACTATTAACGATTGTGAGGCGTCTCCGCCGAAAATAGTTATTACTAAGGACGATAGGGACGATGGAAAGCTATAAAAACATGACACAAGAGTTTGGGCTTATTAGACAAATGAATAGAATGTAACAGTAATAACCAAGCTTTGGATCTGATATCTGTGTTTCTCGACCATTGTGGCCCTCACCGTGTCTGTCTGCCTCTCTGCTTAATTCTCTATGTATGTCTCTGTATCTCTGTCTGCCTGTTACTGCCTCACTGTCCGGTCTGCCATTTTCTTATTATATTAATTCTTCCAGAGATTGTGGCAGAAATTTGTAAAGTGACAAAATTTTAAGCTTTACGCGAATGTAATTTAAGGTTCAAGGACAAGAAATTGACCTATTTAATCTAACAATACTCTGGTGGTTAATAAGCTCGGAACCCCCGTAAATTGTACGTTTTCTGCAAGCCTAGATATAGCGGAACATTTTGGTAACAACAGTATAACCATTATTTACATAACTATCACGTGACAGGTAATTTGCATAACCATTCAAAAATCGGTTTTCCCTAGGTTTTGTCTCAATACTTCAAAATACCTGACTCAAACTTGCTGGAATACAAGCTGTTACAATGCTCTTCCAAAACATGTCTCAGATTATTTATATCGTGCTTAGTTTTTGGAGCACACTTTTAAAGACATCAACTAGGGTTAAAGTCACTACTCTCGACGTTTTTCTGGCATAAAAATTGTTTAAGAAAGTTTAAAAAATTCTGAGAGACACTTTGGAAAATCCTTAAGACAGCTTGCACTCACACAAATTTCAGTCTTATATCTCAAAGCATTGACACGAAACAGAGAAAACCGATTTTGAAAGGTCATGCAAATTACCTGTCACGTGATAGTTATGTAAACAATGGCGACACTAAGGTAACCAAAATGTTTCCCTATATCTAGGCTTTCCGAAAATATATAATTTACGGGGGTTCTGAGCTTATTAACCACTAGAGAATTGTTAGCTTAAAAAAGGTCAATTTCTTGTCTTGGAACCTTACGTAAATATGTTGCAAAGATGCTGAGAAAGA
Organism: Ptychodera flava; assembly: GCF_041260155.1. NCBI lineage: Eukaryota > Metazoa > Hemichordata > Enteropneusta > Ptychoderidae > Ptychodera > Ptychodera flava. The sequence continues at coordinate 44,232,938 of NC_091932.1, read as the reverse complement.
GGCTATACTTACTGCGCAAACTCAGACTGGTTTTCTTCGACTGTCACCCCAACATAAACGTAATACATTGCCATCGCGCATGCTGTGACGACGTAGATGAATATAGTGAGGAAGCGGAAAATGTCGTGTCTCATCTCTGTGAAGATCAGTAATATGGGACCGACGAAATTAGAAAGGTAGAAAGGTTCCATAAAACGTAGCAAAGCAAAGATGAAAGTCAAGGATGTGAATTTACTCAGATAAATGGAAATGTATGGGTCATCGAAGGGTTGCGTGACAATTAAAGGGTTACCGATGACCACCCCGACGAAAAAAGACAACAAAATAATCAAATCAAGTCTGTTCCACATGTTCTTAAAATAATGAGTGGAACCCTTGATTATAACTTGTATAAGCTCTTCGATGAACAGGAGTCCGAACCATATTATGCACAAAACTAGTATAGGTATGTGATTTCCTTTAGACTCGATGACAACATGCGAGCCCTCGATCTTATAGGAAACTATGACTTGATACGTGAAGATAACGCACAGAAAAAATAAGTACGAAAGAAAATGTCCAAGGAATGCTGTTTTGGGACTGTATATGAGATGGCGAAGTCTATATGTTTTACAGACAATTAGATGAACTGGTAGCAGTTGAAAGAGAATCCCATAAACGAAGATTGCAAAGATGGTGTATAACAATGACCACCAAAACCCTTTCTTCCTAGACCATTCAGGCTGTCCACTTAACCATTCTTCTTTCATAAATTTCTGACATCGGTACTGTGTGATAAACTGACATAAGAAAGAGGTAAATAATTTACCCTGATTGTCTCGGTGAAGGGATTGTACAAAGACTTCCTGTACCACTTTATATGTCGTACTTTTACACTTTTTTTGTCAACATTATTGGAAATACCAATAGAGTAAATATATCCAACGGTAATCAACGCGAGATTATCCTTTTATCGAACATGTGATCAAAGTCTTCAACCTTTGCAGAGAAAGGGAAATTCCTAATCGATAAATAAATAATAATAAATCAATCAATAAATAAATAAATAAATAAATAAATAAATAATAAACAAATAAATAAATAAATAAATAAGCGAAGGCCTTGCAAATACCTATACCGTGTCACAAAGTGGTATTTTGCAGACGATGCAATTACGCGAAATGTCAACCAAAATGCCTGCTCTTAATCAATGTTAAGGAATATCAACATGGAGGAATATTTGGGTAACATATAGCTTATAATATATCTACTTTCATATGTAGCACTGCTTTTGAGTTTAGCCATAATGTCAAATACAAACCTCGAAAAGGTTATGATACTGAAATGATAAGGTTTTAGAACAGAATACTGGTATGGAATTTTTAAGAAATGTCAGTATTACTTCTTGAGAATAAAAGTTATTCTAATCGACATATTATTAGGAGACTATGAAATGAAATGTATGTGAGGTAGTGTTGTCGGAATGTGTCAGATCTGAAGTCAAAGATAATTACGATTATTTGCACAGGAGTCATATCCTTCAAATAGTTTTTATAAGTAACCTACTGACCTCTCGCTGATTCGTTTGAATTGCCTTATCAGCGATAATATACCGAACACAGTCATCTTTACTATCAGGGCAAATAGAAGAGCAAAGTTGACTCTCACAAAACTGTCCTTCCAAGAATCGCTTCACTTCATCATCTGTGCTGCAACAATTTAACAGGTCAATCGGGAATGCCTTCAATCGCTCTATAGCCTCAGCAACAGCGTCATTTTCATCCTGTGAAGGGAAAAAATGCTACTATCAGAAAGAGAATTTCGTAAGTATCGCCCAGATGGTCATGTAAAAATCAAATCAACTAATGCAAAACATATGTCAGATAGCAGATAACAAGTCTTGCACTACCTTTGAGATATTCAAACTTTCTCGGTGTAGGAATTCAGTCATCTCCTGGACCAATTCAAATACTTGCTGCACACAGTCCTTCACAGATCCGTAGTAATCGATATTCGTCTTACGCTCCTCTAGATGGGATATTGATATATAGGCCGGACTTGATACTGTGCAGTAAACACGGACACTGTTTTCCAATGGAGATCTTTTCGGATCTAGAGGGAGAAATTAACGACCTGTGTGGCAACATGCCCTTTCTTACAAGTCATGTTGTCAAACAAGTAGAGTACAGTTGATCGCTCTCAATAGAGCAGAAATCTCCATCCTTCAAGAAGATTATTAGAACAGTGCAACGTACAGCAAACATGAACCACCATTGATATTTTGTAAACTTGTTAGGCGCAGTTCGTTTGCCATCTTGATACTGGGGCGTCTAGAAGCTCTTGACTGTTACAGAAAACAGCAACTTATACTGTAAAATTCCATATTGAAGCCATGTCGACAGAAGGAAGGTACATACATATATATATATATATATATATATATATATATATATATATATATATATATATATATATATATATATATATATATATATTCAGATAAACCAGCAAGCATAAAGAACAGACACATAAAAGATAAGAATGCATGAATAGATAAAAAGTGACGTAACAATCAAAACAAACACAAACATAAAAACACAAATACGGGTAAACTAGTAAAAGTAAGCACTCTGTAGCACACGGCGGAAGATGTAAGAAGCTGAACTATATAAATCAATGTTTGGATAAGCTTTAAAACGTCATTTAAAGTGGTTACACATCTTAAACTAGGAGATATTTTCTCAGATTAACTGATTAGGCGCTGACGCAGAAGATATAGTTATTACTAAGCGATCTGCTCGGTACATTTAAAGATACTTTGTCTAAAATGGACTGACAATTATAGAGTGCATTGACCAGATAATATACAAAAAGAAGAATCTTAAAATTTACGCTTCCTCACCCATGGCGAAGCTTTAACCAGGTACATAGAGAATCTTTACCTTCGGAAACCTATTTTAATCATATTTAAAGGGGGCACTGCACCAAACACACTGTATTTTGCTGACAAATCACTTTTTTTGCAAATGTTCATTGAATCTTAATTAATTAGTTAACCCAAGATTAAAATGTTGGTTGGGTTCACCTTTTAGCTTGTCAAGCAGTCGTAAGTTGCATGATAAAGAAGTGTTAATTAATGCAAATGTATGCAAGTCACCCGATTTCCTGGCTTTTCTGTTCTCCAAATGTCAAGATTTCCAAAGAATTTAACTCCACTCTGGCTAAGTCAATTTTTTGAAATTTTCACATTATGTTCTTTGAATGCTGTATAACAAAAGCACTATTTTGTTTGGTAATAAAGTTCTTACATTTTGAATATGAGGCATTTTAATTTTGCTACTCATGTTTTTAATCACTTTTTTGCGCGTCAGTCTTTTAACCAATGGCATTTTAGAATAAGGATAGAGTATGCAAAATAAATTGGCCGTTTTTTTCTATATACTTTCAAGGGAATATTACATTTCAGAAAATAATGTCAATTTTTTTTACTTAAATACATTTTTATCATTAATAACAAAATGAGATTTTTTACCCCAAAAATATACCCCCTCATTTTTGCTATCATACTAAACTTTAGGTTCTCTACTTTTGAAAATATATAGTATGAACGGCTTCTTTGTCATCTTTGATGAGAAATATTGCTTTGAAAAAAACTGTCGGCAACGTGCTGCTCTACCTTAAAAACATAAAAACCTACTGACTCTCTTCTGTACTCGTTCGATTCCATCAGTTTGTGTTACTTGCCATGGAGACCAAATAACACTGCAATATTCCAGATGGATTCTCACGTAGCTCACATATAAAAAGGTTAGTATAAAACTGTTTAAACATTAGCGCAGGTACGCTTAATGAAACCCATCATTCTAAAAGCTTTTCTGACAATATTCTCAATATGAATATTAAAACATTTTGAGGAGTAAGTACAATACATAAACATCTTTTATACTAGGAAAAGGATATAGCGGCCCATGGTGAGGGATATTGCACTTCCATACATTCAGCTCTAATTTCCAAGTATTGCACCATTCTTAGACAGTAACAATGTCTGCTTAAAGGGAAATACAGTCATGCTGTGCTCTAATTATGCGATTAAATTTGGCATCGTCATCATACATTTGGCATCGTCATCATACATTGAGCAAGATGATGGTACATGACAATAAACATTATCACAAACACAAGCCAAGTTGGTCGTCTTTGAACAGAAAATACCGGGATTTATTCTCTGGTCGTTCTACGTCAAGACTACCCGCGTCTATGTCATCAGTTTTGGTGCATCGGAATTTTTTTACGTCGATCTTCGATGTGCTTGTCAATATACACAAACAACATGGAGGCCCATATTTCGCCCGATCAAAATTTACCTGACGTGAATATTTATAAAAATATAAGCTATAAATTTTGGAGTTTTACAAATACATCCACTTCGCAAATTTTGAGTCCTGTTTTAGTTTTGTACTCAATATTGGGGTTGATATCCGTATAGACTGCTGCCTGAACTTTCGACGCACAGAGTATTGCAACAAGGGTGAAGGGGAGTCAAGTGCTAATACACGTGGCACATTGAGCCTTAAAATCACGCGTAATGAAATCAATATTTGCATAGACAACGACAATAATAATCCTAGCTACGGAAGCGTAAGAGTACAATGCTTGCATATTGCTTAGGAATTACGTGAATAAGTTTCGGAAACAACGAACGAACTCGAAGCTGATCGCATTACCGTGCGTTCCGTAAGCAATGCAACCAGGGTACGGTCGGTTACACTTACGCAGTGTTCGCGCCAAGATTCAGTCAATTGTTGTTCTCGAAAAATAACGTTACTTTGTCTGAGTTAAATTTCTAGGCCTACTATCTTTCAAATCGGGTATAACTTCATGGAAGGTACGTTTTGTGTGAGATCATCTGGCATTTGCTCCGTACACAGACATAAGCACCGTGATTCTCGCTCACGCGACCTACGACTAGAAATAATTGACAAGTCGCCTATGGCGTATTGATATTTTTCCAAAAGTAGTCCAGGAGTTTAAACGAAGATATGTTGGAAAACTGATTTACTTTACAAACCGACAATGAATTCTTGGGTTTTGCATGTGACAAGTATAATATTCCCTAATATTTTCTTCGTTCAGCCTGGAAAATACTCGTGGCGTAATGACCGTGTCATTACTCGGATTCGACTCGTGGTGACACGGTCATTACGTCACTTGTATTTTCCTCCCCTGAACGAAGAAATAATATTAGGGAATAATATCTAAATGTCTGGCTAGTCATTGACGTTCAGCATTAACAAAAGTGGCTTAGCTAGTTAATCTTGAGGCACACCTAACATAAAATGGTGACATGTGACCGCTAACAAATTACGCGTCATGTTCTATTTTTGAGGTACGATGTAAGCCAGGTCATCACATTGCCTAAGAGATGCCATATGCGCTCAGTTTATTTGACGGTAAAGTACACGTGACACGTTTTCTTTGAAATGATTTGTTTGCCTTGTGTAGCAAAAGTCCTCTGAGGGAATTACTGAAGGCAAGTTTCGTAACTTTGACAATAGAAAATTCTAATATGCAAAATGTTTATGCTTTTAATTAAGGAACAGTTTAATATTTGAGTGGATCGATCTACCAATGTGGAAATACCACAATATGAGTGGAAATACAAATATATGTGTTGAGTGTATGCTAAGTCAGCATAGGTTTACATCATACTTATATCTACATGCATTGGTAATTCCATATACCAGGATATACATAGTGTGTTCTTACCACGCACGTCGAATATACCGTACATCAATGTAGGCTATCGATTACCAACATATAATTAATCTGCGAGTCGGCATACGTACTCTATGAATATTTGCCAGATAATTTTTTTTGAAATTTCAGGAAATCATGATGGCTTCAACTCTTGGAATCTGAAGTTAAGAGTTACTAGACAAAACGTTTTTGAATGATAATTGCATTTAAATGACACAATAAGCCAGCAAAATGACGTAATTATATAGTACCAACCTGTCAAATCATAAATCATTGAAAACGGAGTTAAACATATTGTAATCCATTTACAGATCTCCATTTTTCTTGCGCTCGACAGTAAATGAAAGACGACAATCTCCTCTATACCATAATTTCACAGAAATTTTAACATTTTAGTCATGAAATGCTATGATAGGTAACAATTCTGCAGTTACATATAAATTTATCAATTTTAAACACATTTTCTCTTCTTGGAAAGACCCTATCGAACATTCTCGTATTTGACCTAACGAAGAGGTGTTGAATCGGATTTCAAGTGTCATTGGATTGCTTTTACGATATATTTCTGAATCCTTCATCAAAATTGCTCAAAATTGCTTATGAAGATCACTGCTCACCTGTTCTGTAAACGTATTCATGATTACTTTAAACGTACCTCCTCCGATCTTCTCCCTGTTTAGTGGCTTCGCTTTGTGCTTGAAGAGAAGTTTAACCATGTAAAAGTCATTACGTTCCGCAGCTAACTGTAATGGTGTTACCTTCTTACCTCGATGTTTTCCAACGTAATCGACTTTGCCTGGCTGAAAAGGAAATATTGACTGTTATAGTTGTAAAGGCTAGCTGAAAGATTGAGTTATGGATGGTTTTGAACGAAGTGTTCAAAAAGTATACACTTTGTAATAACTTGCCTCTGCGTTCAGAACACTTTTCACGCGTGCGTAGTTACTTTCCTCCACTGCAGTCAGGAATGTTTCCGCTTCCTGATTGTCTTCTTCATTAGCGTTGTTCTGACTTATCTCATATAGAAGAGCAGCTCCTTCTAGGCAAATCAACTGTTCTTCCCTGGAAATCGATTCGAATGTAATCGACACGTAAAGTTAAGCAGGTAATACGGTAAAAATTAGTACTCTAATGTCATCTTTCCCCTTAAACCAAGAGAGTAAAAGTTTACCTTATAGAAAATACACGTTTGTTCAACAGCTCATATAAAAATAGACTTAAAGGAAGGGAATGATAGAATGCCTTCGTGAACTCATTGAATAATATTTTACAACTTTTGTTAATTCGTCTTATGCCTAAAACGGTAAAAAGTTGTTACATGAAATATGCAGAATCGATTAATTTGCTTTTCCTAGCAACAGTGGATTGTATGAATCTGTCTGCAAATAAACCAAACCAAGATACTTACATTACAGATATGTTGATTCAGCTTACTTGCTGTGCTTTTTCCTACGAGTATACAATATTTTGCTTTCCCTGCAAGTAAACATATGTCAGTTTGACTAAACACCAGTTGGACTATGATAACTAAGAGTGAGCTGATTGATTTTCAGGACAAATTAAGGCAAGGACACCCATCATCGATGCAACGATTGTTGTGACGCCCGATATTGAGTCTCCCCATTTGAGAAATTCAGTCTAGCGTTTGCCGAGGTTTCGCCGTGTAGCCGCTCTGGTTGTCATAATAACATTTTGAGGCAATGGAAAATCGTTGTAAGATTAGATCAAATTGTTACATACTTTGTGCTACGCTGCACTAGGAATTAATTGGCTATGATCTGTGTCTGGGGAAAATTCAATCACTTATAGGAATATTTCTCACGACGTAGTGCTAGCTACCTTTGTTTTTTTCTGTCAGAAAATTTAAGTTATTCTTTGTTGTACACTAGCATAAAGTTCTTGTAATGTAATGTATCTTTTCGTGCACATGCATTGCACTTGCACTAAACCAAGCACAGCAAAGCAGGAGCATGACTAGGCATGTTGGTTCACGATTCATTACAGCAGGTGCAGGTGAGCTCCATTTGGCAGCCCACTGTCTGAGCTCCTGCAAGTCTGTTTTTTCCTGGTGCATTTCAACAAATTCACATCTGGAGCTACTTGTGCATACGTTACAGTCTCTCATAATGACACTTCCTTCCCATGTAAATTGGGTCACTATACAGTATTCAAGATCCATCGTTCAACGTTTTCAACACCTCAAGCAAATAAAGACTACCTAGCCAGCCTTGAATGTCGTGAAGTCACTAAAATTATAACGCAAGCCTACAACACACAGAGGGACCAGAGCAGGTGTGAAGAAAGAAAGAAAAATCAGAGTTATCATTAATCAAACAACGACCGAGAGTCAGCAATATTAGTGAAGGTCTAGCTCGTATTAATAAAAAGCACTTTATCCTTGAAAACTATTTGTTCCATGAATCTTTCAAGGCTCTTGAAGCAACAATTCTGCACCAGAAATTCTTCTGACAGTTATCCATGTCTATCATCCACCACCGTCACTTAGGAATTCAGTTAATTTTCGATGAAATTCGAACTCAAAACGTAGGGCACCCAGTCAAACATTTTGTTCTATGCGGACCGTATATGTGCTCAGTGGAAGCGCTGAACGCTTTCCCACTCTGCTCGAGCTCGCTCAGTGCAGCGCGCGACGGATATCGTAAAAACGCCCTTATTTGGTATATGGTAAAATTGGACCCCAAAGGTATTTCAAAATACCGGGACGCACCATTCTGTTTCTTGGTGGTGTTAAAATGTGATAAATATTTGTTTTGTTGGCGACATTTTGAAACGTGTTTTATATGTATACATTTTTTGCGATTTTTAAAGGGTAATTATTATCACGTACGTTTAAAAACTGAAGAATTATGAGTGTCTTACAAACGTTTTGAAAAATTTCTGCTCCCTTCCATATGAGAAGTACACATATTTTTATAGAGTATTTTTATAGAGTTTTCTTTGCTTTATTTTCATCAACTTCATCTCAAGAATTTATGTCATTTGATTTTTGTTTAGCAACGTTTACGTTATCGGTCTTCGTCGTCCAGCGTCGGCTTATCGGTACTTCGTTTCATGGGCACATTCTAGGTCTTCTAAATATTTACTTTAAACTGATGATACTCGAACTACGATTCTATCCTCAACTTAAACGTTCAGCCCTATAGTTATAAACACTCGCAAGTACAAAGAGTTCATGTCTCGCATTGTCGATATCGTAAACACGATTGGAATTAATTTTGGATATTCGATTTTGATATTTTTTTAATTTCTCAAAGTGTTAGGTTCAAGGTAGTTGAATGTTTCAATAATTAAATCGGCATTACTTCACCATCCAATTATCCCAAATTAGTTCCAATCGTGTTCGTAGATCATTTTATGATATTCAGTCCTTTTTTTCTTTTAGGAGTGCACTTGATTTATTTTGGAGTCATTTTACTTTAGCAGGGCTAATAAGGATAATGCCGGGTTTAATCTAGTGCTATTGTAGTCGACTTTTCGATTCTAATTTATGTGTCTCAGTTTTTTTCATTCCTTTCCGCGGCCCAACAGGTGGTTGATCATGAATTTAAAATTGTGTATTTTGTCAGGGTTTTTCCTTTTGTCTTCTGTGTTTTCAAAGAGTTTTATAATTTTGTGTAGTTTTGGCGTTTTGTTCTTTTTTAGCTATCTTTACACATGTAAATAGATGTGGCTGTATAACTTTTCCAGTCTTTCAAACTTATAATCTGACTTCTTTTAGCTATTTCTTCCTTAGGATGCTCCAAAAACGTATTTACGAAGTAGTATTTTCTAGTATTTCCTGTTTTTCTTTCGAAATGCAATTTCATTCATTGAATCTCTTTCTTTCTGTATTTAGATCAATGCTTAATTTTATAAGGAGAGACTGACATCGTCATTTTACGATGTCATTTTTGTGTTGACGTACATCAATGTACACTATAATACTCCAGCATGTTTAAAACCAAAGACTTTTGTTGATGGAAATCTATAATGACAAAATTTGACCACATAGTTTTGGCAAAAATGCTGTCATTTCTAGATTATATTTTTACCAATTTTTATCTACTATTTTGATCTTTATATTTTTTATTTTTATGTCAGTTAATTTCTATACCTAAACGAAGAATATTTTAACGAACATTAAATTTTGCACGCAATAACTCCGTCAGTCCACCAGTACTTTGAAGTCCCCCTAGTGGATAAGTCCCATAAATCTTCTCACCTACGCTGTTTTATGCACACAGTCTTTTTTCCGGTGTCACAAGCCAAGGATCAGGGATCACGCGGTGCGACCCAACACGAACTTGAAAAGTGTTGAGTGTTACTGAGGTGCACGGAATCATTTTGCGTACAATACATATGACATTCCAACCTCCTGTATACGGCCTACAATCCGTTGTACCTACAGTCGTTTGTGGTTCGATACACGGCGAAGACCCTGTTAAGCATCAGAAATCTTTCAAAATGCTTACAGTGGCCTTCGACTTGTATGGAACAACATATGAATGTGTAGCTTACCCACAGGCGCGGGGAGTATTGTGTCCAAAACATGTAAAAAAATCACTTCTTTCAATTTTAATCTTTTGAATTCAATTTTACTATGTATTTAATATTATATTCTAAATTCAATTTTACAACATTACTCAACATTCTACTCTGAATTTGATTTTACAACAGTAATCAAAATGTCTCTCGACTTTCTGCATTACCATTCTTATTTTACAACTCAATTGTTGTGCTGCCGCGTATCGATCGCTTTCGGATCACGGGTCATCGCCACAGAATCGCTGCGAACTCACTCATAGTTTCTTGACAGTTTTGTCACAACATCGATCGGTGTCGCGTACTTAGCTCGCATAATAATAAACTATGTCAATCTTTGAATAAATTAACCAGTACCTAGTTTACCCACGACTATCTGCGACTATTCTCTCAGTCCTGCAAACTACTTTAAATGTAACATGTATTTCAAGCCGTGTTCTGGACTTCTGAAGGTGTGCAAACCTTCGGCTCTGTATGTAACAAATGGGGACTATTCTCCCTCCCAAATCTAAGGAATACTATACCGACATATTGGCTTTTTTGCTGAAGTCTTAAAGACCTCACATTCTCGAAAAGGACAGCATAAGTCGTCAGTGAGATTTTACGCTTCGTTTGAAAGGAACGCTAGTATGGCAGCTAGTTGAGTTGATCATTAAAAGTTATTACAAATGGTGGAAAACAGTATGATTATGCGACTTAGTGACTGATTCAAACCGCAATGGACTGTGTTTGTACCTGTTGCCTTGGCAATGTAACTTAGCAACGTACCATCTCGTATGAATGCAAACTTCTCGAATGCAAACTTCTCAAGGCAAATTACTCGTCATCGGTCAACTGAGGTCACGCAGTCACTGAAGAGTCTGATCGTCATCTTTGTCAATGTTTACGATTTTTATCATTAAGTTAATCTTCTCAAGTCTAAATGCTTTTATCAGCTCATGCCTTCTTGTTTTGTCTCAGACTGATAGCAACATGATTTCCGCCCTCTGCCTAATTTGTTTTTAAAGTTTTCATACAACATTGAGTCAACATATTTCACTACATTAATCTTCCTCTACAACCTTTTAAAGAGATATACTCACGTGACTCAGTCCGAGTCTCCTAAATGTCTGTTCTTCCGGGAATTTGTGACTTCTACAAGCCAATTTAACTTGTCAATGCCAGAGTGAATACTATGCACTACCTTATTTCGCATAGAGAAAAGCAGCATTGGTGGGTCTGTGATTTCTTTTCCGGGTTCATGACCTGACCCAAAGGATTTATATCCATTTCACCTCTGATTCACAAGACGTTGTTCACTGTATGACTTCACAAACATTATGGTGGTGGTTCCCGTTCCTACCACGGGTGTAATCTAGAAAGCATTTTAACGGCTGGCTTCGACGTTAGGCTCAATATTAGGCACAATAATTGCAGCCTATCGGCCGTGCTCTGGCTTCTTTCGCGGTTGCTGTTGTTGCGGTCAGCGCCTTAAAGACCCGTGCATCAAGAGTGGACTGGAAAGAAGCCAGGCTCGGTACGGACCTACATTGTAAGCTACACTGATATTCAAAGGCGCTCTTAAAGTATTTATGCGAAAAAAGTGAGTCGTCTCGAAATTGTTGTCTTACTGAAGTATCTCAAGTCACATCCAGCGTCATCGAGTCTTATACTCATCCATGAAGGTTTTGACCTTACCATGATCGCACTTTGATTCAATATCCGTACCATCGCAAAACTCTACCTCCACTTCATATGCAATTCAACACCAAACATTGGAGAACGGGTGCATTGATTTACAATCATGATTTTTGTGGGGTTATCTTTAATGGTTTTTTTAAAGTTAATGTTCATTTCTCTCAGAAGAATTAGCTTGAACCAAACAACTATTTTGATTCTAATTGGTCGTGTAACTATGACTGTGATCACATTATCTGATTGCATAGAGGTTATATGGAAACAAGAAACGGCGCGAAATTACACAAAAATCACCTCACGCGCGCATCAGGCTAGGTATTTCCAAGGAGTGCCAATCAAAATCATTTGCTCAACCACTCCATATGAAATGATGACCTCAATTTAACATTCCAGTTTAGGTAACATTACATTCTCATGAATGTGTTTTTCATTATAGGGGTAGTTTTTGAAATAATGCAACAAAATATGTAATAAATGCTAAATTTTAATATTTACATTTATTTCGGCATACTTGCCATGAGAAATAACATTGTATTCACTGTCTCTGACAGTAATATAGTGTATATTCTTTTTCTTTGAGCGGATTTTTTTGGTGCATACTTTCAAAGGAAGACCAAATATACAGGAAGAAAACTGTACCTACGGCACGATTTTCACATCGGTTAACACGAATCAAACTCCTCCATGGTTGTCGTTTTCCCCTACGCAACTGTCTTGTTTGACCTCTCCGTCCTCACCCATGCAAATGATTGGGTGCGTTAGAAGAATCGATCAAGTGTGTTGGTTGTTCAGATTCTACATGGAAAAGGTTTGCATGTATAATACATTGACATGCACTTTATGACTCACGGGAACAGAAGACAGCGCGTGCCTTGTATACGAGACTTTAGAAGTTTATTGCCCCAAATCGAAGCGGACTATTAAAAGTACGTGAACTGAAGTGACCAACAACCAGTAAATAACAATCTTCTTGAAGTAGACTGTAAACTAAGCTATATGACAGCTATAACCGCGACAACTGTAGAACAGATAAGAAATATCACAACCTGCCAATCTACCATCATCAGTGATCTGAGTCGGAACGACAGTGATCTGTGCGATGTTAGGGACAGCGCCCTCGATGCCGGCGGCGACAACAGCTCGGATGGTGAAGTAGTACCTTATTCCCGTACCGCCGACAAGTGCGATGTAAGGTTCCCGAGGACAAGATCGTCGTTCGCGACCAGAGTGGCATTTTCAAAGTCACTGAAGATGTCTTTGAAGAAAGTAAAATATCCCAGGTCATAGTGACCCGCTGTTCGAAAGAGGACATTCGTTGCGTTCATTGCCCGGGGTTCATTGAAATGCCAATAAAGGTTTTATGAGTTTTGAGCCACACAAAATTAGGTCGATTATTGTCGATAAACCGTGCCCTTAAACGACTCTAAACACTTTCTCCAATTCAATACAACCATAAGAAAACGCATGATGGTAAGAAAGTTCACCATGGTAAAGGTAATATTACCAAAACACTGACGGAAATAGACCTCAATTATATTTCTTACAATCGAATCTAAGGGGTCAGGTATGAAAGCGTTGTTTATATAGGCACGGACATAGTGTGTGGGGTGATTGTGTACGATTTTCATTTGTGTAAAGACCTGAAAATATGGAGTGAAAACTATGTAAAAGAGGCATGTAATAAAAACTTTCTATAATCATTACTCTTTCTGTAAACAATTTGAGTCTTCCTCCAACCCACTCGTGATCAAGATATGAACCAGCTTCGAGAGACAATGGCGCTACGATTTGTAAACTTCATTAAAAATTATTTCAATACTTTTTCAGGAGTTTTGACCCTAAATTCCAGTAATTCTTAACTTTGATTTGATAATGCCATCCAGTTCAGTGTTAGGATGAAACTAACCTGTCTCTAGGCTGTGTCACGTTTTGTCCGACAAGCGACCTGGTGTGTGCTCGACATTCTAGAGAAGCGCCCTCATACACTCGATAACCCGTCTACTAGTGTTCATCGAAGTAAATACTTCAGCTGAGCCAATCTAGACTAGGAAGAAATAGACTCGATATTCTGTGTCTAGTCAGTGTATATACATAACCTTTGTGTGCCAGAGTACCATTTTGCATATTCAATGCAATCATCCATGGTTGAAGGTTGACATACTAACAAGTCTTGAAATCTTGTTGTACCGGCAGAATTCTTAGTAAAGCACAGTATAAACATTTATACACAACAGTTGCATGAATATCATCGATCTTGCCGTGTCGTAATTAGCTTTGCTTTGGGTTTTTTTTCCTAGGCATACTTCAATAAGGGACGCTCCATATAATTGCTTGAACTTCAAGTCAAATTGGCCAAACGGCAAAACAAGTCATTGCTTCAAATACACAGTATAAAAGTAATATTACTTTTCTCCATAAATCAAAATATTCAACACAAAGAGTTGCTAATTTCTTCTTCTTCTTCTTCTTCTTCTTCTTCTTCTTCTTATTATTATTATTATTATTATTAAATTATTAAACCTGAAAAGCCGCATACGCCACAATCCCTAATATAAGTGACAAATTCAAAAGAAAAATTTACAACAGCTACTTTTTGTTGCCTAGGTACTTTCACTACTAATTGTCGTCCACGAATAGTTTGGTGGTAACGATGTAGTATGCACGGACATGTTGTGACTGGCCATACAAGGCGACAAAGTATTTCACCCTTGGGACGGTCAGCAACCCCTGGTTGTACAATCCATTGACCTCGTTCTAGAGAAATGTGTCGACATTTGAGTAACTTGACCACACTCAAAGTGTGAGTACATCATGGATTGCGGAGAGGGGCGCTGTAAGCGTTAAATAGCAACATAATGTAGTGGTTGAATCTAAAAGGAAGAATTTACGAAATACTCAACATTGAAGTTAGAAACATTGAAATTTAGATCAATGGTCTCCGACATTTGGAAAGACTCTGATGCTGGCATACACACATAGCGTGATAGGCAGCAACTTTACCATAGCGCCCCCAACGTACCGACGCAGCACTACATCTTACGTTCAGTAGAAGTTCCTGTATTCTTATTGACTTCTCCAAGGGCTTTGAAGACTCTGGCATATCAGACACTGGGAGACATTGGCATCGTGGACACTGACCTCATCAACGTGAAAGGTCATCAAGGTTCTGCTTTTAAAGCAAATACTGAAATTAACCAAGGTTGCATTCTGAAACGAGGTTGAATTCGCTAGATTGTGAAACTTGAAAACACAAGTGAATTTACCAGGACTAACACCACTAATATCTTCTAACGGTGTTTTTCTGTCTTTGTTTTCGATTTGGATGAAATAAAAATTTAAACGACGACATATACGGTATGGTCTATTGTCTACAGTTGGTCTATTTTCAAGCATTGTTTGCACGGTTAAATGCACTTTCTTATTCTACTTGCAGAATCGTGTCGAAGTGTACTGTCTTTGTACTGTCATCACAGACTTTGTGTGAGTTTTACTCTGTGTTCTTGTTAATTATTATAATTTAATTCCAGACTAATTTCATTATTTATTAACATTGAATAGTTTATATAGATTGTTGATTCTAGTACTATGCATTTCAACACACTAAGTTGGCGAAGAAGCACAAGATTCATTTGAAAAATTTTATCTCGAGTTTGAGTTCTTGTCCCAGTAGCTATGCAGTAAGATTCCTAATATTCAGAATACCGAGTTTCATGTTTCAGGTTACAGTTGATAAGGAAACAAATGAATGAATGGAAATAATAAATTAGCAAACAAACAAACAAACAAATAAATAAAATAAATAAATAAATAAAAAATCTTGTATGAGTATCACAATGACAATCACAATGACAACCTATGGGTATTTTACAAAAAAAAAATCATGACTTGAGTGTCTTGTTGGGTCGTAGTGTGACGAAATCCATGACCTCTGGGGAAGTCAAGGGGTCATCAAACTTTCACATTGGTAGAGGGCGGAGAACTCCTGAGCCTTCATTTGCATTTCTTTGCCACAGAAAGTCACCGAATGTCACTTCCACGTGCTGTGAACTACATCATTTAGGTCTAAAGCAGTGTTTTCAAGTTGTGTTCACGAGTCGTCCCTCAGTGGTCAGAGAGTGTATCAAATGATCTCGTACTATAATTTTAGGAACAGTTTATACTCCCTCAAAACGGCGGCCTTGCTCAGCTCTAGCTCACATGATAAATTTTCCCCAAAGCAATGACCTTCACAGAACTGTTTATAGGTATGCAGAGAAATGTCAGCTTATAATTCTGATTTCTGACATTTTCACCGAACATAATATGATACCTAATGTTTATTGACGCTTGATATTGGCAGACGTGTAAACACACCATCATTCTTTACATAATTTAACAATTAGACATCGGATCATTCGGCAAATATCAGAATGTCAATCTAATCTGAACCAAGAGTACGAAAATGTTGTGAAACTAGCAAAGTTATCGGGTTTAGTGAAGTGCAGAAGTTTTTTTTCCACTGTCTGTCACACTATTTTTCTTGACTGTATTATATCACGTAGAAACATTTGATGTTTTAGTGACAGGCAGCGATGAAATTGAAACCCTGATGTAAAATCACGAATGACGAAACGTAGCGGCGAGAACAACGCGTGGAATGAGATGACAGCACAAACCCTGTTTGTCTGTGTACCTAGGCGAGACTAGGTACCACCCGCACATTGGTACCCATTGTAGTAATTTCAACGGACATGCGCATCCATTGTGTCAGCTGCTACCTATGAAACGTTGCGGACTTTGACAAAGCGTTTGACAATTGTACACACACCTTTATTTGGTTTTTGTATTTCAATTACTGTTCAATTAATTCTTATTGTGATATTTTGTTAATGTTACGTATTTCAGATATATACGTAAAAAATATCTCTCTCCTGATGGCGCCGTTAAAAGATAATTGAAACGCGCATGGCAAAAATTCTACTTAAAATACAACATTATTCACTTTATTTGCCACTAACTACTATGTTATTCCTCGCCTTTTTATAGATTTTTTTCATGGTTATAAGTTTGTTTATGCCTACTTGCCCGGACCTTATTTGTTCGAATCAATATGCATATCTACGAAAGACACCTGTTATTAATAAGCCTTTTCTATAACACCAATTCATTGCTATCGTTCTTACTGAAATAATTCGATTGGTTTGATAGCTTTCATTATGTTATACACTGTAATTCTTTCTTTCGACGCCTCCCCTGGATGATGTGTTTGGGAATTCGGTATGTCAGAAAGACCTCCACTTCTCGACATGCACGGCCGCAATGCGTGCCCAGCAACACGATGACCCCCAAAATTTGCATGACAAAGGGTGTAAGTGACAGTGATCTCAGACTAGGACATATACGCACCAAAACTTGAATCTGTTTTGCGATATACCCGTACCTGACGCAGGTGTTCCGTTCAAAATCTAGCGTTCAGGGAAACATAAACTCTAAAAAGCAAACATATCGTTCAGCTATTTGAAAGTGCATGGTTCCTGTGTGCGTGGCTGGAATTTTCACCCCTCCCCTAACAACCCACCCCTCACTTGACAGAAATGGTATGAACTACACATTACGTACCAGCTTACTGTTTTAGCAGGGAAAGTGCTTTATTCCTGTTATATTTACACTAGACCAGTGACGTAACATGTGCATTTGGAAAACTGTGCTAATAACTTCTGACCAGTGGACAAGTGAGACGCTGTGACGGATATCGAAGGGAACGAGAGATAAAATTGGACGTATTTCAGGATAATCTACCATGACATAGCAAGGTAAGTACTGTGTTAACTTTCAGGGTACGTCGAGTACTTGGAAAGGAGCAAAAAACCCTGCCAGGTACCATTCGATAGATACCTTGGTCCGTCGATGATCAGAGAGAGGCTCTGCACAAAGACCTTGGATTATTTTGATTTGCAAGCAGTGTGGCACAGTTTGCAGATATTAAACATCCAATACAGAGGCAATGTGTAGATCAGGCGGCACATCGGTGGAATTTTTGAAATATAATTTGATGTATGTTTTTGAACATTGAGTACTACTAGGTCACAAGCTGCGCTCTTAGAGAGACGTGTTAGAATGGAGTTAGCATACCTATATCAACAGGTGATCTCTGCTATATCTGATCTAGATTTCATCAAGCCGGGGCTTTCCCTTGAAAACGATCCTTTCTAACAGCAGTATAGATCGCACTTGCTACTCAACGAAACGTAAGAACGGGGCTTCCCCGCACACAGGCATTAAATTGCTACTGCATGTCTTTGTTGACCGAGTATAGCTATACACCCAAGCCCAGTCCGCATAAAGTAGACGGTGACCTCGGCTTCATGCAGTAGGCCTATCCATGTCTGGTGTTGGCGGTGCCCTCACACATAATGAACGCGGTCACTGCTGAGTATCTATACATTATCACTGTCGCGACGATTAACGCTGTGTACATATGTACATACCGCGACATCATTGGCGCAAGTTTCAGCAATAGTAGAAACACGAATGTCAGGCATTTCTATCAGCGATATCCTGGGCATAGAGGCTTACTCCAGCCGTGCAGAAGCACATGAAATTCAATCGATAACCTTAATCATCAGACGCAAAGACCATTTCTATGTCATTTATAGAGGGAGGTATAGAATGAATCGGTGTCTTTAACCATCAATAATTAGTCTAAAATACTATAACAGGTTTCTTCGCAACATAGAAGGTTTTCGGAGCTCACGTATAGTTTGCCCCTCTCTCTACCTGCCGGCACCCATATTTGACATGTTCAGTGACTTTCAAGATGGCTGTGTGTCAACAATAGTGCTCTACTGATCATTGTCCATACAACCAGAGGTTGCTTGAAGTTTGCGTGAAAAAATGTGCATGCGTCTGCTTGTTTCTACCCGCTAGTGTATGGCCTCCCATTCTTGCTGGCAAGTTTCTTAATAGGTTCAGTCACGATTCCAATTACATCGGCGGGATGACAAAACCGGGACAGCAAAATTCTTGAAACACCGAGATTTGCAAACATAACGTTAGCTCATTGCAATAATGTACTGAAACTGCTTATCAAGATTTGTCTAAAATGACCGTGATAAAAGGTAATATAATACCTGGTGGTACAAATCACCACCTTCGAATACTTAGTAGTTGACACATGTCAGCGTTTGCCAAAATGACGACTGTCGACGGCATGTACCTCGCTTATGATGAGTGACATTTGCACTACAAAACAACACTTAATAATCAAAATTAATTATTAAGACAACAGGAGTTCATCGCGATGACATATAATATAAAGACAGTTAACTTTTAAACAGTTTATTTCCTCCTCTAACTGGAGTTTCAAGTTTGAAGGAAGAAGTTTGAAAGCAAATTGTCCTCTCTGCGGTTTCTCTGCGTTTGTCTGTGACGCAGCATGGTGTTTCCTCAGTGGTCGGTGTCTCTGTCCCTGTCTGACTGACTCATTCTGTTAACTGTCTGACTCCTATCCCCTTCCCAGCTGTCTGTCTTTTTCAATGTGTTTTAAAGGACTGCATCGTTGTGATTACTTTGGACAGATGACCAACTTAGACTCGACTTGCCCCCACGGCAAATTCCATGACTTAAATTAGTTGACTAGCACGGTATGTACATATATTGTTATTGCCAGCCTATCTGTTTGTGTGAGAGTTTTACTGAGGCTGTGTGATCCAAGGTAACCAGTCATGAAATTTGTGAACCTGTTATCTTCGCTTCAGACACAATTTCTTCGAGCTAGTTTACACCTTCCGAAATTTTCCTTCTAAGTTGCCCATTCTCTGTCGCTCTTGACGTTAATTCTTTAATCTATGCTGACAGAGATCTTGGTAAATCCACTCCCAGGGACCCACTCATACTGTGATTTGTCTGACACTGTTGCACCTAGCATGATTGCTTAACACAATACTATTCATATCTGTGTCGCAACTCAGATGTTCAAAACTTGCTTAAAATTCTCGCAAACGGTTCAGAGAGAGAATTCATTCAGATGCCTACATTTTCAAACGTCGCTATATAGAATTATCCGTTTCGCACTTTTCGCCAGCCCTTTCGTTTTCTACCCATGCCTGTATGTCATCAACAAGTTTACCTTTAGCGGACAACTCGCGCTTTAATTTACGAGCAAACTCAATGAGAGTAATGCAATGAAACACACACCGCTCTATCGCTTGTGAAATTTAACCGCGTCTCGTAGTATGCCAACACGACCCCTTTCCGATTGTATAACGCCAAACAGGATTGCTACTTTTGTCTGGGTGTCTTTGTAGCTTCCTTACCGCCATATTTCGTCCCAATTCATGTGTTCGTCCGCCATGTCTACCGGGTGATGAGGTAACAAGCTACCATTTAGGAGATAAATATGACCAATAACACTAATTGCATGGCCGTGGAAAAGTGTATAATTTGTTTATCGCAACTGCTAGGTCAGTTTGACCTTCAAAGTTTTTATGAAAAACAGAAGAAGACTGAGAATATTAGATTGGTTTGCAAATGTACTTGCTTGGACAATAATCGTCGGAATCCTGCAGTGAAATGCCCTGTATGTCTTGCTTATAAAACGTCGATCAAATTAAAAAAAAAACGTAAGAACGTAACGGATCATGAATTCTCACTGTCATTACCAGGCACATTTCATGTACAGTTGTCGTAACGAAAGTGTCGTGGATTAAGTTAATTTAGAAATGTAAAGAAGATTATTTTTAAGCACTGCGTCATCCATTGGAAAGACATATAAAAACAGCTATCTGGTTTTGAGATACTAATCAATATGAATACTTATAAAGACCGCTTTTGTTGCTGGTAATAAATATCGAAAAAAGCAGCTGACAACTATTTAATTGACAGTACGGAATGATTGACCGAACTAGAAAGTGGTGATGATCAAACGTTGACAAGATCGACAATGCTGTCGGTATTGAGATCATATGTCAACGAGTACAAACGACTTTGTACTCCAAGCCACTTGCTGTGTAAGAACCTTCAACTTGTTCCCTGGTATGTTATATTGACGTTCCGGACAACATGCAGTAATTAACAAAAGTTGGAAAGTCGCCTCTTCCGTCCCTCTTAGTGTCACGTGATCTTCTATGAAAGGTGATCAGATACAATAGTTGTTCGACGAGTTTTATTAATTTTCAATTCCATATAAACAGTAAACCAGGAAAAGTTAGAACGGCAGGTTATTCCCACTTATGGAGGAAATATTTGTGATCCATATACTAGTGTCACATTTTGGTTCGATATCTTGACCTGAGGACAGTGTCATCGCCCTTTCCTTCCACACACGTGACATCCATTAATTAAAGTCAATTATACAGTTACGTATACCGTAATGTTTAAACAGCTCTATTGTTCGATACAGCTTCATTCTGTTGCAAATAAACTTGCTTGAACTTGTCCCCTAAACAAAAGATCGAGACTCAGTTGTATATGAAACAATTTCCCTGAAGTTGTTTCTAATTACACTAAAAAGCAGGAAATTAATTATGAAGTCATTTATGAAATTATATCTATACAATGATGACATTGTGTAAAAAATTCTCCGTACGGTATAAGATGCTGTGGTGATTCATTTTTTGAAAAAAGAGAGAGCAGCCAAGAAGGGTGGGACTCTTGCAGAACTGGCTTCTTTGACGTTGGTAGGCGTATGACAGATAGTTTTTCAATACATTGTATGCTGAATTTGAACCGGGCTACTATTACGCACATACAGGTAAAACTCAATTTACCTGTGGTAGAGGCAAAATTGATCCATCGCAACACAGAAAGAGTCGTCATTATCGTAAAAGGAGACGATTCTTATCTTAGATTGTTTCTGATCAAGTCACGGCAGAGACTTAAGAAATCCGTGAAAAGGGGGCGCAATTTGCCAATCATGATTTAGCTGTTTTTAAAAGTCACATGTCCGAGAAGGGTACATTCTTGAATATCGATCATTGTTATTTTCTAAAGTTTTCACCGCACCTTAAAAAACAACAAACAAAGAGTGTTGATGTCTTCTCATGAATAACAATAGAACGACTATCAAGCCTCCATTGTCAACGTGGCCCTTTGATGTACCAAAGTCTAATGTGAAAGTTTGTTCACCCCAATCTCTCCATCATCGGCGTGTAGCTCTGAAGCGACATCCTGACCAACGGAATGTTATTTTCTGCGTTCTTCTCACCTCTGTAGATAAGCAAAACGGTAGGACGGACAATTAAATGTAGTTGAACACATTTTAAAGCTGCAGTAGCTGTCTTATTCGTTATCTTCATCACTCTAGTTTCATACTACAAGGTCACGTGTTCGTATTTTCCTAAATTTTACATGTGTACTTACGTTTATTTAAATGTGAAATGCAGCAGTAAACGCAACTGTGCAGGGAACGACTGAAATGTAACCACCAACGCGGCGAAGCTTTCTCTAAATGTGGACATGTTCAAGGAAACAACAGAAAAGCAAACCATCATTGATAATAGGTTGAAAAATTAATAACTTCTTCTGTATTCATCTACGAGTCAATCTATAAGGTTTACCGATGTTCATAACGTGGACACTGCCAAGCGATTTTTATATGGCAGCTAAGGTTGGTTTTGGTAGACGGCATTACGTATATCATAGGTCATTGTGGTGAAAAATGTCACAATTGAATAGCAAAGATACTCACACATGTCAAACCAGAAGCATGGAAATGTCAAAATATTTACTTTGACAAACATTAGCCACAGTCATGGGGTTTGTTCTACAGATGTACATTGCCTCTCGGACAGCAAGAAATCTTCCTCCTTAAGCTAATACTCACTCTATTTTAATCGTTGAATGTGATGATTTTTTTTTGAAACGGATGAATATTCTTAAAGTCGCCTTATAGCTAAATGTTGTTGTTCTAACATTGTGAAGGTTATATATTACGTCAAGAGAAATATTAACAGCTGTAATTTGTTGATCCGTCCACGGAGGTAGCAGCTTGTCCCCTTAACACCTCTGATAAATCGATCGGCATAAAAATGTACTTTAATTACTGACAAAGATGATTGTATTAAAGGGACATGGTTTTATTTCCTCTAGTTTATTTGATGGCCGAAGAAAATGGCAATAACATTTGTTTCGCAAACGCTTATAGGATGCATGATCTGTTTGTTTCGAACACAATCTCTTTTATCATTACACTTTCGAGAGAAAAATCTTAGTAGCTTAAAAATTTCCACCATTTGAAGCATAAAGGGTGGACTCATAGTTCCAAGTGGTCCAAAGGTAATTTATTGTACTTTTGGGTTTTCTTCGTGAAATAATTACTGTTTGTTTACAAAACTGATCAACATCCAAAAACCAACTGCAAGCATAGACAGTAAAGGGGGAAGATGCTGCAAGCTTGAGCTGTTACCAATTTCTTAGGCAATCAATATATATACTTTAGTTTCTTAACTGTGTCGTTACAGGAAAATTCTTTTCCACTCTTGATAGGAAAATGGCTGAAAACGTAACTCATTACTTACGTCATAAAAGTCTAGGATAAAATCAAATAATCAACACATGTTTTATGCGACTGTCAGGCTGAGGTAGAACCTCAGTATCCGTTTCTATCTTCAAATAAGAACATTGTAATATGCGATTGCGGAAAAATGCGTTAAATTCAAGAACTTCAAAACTCTAAACTCAAATGATTATGCATTTCATTTTTGAACCTTTGAAAAATTGACTTTCCGAATTCAAAGTTATGAATACAGTTTTTACTGTCATTTGCGTCGTAAAAAGTAGAAACAAAGCGGCCATATTTCTCACGTCAATGTTAGAATTTATCCGTCGAGCACACATGGCCAACACATGCCAACACATGGATTCTCACCATGGCAGGTCGTGGCGTGGAAAGATTTCAATTTGGTTTTTTGTCAACAAATATAACACAAGTAAGAATGTTTGAATCGTGAGTTTCAGGCAATGGGTATTTTGCGGATGTCTGTCGATCAAAAAATGTGGAAGCCTGGGGGGGGGGGGGGGCAACACCCACACTTTTGCTGTTGAAGTACCCGGATGAGAGCTCACCAGTTCATTTTAATGCTTACACCATCTTGCTCAGGCCCAATGCCATGACGAGTATCATTTGCGATTTAGAATCTGTTTACAGTAAATTGTTGAGAACGGGTAAATATTTTGTACCGTTTCCCAGAACTACTGATGCTGAAAATTGAGGATTAGAGTCACGAGTGATAGCGGTACTGTGAAATTATAAACGCCGTCGCCATTTGTTGTACAGAAACAACTGATGTTGATCATTGATTATTTGTAACCATAATCAACTTGTTTGGAAACCAGCTGATAATAATGATTTTTCTTCATATATCTCAATTATCAAGTGAAACAGCTGACTCTGAGCCCTCTAGTCAATATATTCTTACTTGGCCATCAGTGCACGGGTCACAGAAAAATAAGGCGTTCGACAACAAAATGTACCACACAACTACATTGCATTGTTGAAAAAAATGGTCATGAGTCAAGGCCAGGGACGGGAGGGTGAATATCGCGCTGCATTTTATCGTAAAATTAATGCAAATATCAAAATACTACTTATCCGAATGAAAAAGTGAAACTACAAAAAGGGAACATTTTCTTCAGTTTCAAAGCTCTAAGTTCAAAATAAGATTTTTCAATTAAGTCTCAGTCCACTGAAGAAACTCACATAAAGTGCAATCCTGAAATAAAACAACTCGTTTTAATAGTGACAATGAAAGATTTATTTATCCTATTTTATGCACTGTATGTGTTAAATTATTCACACTGTACTGTCAGTCACTTCTTTTAAACACGAAATGTATCCAATCTCTGAAATAACGAAGATGGCCGTGAAAAAATCGTCCAAAGTAGGCGATGTTTCTTCAAGTGACTGTAATGATTTCTGCAAATTACAAATACTGTTATACACGTACATAAATGAACGAACAGTAAAAACCCAAAGTTGTTCATCAGAATTGTGAGAAAGTTCGAGAGCTGTCGTCACAAATCACTTTTTACGACTTTTTATGTTGCCAGAATCACCATCCATGTGGTGCGTGTTCCGTTGGAACCACTGATATGCCACTGATATGCAAAAGGCGCTCCTTTTGAAAATGAATGAATAGATTGAAAGGCGCTGTTCCACCTGGCCTTGCGAATCCAAAGCCGTATTAGCAAAGATGAGATACGGCGAATAATTGCGTCGATTTTTAAAATCTTTGATATTTGTAAAGATACACTGGCACAATTCTTTAAAGTACAAAATCTCAACAAAAGTAAAGGTCTCATTAAATGTTTTGTTTTTTGTTTTATTTATAGCAAAGGCCTCATAGAAACCGATGTACACATCAACTTTACATTTACCATCGGGCAGAACTGGAGTGAGCATTGAATAGCGGTAACGCTGTGTGCGAAGTAGGTCATCAGGCACTTCACAAGCCATAAGATCTTTTGTTCTCTGCTGTCTTGTGACCTCGTTTTCCGACATGTCACGGTCACCTTGATAGCATGAACAGTTTGTCCAAAAAGGATAGGATGTTCCTTCAATGATAGAAAAATCTGCTTTACAACATAAAATACGCAAATTAATTTTTATTCAGTATATATATGCTGGACTGTTTGCTTAACAAAATCTCTGACATGGTTAAGGTCTTTGCTCCTAGATTTGCAGTCACATAAACCTCCCCGAGTACTGACAACACGACACTTATGTTATTGCTGTCACTTTTGCTGGTACAACAGACCTGGCAAGCCCATTCAGGGCTAAAAACAGCAACGCTATGAAGTGGCTTACATCCGTAATATGTACTAATAGTGCTTGAAAAGACTCTGAGAAAAAATATGTTTTTTGGAAAGCGTCAGTGACAGTAAGAGAGCCTAAGAGAGGGGGTGGGGTGGGTGGAAGTGAGCATGAGAATGTACCTGTCACAGTTCAAATCACGCACTGTGACTCACTGGCGCCATTCTAACACGAACGAACACAACGACATTAATCATTTTGTCGTTGAATATTTAGTAAAGTTAAATTAACTGTCAACAAAAAACGCACATTTTATAGATACCAAGTTATTCTTATTAATTAAGTCTTCCATGTCAACTCGATTTACTGACTATTCTATGAGAAATAATCCAGCAATCTGCGGGGAAAGTCACGTAAAGCAAGTCAACACTTGTAACTGTTTGTTTTTATTTGATGTGTCAAAACAAGCCCAAAAAGTATTTGCTGGCTTTGACAGTGATTTATCGTATTCTACTGTCCGTAAAACTATACGCTGGAAACGCTGAGTCACACAAAGGTGATACGATCTGTAAAGAGTGAACGCTGTGAGATCGACATGGTCTTTGGTTGGTGAAAACTAGGTCAAGATAATGAGAATTATTGACAGTCGCTTTTACATCAGGATATATATCGATTCACACACACACACAGATGGACCAAAAATCTGAACTTGTACCGGGAATCAAATACCCTGTATACATTTCTCATGGAGATGTACGTTTCAGTACGAGATCCTCTCTGCGCTATCTTTCCGTTTGAACTTCTTGAAACCGACAATTATATCTGAATAAATAGTCTAACTATGTGGTAATTGTGGTAAGTAGCAAGACAGAATTTTTCCATCCAATGCAGATAGAGCAAATTTACACTCTGCAAGTGACAGAAAGGAAAGGGCGTCAAACTCATTGTACCTATGCTTTGTTTGCTCGTTATTCCTTTGCTAAAATTAGTATCTGTTATTTACCGATATCTTAGCCCCTTTTGTTCCATTCTGACGTGTTAACGGCGTCACCACTGAGACCTTTACATGGCACCTAAAAGCGACATACCGGGTCAACAAACTTTCAACTCTTTTGCGTGGCATTGATGTATGAGTACCCCACCTTGGTACAATATTTGAAAAGAACTTTGTTCATGTCATTTCTGTAAATTTATTGATAAGTCGTCTTAACTGACAACATCGCATTTCGATTTTAAATATTTTGGTAATTCTGTTCAAGCGTTTCTGCGAATTGGTATAAGAGGGTAGTACTAATTAATCTGATTATAAAACGAAACTAAACATAACTTGTAACAGAATTTAGGTAGCTCGATGTTGTAACAAACATAACTGGGTTTTTAGGTCATTTTTTCCATGGTGAAAGCTCTATGTGAAGTCATTTGAACGTTTTCATTAAGCTTGCGCTTCAATTCACTGACGTATGGCCGCACCCAAGCTTTGTGTTGTCGCTCTAAGAAGTTTGACATCACTCGAAACGTCACTTGAATTTTCAAGCCTAATGCTACGTGCATTTTAAGCCGTAGGACTAGCTGTCAACGGTTGGCCAGTTTTAGAACTGACCCAATCGGCTTGAAATTGGCTTTTCTCGGCAGCAGTAACTGTGGACCATCTCTTTCACCCGTGAGCTACGCAATAGCCTACCAGTGACAGTCTACAAGAGTGTATTCTCCAATTTACTCTTTTTTAATATTTATATGCCCAGAGACTTGGAGTAAGTTCAGGCCAGAATAGCTTACTGCTCTTACCGCAAAGTTTGTGGAACGACCATAAATTTTGTTAATTGTACATATTATGATCGATATAAAGAGCGTAGATTCAGGCAGATTTCCATCATTCATAACAAATTATTCATCTATAAATGTGAACATATAAAAGGCTAACAACAGAAAATATTTTAACTTTACATGAGCAGAAGAAATTTTAACTTCACAATCTGATAATATCAAAATTCTTCAAACGAATCCAGATGAACTTAGTTGCTGTTTCAACTTTTTAAACTGTAAGCAGATTATTTCAGAGTCTATGATTAGTTTGAAGTTTAATTGGTACCGACGGGGTATCATTCATGCGTCCTGTCAGAGATACTCTTGTGAATCGAATTCTCAAGGAACATTACAGATGACCTGTCCGCTTACTCTGAGGCAGAAGCAGGGACAAATATTCAGATTCCAAAACTTTTACAATTCTTTTCTGATCCACCACTTGTGGGGCTCATTTTAAAGCCCTTGGAGTGATTTCTTCGAAAATCGAAATTTATTCCCCCCAACAGTTAACACTAGGATAGTGGCCAGTTTGAATTTCAAATATCGGTAAATGTCGACTGGTAATTTGTTTCTTTAGTAACAAAATTTGCACGGTGACCCCTGATTTTTATTTTTGATTTGGTAAGAGACTGGTTGAAAGTTTCATTGAGGAAACTTGAAGACTGAGCAAAAGTTTAGGTCTTTCATTTTCGAGGCGCACACTGCCTTAAAAAGTAGGTTTTACCTGGTCTGTAAAACCCTACCAGACGGCGAAAAATGTAATGGACAGCATTTTGGTCTATCGTTTTCGACGTTGGCCGACACTTCTTGACGAATGTCACAGCTGACCAAATACATAGTCAACAAAGCGTAATTTAGGTCACGTTATCTGCAAATAGCCTTCGCTATGCACTGTTGAGTGTCTTGACTTTCCTAGCAGTGGAGAGACTTTGTTGCAGTGTTTCCCATATCTAAAATTAAAGACTGCTCGCTTTGTTGTTCAATGATAATGGTAAAATTGCAAAATAAGACGCGACTTCTGAACAAGTCTTTATTCATTGGATCGAGACAACATCGACGATTGGCTGAAAGTGTCATTTACATGTAATTAGCGTAGTGTCTTGAAACTTGCTGAGAAGAGGAATGTGCTAAAATTAATCAGATTACCTGAATATAAGGAAATTACAATTTACAATTTATAATGTCTTCATTTCAAAAGGACGCCCCATTTCGTGATAAGCCAATGATGCATGGAGATTCGAACGACAGAACGTGAATAACGCGCATGCGTTGTGCCACAGTCTTAGTGACCTGAATTGAATCCTAGAAATGTGTCTGTGAAAACTTGAAGCACGAGGGATTGAATCAGTGATAGGTATATATGCCTAGGGGAGTGAACGCGACAATAGAAGGCTTAAAACCTAAGCAGCCTACAGTTACTGTCCGTTAAACAAGACAAATGATGTTGTTCTGACGAAATTTCATTTTTTTTTCAGCAAAGCATCTGGGACGCTACAGTTTGTCAGATTAAGTGAGTGACGCAATTTCAAGTCGTTCACCATGGGCGTCTTCCAGCACCTGGGTTTGTTGCTATGGAAAAATTTGAAACTACGCCTTCGAGCACCTGTAAGTATTGTTTGTATATCATGTTTTTCAATGTGTACATGCGTGTGAGAGAGAGGCAGACAGACACAGACAGACACACAGACGCAGAATTCATACAGCAAAATGTACATAATATGAAGTCAGAGCAAGAATGACAGCAGAGAGAAACATGTCAGATATATGCAGTCAGAGAAACATGGATACGTAGAGAGATATGGTCGCGGGTAGGCAAAGACAAAAGCAAATGCTCTAAGATAATAATTGCAACCGTGGGAACTCAAAAGAAAAGTTTTGGATCATATCGACATAGCAGACTTTATGAGATCCGTTAATACTAAATGATTTCAGAAGACGAAAATTACGGTCAATGTCGTACAGTTTTGATTTCTTTTCGCTTTCAACATCTGCGTAATTCAGTCGTCACATCGTTACTGCAGTGTGTTCGTCAGATACAGATGTCATCGTAAACTTGAAAAGGCCTAGAGTAGTGTAGTTTAAGCCGAATTCTCATCTGTAACAAGGCCAACTTGTATCACATGTCCCACGAGTGAAATTAATCACTGTCTCTTCAGATATGCGCAATGTGTGAACACATGCGCCTTGACCAGTGGTCATTGACCTGTGACGTCACCTGTAGTGTATGGTTATTCATAATTCTGAGAAGTACATGTGTTTCAAACGTCAGTGTATGTTTAGGACTGGTTAAGAAATTATAACATGACTCATACTAATTTTATAAGCTATATTCCTAAATATCTCATTCAAGGGGACTACTTGCAGATAGTTTAAGTAGAACTAGCGATCAGACACTGCATGGTCACAAAAACATGACTGAGTATTTTCTGATTGACGGAACAAATAATTTGAGTATATCGAGCAAAAAATAACTGAAAAGGGAAGGTACATAATGTTTGGATGTTCAACTTCAATGATGGATAAATTTGCTCTCTATATTCACAGATATTTAGACACATGATCCCCCCGACTGATATTGATTAATGAGACAATTTTATGATCAACGTTGTAAGATATTTCACTGATTCCATTATTGCTATTCTTGCAAATGAATATGCGAGCTGTGGCAACTAATTACACAAGTGCTTAAATCATCTTATTGTTTGAAATGTAGGCGAAGGCATCTTGTTTCGATTTCACATTTGCAGTTCAGTGGAAGTACGTAATTGGTAACGTACATTCTTTCCATTTAACCTCTAAGAATTAGGTTTCATCAGCTCATCATAGGTTTCATCAGTTCATCGTAGTTCACATACACTCAATTATAATTGTTACAGGTCAGATC
The DNA here is from genome assembly GCF_041260155.1 of Ptychodera flava. Classification (NCBI taxonomy): domain Eukaryota; kingdom Metazoa; phylum Hemichordata; class Enteropneusta; family Ptychoderidae; genus Ptychodera; species Ptychodera flava. The sequence continues at coordinate 44,202,567 of NC_091932.1, read as the reverse complement.
GTTTACAAGTAATACATCTACGATGGATTTGTAGGGTATACCATTCAGTCCGAGAAAACGATAACTAGAACATCCGATTCGGTGTGTGTGTGTGTGTGTGAGAGAGAGAGAGAGAGAGAGAGAGAGAGAGAGAGAGAGAGAGAGAGAGAGAGAGAGAGAGAGAGAGAGAGCATAAGCATACAGGCAAATGTTGACAGATATAGAAAGGCATACAGGGACAGATATCTGCCTGCCGAGAGACAAGGTCAGACAGACTGAAAGATGAACGGACTGGCAGGCATACAGACTGACAAGGAAGAAACGGAGACAGACAGAGGGACACGAAACTGGACAAAGTATCAGAGGCAGGGATGCAATTAAGACACCATGGTGTACTCGGATTCCTTGGGTACACTCCTGACGTTTAAATATCTCATGACTCTTAATTGTTGAATTCAACCATCCATTGTCTCACAATGGCGATCGTCTTTCGGAGAGAGCTAATGCATCGAAATGTCATATAAAGATTGTAATTTAATGATTGACCGGGGCATCTGTTTGCATTAGCTCAGTAAATCTAGAAGTTTGGACAGAGCATACTATAAATCTGCTTGAAATAGGTATTGTACTGTGTTGAGAAAGAGACACAACTAAAATGTAACATACAAATTCACAATCATAGTACTCGCATGTTTCACTTGTCTCATGCTTGAGATGTTATTGTGGAATTCAAGGATTTAAAGCGTAGATAAAACTATCAGAAAGTCTATCTCGAAGATATGGAATAGATCATGAAGGGTCAGAAGGTCAACTCGTCTGAATGTCTTAGAATGTAACAGACATAACAAAAGGCCAGGCGTTTTCGATGAATGAGTGAATGATTGAGGAGAGTGGCGTGCATCAAGTGCGGTGAGTGGAAAATATACGAGTATGCCGCGCAATGCAAGAGATTAAAGCACAGATGACATTGTCAGAACCAATTCAATGCAGCAAACATAAATTATCAACGACATTTCAGAGATTTTTTTATCTTTGTGTGGCCTACTGTTCTCACCACTAAGATTGTCTTTGGAAATTTCAACCCATGTGAACAAAGAAACTTTGACAACATTTTGCGATTGTGCATGACTCATTCTAAATCCATGATTGAAAGTAACAGCTTTACCAATAGACAGAGTAACATCAAGTAACAGCACATTGGTAGTATGACTTCCTTGTAGAGATGAAAGAAACGCTTGGCATAATGTTGCCAAGGCTGCAGTATTCATTTCCATAAAATATATGTCAGAAATGCAGGCGACTTAACAGGTTTTACATCATAACCTTTTCTACAAAATATTGTTTAGTATCGTCATTACTGGGTGAGTTGGTAATCCACTGGTCGCCAAGTTTGGACCTCGCAATTATGAAGCACTCGTGTTTTCATAGAAGTTTGCATTCCAGTGGTTAGATGATGGGTTTGAAGTTCCATAGCTGTATCGTCTTATATAGTACGCCCACGTATTTTTCGTGCCGTCTGTAAAAAACATTTCTTGCTACTCAAAAACTGAATATAGTCTGCAGTGTTATTGTTGACCACTTTATTTAATGGTTTAACGTTAGTTTTAGGAAAGTTTGAGCTAAAGTTTAAAGTCTACGCTTTAAGGCGTAGCGTCTGGTTTATTAAGGATGTATGTACAACAAATTATTGCTCTTAAAGAAGTGTGTTTGAAGGAATTGATGGAGGAAACCCGTTCATGTCTTTGAAATCCATGTGAATGAAAAGAAAAACATATATACCTTAACGGCGCTTTTCATTCAATCAAACTCCTAGCTTATGAAAATAATGTGATATTTTTTCTTTTTTGAAGATTCTGACCGGAATTCAGCTACTGTGGCCGATCGCCCTCTTCGTCGTTGTCGCCGTCCTTAGGAAGCAAAACCCTCCAATCGCCGAGGAACAGTGTAAGTACCGTCTTCATCAAACACTTACAATTCCTGTCAATTTAAATTTAGCAACTTGAGAAGAATCGAGCATATCTCGAAGTCGACATCACCTGTTAGTTATTCTATGTCTGACCACAGCAAAGTTAGAAGCGCCAATATAGTTAACCAGATATGAGACCATTATACCGGGTCTGAAATATATCTGTTTACTAGACATGTTTACACTTAACTGTTTACTGGACATACTTTTGTCCAATTACTTGTAATTAGAACAGTGGATAATGTGTCTGTTCACAATGGAAATCACATACTCGGCCTTCACTTGATAGGTTTTTCACAGACCGAATCTATAACGGTACGCTGGTTTGTTCGCTTCAGTGTTTTAGACGCCATCGAATATAAATTACTTTCTCTGAACGATCAGACTGGTAGCTAAATGAAGAAAGCAGAATTACTATGAACACGTAATTTCTGTTTTGTACAGTTCATCTCTTTAATCTCAGAACAGTCATTCACTTTCCATCGCGATCGCAGAGGCAATGTTACACATGCTGATACGTCAAAACTGCCAATAAATTCCGCATCCTCAACAGCTTAAATTTGTTAAGCATACTCTGCGCACATGGTTACTATGTTTGTCAACACAACACATTTTTACCAATTCATTCGGCACCTGGCGTGCAAAAAAAACTCAAAATAGGAGTTTTATCGGGCCATCGCTCGGTACTTGGCCTGTAGGAATCGTGGCACCTATCCGGAGGTAGTATCTATTATCTGAGACATGTTCCCTTGAACGAGGGGACAAGTCAGTTTGGAGTAAACCTGTGTATCCAAATACTCCAATATTCGACAGTCAGGCGAACGCTGTATCCCAGCTATACATTCTATATATACGGAATATCCATTTTCTTGTTGGATTTACAGGGCTCTAAATATACCGCATAGTTTACAAAATCACTGCTTTTTCCTAGATTATAGTTGTTTGTCACATATACTCAGTATATTTGTTACAATTGGTGACGAGCGCGATGTCTCCACAATTCGACGTGTAAATTAATCAAGGAATAATGAATATTATTGCGTAATATCATGTCAAAATAATTAAGCATTTGTCAGTAAAATGAAGTTGTAGTCAGATGGTACATTTTTCTCGTCACGAAGAGATAGCCATTAACCTTACCAAGTAACCCATTGATATCATCATGGAATGTGGTTTTGAAAAGCCATTTCGGTCAACTATTTTGCCTGGAGGTGAAACTTAACGAAACTGCTTGTAAGTCCCAACAGGGTCCATTCCATGATTACGTAGTCAACTTTCTAATTGAAAATGACGGAACCGTTTTGAAGATTGACGATAGCACTTTGTGTCACGTGCCATATTAGCACCTAGCACACGTGCATTTTCAAATCGTCTTAAACCACCTTCTAGCGCCTAACACACTTTCAAATCGCCTAACCTCTTCCTGTTCGCACGAGTGTGTGGTCAATATGTTGTAGACTCTATCATAGACAGTAGCTCTACTGTCTATGACTTTATCAAAAGCATTGTTGCATTTAGCGCGTGGCAGTGATGCGGCGTAGTTATTACGACAGCAGCATGGGACAATCTAGCATTACGTACTTGCAAAGCCATCTGCTGATATACACGTAACTGTGCATACGCAAACTGTCTCTGAAGTCAGATTATCATTTCTTTTAACATATAGTGAAAATTAGACACTGCACTAAAGAACATTGCCTGTTTCGCAAGCATTTATTACAAAACTTTTGGCATTACTAGTCCTTTATATCGAGATTTAATTGAGAAAATGAACAGACCGGAGTACCTCTTGCGTGAGATTCGAAAATAAGTTATTCTTGATGTTTTTTTTTATTTCTCTGCCTTCTCGTTTACTCGGCAGTCTTGAGATCCATCCAAATGTAGACTGTTCTGCTTCACTGCGTTTTCTTTGTAACGTCATCATTGTTACCTTGTGTAACACTATCACGTGTTAATACACGTAGTAGTTGTTGTTGTTGTTTTCATCTTTTATTCACGACTGCTATATACAAAGCTGAACAATGAAAATATATATCAGAAAACAGAAAACCAATTTTGAAATAAATGAGAGAACAATGAAAGAGAAAACTGTGAAATACAAAGAAACAGTGACTACGTACAATTTTAAAACATTTTGAAATCAAAAAGACAGCGGCCCGATGACGTGAGATATTTGAGATACAAATAGATGGACAGATATCGTTGATAATCCAGTGAAATGTCGGTACAGTTCGATGCTAACCTACGAAAACAGCAGTAGTATCCTAAGCTGTTGTGTTATCTCAGTCGTGTGAAACAGTACAATTTTCTATTTTTTGTTCCACATTGTTACTGCCGTTTACTTTGGTGTGAAATATTGTAAAATTTCACCAAGGAAAACAAAGCAAAGTGCTAAAAATACGCAGATTTATGACAGATCGTCCCGTTATAGGAAGGCGCGGCGCCGATGAAATCGAAGTTTTCGAGTTAAAACAACAATTGCTGTTTCCCGTCAAAAATTGAAGGCCAAAAGTATGAATTTCCGTTAGCGTGGCATCATGAAAATAGGTTGCGGGAGGTACCGAGATCTCTCTTATAATTGTCTGTGACCCATAAAAAGTTTATGTCGAGCCGTGTGTAATATTTAGACATGTCGAAAAAGATTTTGTATTTGTATTGGGTAGGTCGGGCTACCGCAGTTTTTTTTTTAAATAATAAACTTATCATCGAAATAATGACATACAATAAAACTGACAAATTTAGAATCCAAAGCCTCAGTCCGGAGCTTGATTAGTCTTGGCGATACCTCATAGTATTATGGGCTACTCTTTCGCTTGCAAAGGTGCCGTCTGTGCAAGATCATAAGCTCAGGTCAACGAACTTTCAGTTTTCAAAATCCCCACAGGACGTCTACACAGTCAGCTATTTGAAATTTTTGTACGGGTATCTCATCTTGTTTCCCCCTCAATTCAAATATGATACTCAAATTTATATTTATTGTGTATCATTTCCTAATATGAAGAAAAACAGTATGAATTCCAGATCACTGTGGCCACAATCCCTCCAAACAGGGACTCTACAATTGTGTAGTATGTAAGTTCATGTCGTTGACAACAATAGAAATTGTCTTACATAACATTGTTTAGACTGGAACATCAAAAGGTTAACACAATGAATTGGCAAAGTAAAGCTTATCCAATGTTCAATGTATGCCCGTGTATATACCTCGACAAGTTGCTTGACAGCATGACATCTTTGAACAGCTAGAACAGCTAGACCAAACTTTCAATTTAGATTATTGATGTGTGGCCGGAAAACCAAATAGTTTATCTTGCATAACTTCATCGTCACCGTATCTCAGATGTTCAAAATGCCCCCCCCCCCACGGTCGTCGAGGGACCGTGCTCCTTCGTATCCCTCCTAAACAAACGGAATCGCTTCTACCTTGGTTCAATCCCAACCCTGTCACAGTTAAACCGAAGTTGTCTTCGAAGTTGAAACACACCAGGGTGTCATTAAAGACTTCGTGGATTGTATCGCCCTGTTAAATGAGGACTCAAGTGATTCAAGTGACTGTCATAGCGAACAAATGGGGCCAAAATATTTGCAAACTCAAACCATTTAAGTGAAGGGTATTAAGTCATTCTTCTATTTAGAGATACACCAATGTACCCCTAGCTGTGCCGTGACACCTAGCCATGCACCGTGACACCTAGCCATGCACCGTGTTCAACTTCAATAAACTCGTTCCAGTTTAGCATTCGGTCATCAGTTCCAGCGTCGCCCTCTTTTCGTTCATTGAAATATTGACACTATTGTTCAAATATTCATATCATGGATACGACGAGAGTTAGTTCTAACAGTCGTATTGGTAGCCAATTGTGAGAACTGTAATGACACAATATATAATAATCAGTCCAATGTGTAATAACACTTAACATAATAGGAATACTAACCAAATATGTAATTTACCAAATAGGGGATATAATATTAATCACAATGAGACAAAAATATACCAAGCAACCGTGGCCTTAGCAGCCTACAGAAGTTTGATGAAAATGAAGATATAAGTAACTATTTACGTCAGCAGACTTCAAAAACTATGAATGACCTATTTGATCCGCGTTCTGGACAAGGGCAAGCGAGAAGCATTAATCAGAACAGAAAATAACAACCGATGTTTCTTCCACATATTAGTATTACTCGGATCTAGCTTTATGCACCGTTTCCGAGCTACTGTACTGTAGAATCGTGTATTCCTCCGATAAATTTAAATTACCTCAGCTGTTTGGGTGAGTGGCATGATATCAGATTGATATATATCAAGATTAAAACAATATTTAATAGAGTTCGTGACGCATTATGATAATTTCACAGGATAGCATTTATTGTGGCTTGAAGTGTAAGTACCGCCAACATTCATCAAAATAACTGTGTTTCATGGCTATTGTTGTAAAGACACGTCAGGGATCATGAAAAATATCGTGTGATAATTAAACAGCGTGTTTCAAATATTTCAGTGACATTGGATATTTCAGTCGCTTTCTTTCAAGTACACTTTTCCAGACAAACTTCAAGATAGACCATGAACTATTTCATGGACTGCTTGCTAAAGAATTTGTTTTGCCTAGTCAGTTAACTCCGCTTTGAGAACAACATAATGATTTTGTGGAATTTACTTCTCATCAATCATTTCAACCAATGCCACTAACAAATTCAGAACTGGTCATATTTTAACAATAAAATTTGCGTATTCAATACAGGTGTGTCTACCATCAGGAAAATGACAGTTTTTACTTCGAAAGATCCTCCTATTCACACTAAATCAAGCGGATGAATTTATTAATTACTATGCAGAGATTTTACTTTACAAGTCTGCGACGAGATTTCAAGTCGATGTTATTTTGCGATTATTACTCTGAGAAGAGTCTACGAAAACAAATAAAACATATGATAAACTCAACTTGTAACATACAGACAATATGATTTTAGCATCTTCAACCTTGTCTGATCTTCATCTTGCAGGTCACTACAATGCCAAGGGCATGCCTAGTAGCGGTCTCATGCCCTTCATGCAGTCATTCATGTGTGACATGCAAAATGAATGCCAGAGAAACATGACGACGCCTAGCAACGAAATTCCCGTCTACGCAGGCGCACAGTAAGTACAAGAATATTGCATTTATTTAAATTTGTGCTAACTGATTGTTCTGCTGATAATGTAACAGTTTTTTTTCGTGATCCACCAACAAATCACCACAGATGCTAGATTGCCTTAAAAGCCAACGTCTTTAACTTTATCATAAAGCACAAAGAATGGATTAAAATGAAGGGGTAATGCGAAGTCAAACTTTTTCTCTTGTCAGGGAAAATGTCACATTGGCTTTCAAAATCTTAGCGACGTTTTATATATATATATATATATATATATATATATATATATATATATATATATATATATATATATATATATATATATATATATATATATAGCCGTGTTTTACTTTATTGGTCTATCATTCAGGATCGAATATTATCGTTATATCCACCCAGACAATCAATATTTCGAAATATTAAAAGTCTCTCCTTCACAAAAATGCTTCTAGCGATTTGATATCCTTATCCTTTCGCATCCGACTTATATTATACAAGCAAAATCCTCCCTGTAGCTATTACTTTTAAAGGTCAAATCCAAAACATATGATTTCTCACGATAGTTCTCATGATCTTGGCGATGGCATAATTTTCACTTAAGGCTCAGAAATTAGAGCGATGACGTCATTCTCTGTATCTGTTTACAGTTTCTCCGATATTTAAGCAATAAAGGACACACAGTGACGATATACCACGAGATTTTGACCAGTTCACGACATATATACACTCGCTATCGCTCGCTATAGCGAGTGCATATATGTCGTGAACTGGTCAAAATCTCCGTGGTATACCGTCGCTGGGTGTCCTTCATTGCTTAAATATTTCACAAGACAATCATCTCAGAAGTTTTAAATGTAGAACATAAGAGACTGTGACAATTTATTTCGTTTTTCTTACAGAATTTCAAATATATTAGAAGAATTTAAACCCCTAGTGGCCAATGACACGCTAATGGCACAACTGAAAAATTTATCCATCAATGTTGAGCCTATTAATGAACTCACTAGGACCATAAACAAGGCTGTACAAAATCTTACTGGTAAGGAAATGCATCTTTTTTAAATGAAATATCCGTTCGTTTCAATCATCTCCAACAGAAACAACATGTAGGAATCCAATGCTAAACTGTCGTTTATGTAATTATAGACCCTAGGGATCGTTTAAAGGTTTATGATTAAACTGAAACTATATTACGTTTCTAATAGAGGAAACGTGAACTGTATAAACCATACACAGTTACTTTAGGATCCAGGTTTCAAAGACATTCACGCACCGAAGAAGGAGAATTTGTCATTTGTAGATCTGTCTGGAGGAGAGAGTGTAATGATGAAATCATAAAAAACACAAATACGTAAGAGATATCTGTTGGTGCTTTGTTACCCATTAGATTCGAACTTAAAAAGGCAACAATAAGTTGTTACAATAGACAACATGAAGTCTCATTTACATGCGTGTAATCGGTCATTGAACCCACGGTATTACGGCAAACTCTTACATTGACTGGAAGCAGCCACTAAGCTTGGGTTAAATTTATGCAGTTGCTGTGACTCTCAATTTTGGAATTTGTTCCCACTTTCCTCTGGGCGTGCTGTTTGCGAACTGCGCATGACAGGAATGTAAATAGACCAACCTTGGAGGCTGCTTGTTTGTTCTCGAGATAAAGAAAGCGAACAGACCGTTAAATACCTGCTAAACCTTGCAGTAATTCATACTAGAGTTTCTCAACCGTCGCCTCTACGCCGACGCAAGAACTCAGCGCATGCCGAGTCTCGTAATCAGTGAGAGACAGTTCACCAATTCGCCAGTGTTAAAAAAATATAATTTGATTTTAAATAAACATAATTCTACGAAACCGCGCAAGTCCACGTTCAGTACATACATTTACGACGTCGCGTCGAGTTCAGTAGACACATAAATTATCTACAGGTACCGTGTTAGTGGAGTTCAAATTGTTTTACGGATATTTTAATATGTGGGCCCTGAACAACGTCTTTGAAGTAACGAAACGAGGGCGCTATTTATACGGTGAACATATTGTTGCCGTAGCATAGATTCTCGTGCCCTTATAATTGACCACTCTCTTTGCCCGTCAGCTGTCATCTTCACGCAAGTCACGATGTTTATTCGGACAGGAATCCTCCCCAAAATAACGTTGATTACAAACACTATACCTACGCCAACGTAACTAATTCATGCGGATAGGACGATGGTCAACTATTTGATATGAACAAAAGCTGCTTTATAACAACGCTCTTAAAACTCGGAAACGTAAATTTTATGTGGTATACTAGGTTTTTGTTGATCACGTGTTTCAGTTTCTTGCATAACCGTTGTTCACTCCAACCACGCCTGCTTGTCTTCCCGCAAGTGACATGTACCGCATACCACAAGTTGTCACGTGGGATATCACTCGTTGACAAATCCATTTCAGCTACGAACCAGTCCATCGTTGAGTCATGACTCTCACCCTCTCACCACATACAAATCACGTGACGGAAAAATTATGAAACCTGTACAAATCTGTTTTGTAGATGTTCTTCGGAAACCGTGGCACTATATGTAAATGATGCCAACCAACCATATACTTTAAATTCTCCGGACTTTTTAGTTTACAAGAGAATGCTAAATGAGACACCGGCCAGAGGGAGCGATCGTGGACACAAATGCTTCTGTACCTCAATAGCTGTAACGCTGAATCGAAAATATCACACAAAATGTTACTGGTGCGAGTTTCAATTTGAAATATTGCATTGTTATAACAGAAAGAGACTGAGAAAATATACCTGTCCGAAAAAGAAATTACAATTAAATAAATGTATTTTGGTTTCTAAATACCTTTTGGCTTTCCATTAGCACGTGGAAAAGGCTATCGATATATTGTGTCCAGTCTACGGTACAAATGAAAAAAGAACGTCGCGTTACTAGGTATCATTCCGTGGAGTAGAGTTTTTCTCAACAGACAAGGCAGCTGGTTGGAGACACCCTTATCAAGGTGTTAATATTTGTGAACTATTTGAGAATATCGTACTTATTAACGTCTTTAAAAATCATGGATGAGCAGGAGCAAGTGTAACGTCACGATTGGTATGAAAATATATCATTATTGAGATTACAAATTATTTTTGATTGGCGGTTATTTGTTCCTCTCTTGCCGTCAGTGATTATAATGTGACACAACTGAGTATTAACATTATCACTTGAACGATGTTTAAAAATTGTAATGGCCATTGTTTGGTTTCAGGAAAAGACTACAGAGTCAGAGATATTTTAAAAGATCCAGAATACGTGAAAAGTTACCTCATAGAGGAAACTGGAGCGTCAGAACAAGTGATAGATGTCTTCCTGAACGCCACAATTAACATCAATAGGGTAAGTTGTCGGGCGCCCTCTCTTGGTTCTCAAACTGCACAACGCTTCCGCTGTGAAATGTGAAATATCGTGGGAGAGTTGTATTTTGAAAACTTGCTGTATAAAGGTAGCTGTATACCAAATACTCTTTTTTTATATATTTATTTTTTTCTCGGTTATAGAAGTCCTAACCCCGATACACTATATTTTCCTGAAAGCCCTGATATTGTGACTTTTGCACAGTGCACAGTCATTGTTTGCATAATAGTCACATGACAAGCGTTTTGCTGAACCTTCCAGAAAATGGTTTTTCCTCCCACTGAGAACGCTGCAAGATTTCTTGTTGAAATTTATGCAGTGACAAGCCTTATCATTATCCTTCAAATCCTGTTTCAAAGTGTTTTTTTTTCCAAAAAATGCGCAGCAAAAATGTTGACTAAATTTAAAGATTAAATTTTTTACCGATTCTTCAGTTTGACAAAACATTTCATGTCAATACTCTCAACAGATATTCGATCTTTTGGCGGGCTTCAGTTTCAAAGAAATTGCCTGCAACGAGACTGAGTTGACGACATACTTGGAATTTCAAGAGGACACCAACGTGACCAGAGTGGTGGAGTCACTTTGCAACGTCACCGATTCTCAAATACCTTCTCTGGTAGACGAACTCCAGGAACAACTTGACGTGAAATATCTCCTCACAGAGGTGAGATAACTCATGTTTTAATCGCAACTATTCTATATTCAGAATGTATCACTTCTTATGCAGTTTTGAAAAGTTATAGTTTTTGAGATGTACAATGCTATTACGAGACACGAACAGCTAGGCAGAGACCGTCTATGATGGCGAATTTTAGTCGGATGAATATTGCATTGTAATATACGGTGACAACTGTACTAAAGTCTACTTTCACTTGTAACGTTCGCTGAAATTGTTGAGACATGAGTATGTATATAAGTAATTACACAAAATTACACTTCAAGTACAAAGTAATGATATCTGTTACTTAAGTTTCATGCATCCTGCAATCATCAGACAGAAGAAGAATACAGATTACAGATGTGCGAAATTACAGTGCTCGATGCTGGAAGCAGAGCGGTATAAACACTAACGCAAATTACGTCAAGTACAAAGTAATATTAATATATATCTTGATGTATACAGATGTCCTTTCTCTCTCCCCCACACTGTTAACGAATATTCGTATTTTTGTTTCCAGTTTTCTGACTTGCTAACCCTATTCGGCAAATACAACTGGGACAAACTCATGAACGATCTGGCTACAATGCTAGAGGGCGTCGGTGACATATCGGACATTGGTCAACTACTGGAGGACTTCCCAAAGCTCCTAGACTTCGTTGACATAATCCCAAAGTTACAAGAACTTTTTGACGTCTTCTCCTCCGGTCTATTGGATCTTGAAAGTGCCATGTAAGTCTGATAGATGAATTGCAATGCACTTATTCATCAGAAGAACGGCATATTCCTATTCGTAACCGGGCCTCCGAGTCGGCTCTCGTGATTTCAATGGCGCGATTGAGATTTTGCGCGATACTCTTCAAACGTGATCACAAAACAGCATTCTGGTCTAATCAGCACAAATATACCAAATTTTATTAGATAATTTATGAAAATTAGTGTTGGTATTTCACACATATTCAATTACACCCCTACATCGAGGTATGCCACGGTTGGACCAGTCTCTCTTCTATGATGAATCAAAACACCTTTCGGAGAAAACTTATTTGCGAACTAATAAGGTAACTTTAGAAATTTGAGACCTCACAGTGTATGCATAGCTTAGAAAGATCGACAATTTTATACATTTTTTTTCACCGAAAGTAGAATAACTCTGAGTCATTTTTTCTTGAAATAGATTCAAACACGTGATTGACACGTTCGATGACGTCTTTGGAAACGCAACACAATGGTTTGATGTCAGAAATGGAATACGTCAAATCGGAGTTTTGGTTGAATTCTTCAACGAGAAAATTGATGAAACGAGAGGCCAAGGTAAGTACATGCATTTGCGTCTGTTTGTCTGTCTCTACCTTTCTATCTCTGTACATGACTGCATGTTTACGTATGCTATCTGTCTATCTGTCTGTCTGTTTGTCTGTCTGTCTGTCTGTCTGTCTGTCTGTATGTATGTATGTATGTATGTATGTATGTATGTATGTATGTATGTATGTATGTATGTATGTATGTATGTATGTATGCATGCATGCATGTATGTATGTATGTATGTATGTATGTATGTATGTATGTATGTATGTATGTATGTATGTATGTATGTATGTATGTATGTATGTATGTGATTAGGTGGGTAGAGAAGGCACGAAGGTACGTGGGTGAGAAGCTGTATTGTGCTATTTGCATCCACAAACTATAGCTTACGTCCCTAGGTATATATACAGTGGAGAACATACACCGTGTAAGAGCCAAGTACTTAGTGAAATTCATTTTTTTTTCAGGCGGTGAAATAGTATTGTTGGATTTGTTCCGAAACAGTTCAGACTTCACACGATTTCTAGATAAACACTTCGCTCAAGCACCTGCCATAGTTGATGCATGGCTTCAAGCTGCCATCTCTCCGGACAAACTGAGGATCCTGATAACAAGCCCAGAGCAACTAGTAGCCACTCTGTGTGACCCTGTCTCATTGGCGGAGATATTTTTCTTCCCAGAAGATGTGGAGGTTGATTACGTGAGAGATACGTTGTGCACGATGAATGCTACTCAGCTATTGGATGAACTGTGGAGACTAATGGATATGACCCTGGTAGTTCAAGAGGTCAGTGCAGGTCCCGGATTGCGTACCTTTTAATAATGAACATAAAAGAAAACATTTTGAATATTTCAATTTTTCTTTTCATAATTTTGTTAGGTTTGTCTTTCTCTGGCAAATATTTGACAAATTTCTTACTGTTCTCAAATTAGTTGAGAATTATTTGAGTAGATCATCTGGCTGTTCAGTTTACAACCATTTATTTTACCACTCTAATTGTTCAAAAGTTGTCAACTATTAAATTCGTTCATGATGGAATATTAATGATAAACATCGCCATAGTATTTTAAAGTTACTCTTGGCACTCTGTAAGAACAGTGCCATGTAGTTTTGCATTTCTCAGGCGATTACGAGTAGCAGTTACGGTGTTTTACATATATAGTACAAAAATCATATTAAGTCGTTTTTCTTGAGAAACATTTATTATATCTTGTATCTTATTTTACATATTCATTTTCTTTTTACAAATAACAAGTTTACTTTTGTGTTGTACGTAATATTTAACGTGAATATTAATGGAAACTATTTCAGCTAACCAAATACGATGGCAGGTCAGACATTTTGTTTGAAGTCGACTGGATTGAATTGTATGACAAAGTGAGAGTCCTTGAGGATAATATCCGCTCTGTCCCACCTGAAATCTTGGAAAACATCCCGCAGTTCATAGAAAGTCTGCTTCGGTTGAACCTGGGCGAGTGGCACGAAGTAGCTGAGGGAATCAGGAACACAAACACCACTCTTGATTGGTGGATGGAGCGGGGAACCGGTCTCACCGTTCAACTGTTTGAGGAACTCTTGAAGAACAGTCAGCTGTGGCCGATACTGCAGAAAATCGCCATCTTGGAAAATCTAGCGTTGGACATTGCCAGGCTGGTCATCGATAATTTCACCGGTGAGTGCGCTGTTCTTGAAATTCGCATGTGACACACGTATTTTCCTTCAATGTGAAAAAATGCAGGAAATTTAGTATTTCAGGTTAACTTCCTATCACCATTGCAAGACGATTCTTTGGTAAATCAGCATTGAAACTTTATGCATACTACTTTTTCTGTCACTTGACTTAGCTATAACTTCTTCCGTCATGATCACATGATTATTATTGCAGGGACCCCTGGGAGGGGTAACACAGTATAAAATGACAGCAAAACGTGTTTATGTTCAAAATAAAATCTTATTCAGGGTACAGCCTCGTTCCCAATAAGGACAACACTCGAGTAGAGTGAACAACTGATAAAAACATAGACCTTAAAAACGGAGTATGATAAAAATAACAAAATGCAATCCATCTCTCTAACACCAGGTGAAAGATACTGTCCCGAGAATTGGATGAAAAGTCACACTTCATGTTATCTACCGATGCAAGAGCAGATGACAATGACTGAAGCTAACTCGCACTGTGACAGCATGTTGACCGGGTCCCATTTGGTTGTAGTCGAGACACGGGAGGAACAGGCATTACTTCAAACCATGGAGTAAGAAAGGAGTTTGATTTGACTCAATTCTCCATGTTGCTGTGCTATTACAAACCCTCGATTTTTTATGGTTTAAGTTACAAATTGTCGTCTTTCACAAAACCAATAAAATATACAATAAATGTTTATTCACAGCTTTCTGATGCGTTCTTCCAGCTAAAAGTATCTGAATTTATTTAAACTTGAACATGACTGACTTGCAGTGGCTTTAACAATGCTTCACCACTATCTCTTTAAAACGACAAAATCAGTATAACTTTTGTCGACTGATAAATTTTTAAATCTTTGAATTTCATTGCTTTCAGAATTAGCTACACCACCTGGATTGGCGCCATGTCTGATTCAGATCAAGACCACTGGGTTTGGCTGAATGGCGAGAATCTCGTCTACGAGAAGTGGGCGGCAGAGACTCTGATAGGAGATTGCGCAGTGGCCAACTTTCACGGTGATGGAGAGTGGCACAAACGAAATTGCACTCTAGTAGCGGAAGGTTTCATTTGCGAAGCACGGCAGGGTAAGTAGCCCATTAGTGTCTGATATGAATTAATTAATAGAATAAGACTTCACCCTAAGAAAAAAATGGCTACAACGTTTCATGTTAACTCCAGTAATAAATCTTCACTTTTGTTTCAGTTAATATTCAGGTGTGCGTTCTGCTGCACGCACTGCATCGGACGTTTGAGTCATGTTGAGCACTACTGATCAAGTCTCATTTATTGCTAACCAGAACCCGTATTACCCGGCCCTCTGTGCTTTTTTAACAGATAGTAGTAATCAATCGTACTTCTTAATTCATGTTCCAGGGCCAGCCATAATGAATTTCATGATGGAAGATCCCTTTGTTCAGATGATAGATGACGTCATGGAACTCGGGCCAATCGTCACTGAAACAATTATCACAACATTCACAAGCTCTGATGTCATACAGGTACGTAAAATAAATAATTAAAGCGTTGCCGACAAAAATAAAGATGAAAAAGAATACATATTGTTATCCTTAAATCAACATAATTCCTCCACAAAGACATGGTCCATGGTGTCTTGAGTGTGACTAGAGAGCTGAAAATATATCAATCCATTAATCTTCCTTCTTTTTATACTGTCTGATATATCACCTAGGATATGGTGTCACGTGGTCAGATGAACTTGACTAATATCTTCTGCGAGGACTACATCAAATACCCTGACACTGTCAACGTCACGGCCGTCAAAGACGCCCTCTGTGGTATTGATCTCCAAGAGTTGATGGATGAGTTCATGTTGAAATGGAATGTTGAAGAAATACTTGCAAAGGTAAACAATGAAACAGTCTTGATTAAGAATTGCTAACACCTATGTCACCAATTTCTAGCCTACCTTCAAAATTCACCATGTATTAGGGTAACACATGATGATTTTACATTAAACACGATTGAAACTAATTTGGGAGAATTGGATCTTCATATTGTTCAATTTCTGATAATTCTTAGGTGCCCTATTGCCGAATATTGCAATATTACAAATTACTCATAAAAACCAGTGTACAACTTGAAAAACAGATGAGCTTACATTTGCACATCAAACTGGCATTACTTCACCATCCGCACATCCCAAATTAGTTCCTATTGTGTTATTATCTAACTACACTGTGATAAAAACCATTCTGTTTACTTCCTCAGGTGGCAATGTTTCAGGAGGTTTGGAGCACCGACCCAACAGAACTGAAGGAGGAACATCTTGTTCATGCAAACTTCACCGCCCTTTTCGTCAGGGCATTGAAATTAATAGACGACATGACTGAAATGGCAACTTATCCTATCGACTTGAATTCTATTTTCATGGATTTGTTGAAAGATGTTGACGTGAATGGAATCATGCAAGTCATGGAGAATCAGTTGATGGCATGGCAGCAACCAATGAATCTGGATGAATCGTAAGTATGACACAACGATGTGCGCCATCTTCGTCGGTTTCGGGGTCAGATCCGCTCTGACACAGGTCACTGCTTCATTTAGGTTTTATGACAGCCATCATAGAGGGAAACTTTGAGCGAGCGAAAGTTGTTGTATGCTCACTTCATGAAATCTTCAGGATATAAAATGCACTGATGCTATATGCATTCGGTTCATTCTATCATCGAGAACACAATTTCAAAAATTGAGGCAGGTTATTCTGCCTGCTCATTTGCTGTAAACGTTAATGATTCGCTTTACTCTTTTTTTCAGATTATCGCTTGTAATGCAGAGTATCACGAGTGGCTTTGAATCCAATGAATACTGGGCAATAATGCAACCCATGCTTACGTATTCCCACTACATGATGATGGCAATGAATAAATACTTCGTAATGGTTGAAGGTAGGAAGCAAAAATTCATCTTCAAATGTTTATTTAAAGCCTTTCTGTTGAAAGAGTTTGCAGACAGTGTTAGCTAATTTACAGTCATGATATCAGCCTTATCAGAGTCTTACATTTCATCACTTACCACAAATATTCATCTTTTTTGTTTTGATCGGTTCTCAATGTCGAATTTTATTTAGATTTTAAGCGTAATTTCTTGTTCTCAGCCCTGTCACATGGGGAAGTATTCACTGACCAACCGGAAGTGACGAAACTGATGACTGGCGTGATGGAAATCATGAAACAACCTGTTGATTTTATGGCTCCTCTAATGGCTGGTGTAATGAATCCTGATATGGTAGGTAGAATTTCACCACATTATTGCTCGACATTTTTTTCAAGATAAGGTTGACACTCTTAGAATAAAGCGGCTAAGACAAACCAAAAAGTACCCATTTCTAGGAAAGAGCGTATTTTTTCTGTCCTCGTTTGGCCAATATAACGAACAAACGATTACTTGTTCAATAAATGACTGGATATTTTTGCGCAGTGGTATCTAACTCGCTGTTTTATAGATGAGGGCGCTACAGCTTACTCAACATGTATGTCTTTTTCCACAAAACCAAGAATCAAGTCACCCTTGTCGTCTCCTCCCGAGTCGTCGGTTCCAACTGCATCTTTGTTATTACGGCATGAAACGAATCATTAAATTTTACCAATCTTGACATCCATATTTAACCCCTCTTTCAGCTGATGGCGATAAGCGACCTTGCAAGCGTTGAAGATTTATTTTGTGACGCCGACAAACGGCAGCAGATGTTTGATTTCCCGCCATCCGCTAATGTCGCAGTCTTCGACCTTTACCTGTGCGATATCAATATCACGATACTCTCCGACGAGCTTGCGCAGGAATTTTTCGCGCCTGAAATGGCTGAACAGGTTCGTATTATTATTATTACACTTTATTTAAAGAGGGTAATCTGATTACAGTAAAGTAATTGTAATTTCCATCAGAGCCCTTATGAAAAGAAGGCAAAATACACAAACAAATCATCGAATAAACAAAAACGTATGGAATAGACGAATAGAAGATGTCGAAGACAAAGGAAAAATAGGCTAGTCCAAGTCAGAGCCTTCATTACAATATTTCATGAAAAGATAACAATGCAGTTTTGATTTAAACGTCGACAAGGCTTCACAGTCACGGATAGTTGGGGGAATGGAATTCCAGATTTTAGTAGCTCGATATACAAATGATCTTTGACCCATGCTTGTCCTAAACATTGGTGGGTAAAGGTTACCATTACTAGAACTACTAGTATTTAAACGATCCATTTCTGAGAGAGGTTGGAATAGATCACTAATATAGCTTGGTGCGAGACCATTTAAAGCTTTGAAAGTCATAACAGCTGTAAAGTATTCAATACGTAAATCTATGGGCAACCAGTGCAAACTAACAAAAACTGTTCGAGAAGGAAAAGTCGTGTCAACTCCGAGAATTACCTTACCAGCCTTTTCTGGAGTTTGTACAATCTTTGGAGATTGGTCTTAGACGTACTAGCCCAAACATACAACAATAGTCAATTACAGACAAGAACAAAGCGTTATAAACTAGCAAAAGAACACTCCTTTGAGAATAGGGGCGTAGTCGTCTTATAACACCAATTGTTGCAGACAAAGTCTTGCACAAATTATCTATGTGGTCATCCCAGCATAAAATGTTGTCTAATTGAACACCAAGTAGTTTGTGAACAGCAACACTGTCAATGAGAGTATCATTGATCTGAATGTGAAATGAAATATCAGAGTCGGCTAAGTGATAAATTTTGGGGCGAGACGCAACAATCAGTAGTGTACTTTAAGTCTAATATTCTCATTTAAGGGAAGAAAGACGATTTTTAATTTTTTACGAAATCACAACACAGAAAATTAACATGCTTGAACGTAAAAAAGGACGATCTCATGAAACACTGACTTTATTGACGTCATCTGTTGTCATATCATGGCGACACCTACAATTTCACACATATACTGCTGAATCTGTGAAATCGTAATTTCTCTTGAAGTGTCCCTCAATGTTTTTGCATGTCTTTTTACACAGAATTCCTGCAATTTTGCAATAATTTGCAGAGCATAGTACGATCTGGTGAAGTCTTCTGAGCTCTATATATATTTAAGCAATAAAGTACACCCAGCGATGGTATTTCACGAGATTTTGACCAGTTCACGACATATATGTACGAGCGATAGCGAGTGCATAATGAAGTGAACTGGTCAAAATCGAGTGGTATACCATAGCTGGGTGTGATTTATTGCCATTATATCATAACAGTATATTGAAATTCTGGCTTGGATTGGAACGTCAAAAACGGATTTTTACTCAAGACGAGAGCTTGCGTGTATGCCAGCCGTAGTATATCGCTAATATACCACGGTTCGTGACCAATCAGATTGCTGTATTTGCACCATCAATATACTGGTATGATATAATTTGACATTGGACTTCGATAAAATGAACTAGCGAATACAGAGAAATGACCAACGTTCTTGAAAAACACTTACTTGAATGCTTCTGAACGTCATACTAAATATCTCACTTCGAACCTAGTAAAATCTCCACATTTTTCTTTCTAAATAGATGGCAAAGATTTCCTATGTAATGATAGGTAATATCACCACCAGTGTCGGACCATTCGACTGGGAGGTTTACATTGAGACTGCGCAAACCCTGTTCAACAACATGAACAGGCTTGGCAATATCACCATGGATGTCGTAAAGTACTATGACTTGGTCAGTTCCATGGAAACCTTGGCGTCCATGAACGTGTCAATGTTATCTTTACTGATGCCACAGGAAATGACGACAGAAGAGTAAGTTTGTTGTCTTATCCATCTTCACAATTAAGTCACAGTTGTCGTTGTATGGTTTGTCAATCATTCCTGAATAGAATCATTGATATCCTTTCCATTTTTGAATTTTGAATTCGAGATGCAACATACTGATGAACGACAATGTCGTGAAAACACTGAATATTAATTTAGCCAACGGGGTTTATAGGACAACTTTTGAATTTCAGATTGATGGAAACTATCAACAATATGGCGGGTCAAGTATTGGACCAATTGGCTCCTTTATTTCTACCAATGAGCGTAGACGTTACGACGCCACACCTTATCATCAAAATGATCAACAGGCACTTTGAGATTATGGAAGGTGAGCAAATAATAGTTTGATAAAAACTTCCTATTTATCGCTTTTAAAAGTGCAATGTTAAAATTTGTAGCAATAAGTATTGCGCTTTTGTTAAATACTGAACTCGCCAAGATGAGGTTTCGCTCCGTCTGACGCATGCGCAGTGCATTACGTCATGACTTTGTTGTTGTTCATCTGTAAGGATTGTTTTTGATGTTCCGATATTTTTTATTACCACCAAGGGTTTGAAGAGAACAAAATGTTAGTAAACGGGACGGAATTGGTAAAGCTTTACACGACTTTGCACCACGTAATGAATAACATTCAGGAAGTAATGAAAGCTATGATGATGACCATGCTGAATCCACAAAAGGTAAAGGTCAAAGGTTATTTGAATTTGAACACAGTGTAATAAATGGCGCCATATAGGCCTAGGTCACGAAAACGCTGGGTCATAACGCGAAACTCGGTGTATCTTTCACAGGCTTTAGATTCGAAATGTCACTTTGGCTATACTAGATAAATATGCACATCAAAAGATGCAGGATAGAGTTTATCGACGTCACTCAGATATTCCATATGCTAGAGAGTCGAGTGACTTGATAGGTGCTAAGAATTGAGTGACGTTTCAATGTCTAAGTCCCTAGTCAGGGACAACTTAAATTTTAAAACCTGGTTTAAATTTAAATTAAACGACGTAGTTCATGAATTTTTACATTTCAAGGAACGGGAACGTTTGTGGAGTGGTCATTTGTGACGTAATGTCAAGTGAAAACCAACCCATGATTTTATATCTGATAACGTTCATTTCAGATCGAAATGTTATTCGAAGTCGATGATTGGTTGGAAGTTTTTTGTGATCTCCAGTTTCGTCAAAATGTTTTCATGCTTGATTCGTCGTTCAACTTCACTGTCATTGATGATAATCTCTGTACTATCGACTGGGAAGCTCTCCTCGAAGAAATGAAAAAGGAAATGTATGTTGGAGAATTGATCCGACAGGTGAGTACATATGTAATGCTATTGCCAGGTCCTGTTTCAATGATGAGGATTAAACGTAGCCAGAAACGCTTAATCAGTCAGTTAACTGATATCGGTCAACTTTTTTGTACTTGAAAAGTCCTCGCTGCCTTTAGTTCTAATTACTATTAACTGACCATACAATGGGCTATTTGTAGGTAAATGTCTTATCTTAATCAATAGCGCTCTACGCGGTTTTGGGTTTGTTACTGAACACAGCTGCACACGCGCCCGCGACATCCTACGCCACTAATTGAAATTTGGATAAATTTTATTGTTGCATGCGTGTTTTTTCTCTCAGCTCGTAGTCTGAGCTATAAATAAATAAATATTTAACTTTTAGTATCCATTGTAACACTAGCAGGTTTATTTTCGTCGTTCTTGCTGAAAGTACGGAAACATATTTACTTTGCATATTAATGGAACCTCATTTGCGAACAGCGCTATTACTTTGATTACACTTTTGAAATGCAGTTTCTCACCTATTTATTTTTTTATCTTTATTTTGAAATTCTAAGTTCTTGGGACCTCCAAACATCGGCAACTCCACAAACGTGATAAGGACAAACACGACATATGTCACATTTAGCTGGAGACAGTATTTCGAAGACATGAATGAGCTGAATGGGAACGTTGAGGGGGTAATGCTGATGACGACAGCATTGTTTGACAAAATAAATATTACAACTATCATCAACGAAGTTTCCCGCGGACTCATGCAACGTTATTTACCATTGCTTAACGGAGATGTTGAGACGTAAGTACACTGCTGTACTAATACAGTTAAAATATTTTTGTAGCTTGATAGCTATCCATGTTAGCACTAAGGAATATTGAATTTCTGCTGTGTACAAATCTAAATATGTATAGAGTATTATGTGCAAGTCTGTAAATACACGTATGGATTGAAACAAATGTATGGCGTTTGCAAGTATGATCTATAATAGTTTGTCTCGGTAAGCGCAGAGCAAGCCTTATGACGTGTTCTTTATCTTCACACCCAGGATTATACCGGTTGTTTTGGTCTCCGTGCTGCCAATGTTGGAACAAACAGAAATGTGGAGTCAATATGATCCTCTCTTTAAAACGATCCACAACATGGTTGATTCAGTAAACCAACAACTTGAAATGTTTTCCGGTAGGTCATTGACACCCGTTTGCCAAATCCTTGATTTTAGTTTGTATCGCCAAAATGAGATTACAAAATGATCGTCAGTAAATGACAGAAGAGCCATCGTGGTGGTGAACGAACAGTCACAGATTTGCGTTGAAAAAAACTAAAATCGTATTTCTCCGGTAAAAGCAGATGCAAAAAGACTGGAGAATCCGGGCATCGATACCGGTACCTCTCGCATGCTAAGCGAGCGCTCTACCATCTGAGCTAATTCCCCTTCATGTTATGATATACTTTACGTATTTAACATTAATTGTAATTGAAAAATCTGCATACAATCCAACTCGATGGATGAGATAGCATGTGTCAACGACGTTATAAAAGGAACGTCAGAAACACTATTTATTTTTGACGGCGGTCTTTTTAGCGTAGCGTCGAAGTGAAAATCGATAAAATGCTTCATTGAAATACAAGCGTCGACTGAATTCCTTGAACTTTTCTTCTCTAAAAGTTCCCGGCTTTCAATTTCATTCTCTGTCGATACAGAAAGTGACAGTAAGTGTGAAGGTATCAGTTGTGCTTCTTTGAAACTGTAAACGTTTTTGTTTCTTTTATTGGGTTCTATGTTTCTCTCACGATCTGCTGCAATTTTTAAATCACAGGTTACATCGATGGCGATGTTCATTTTGACAACGCAGACTTGACAAGACTGTACGATGGTGTGTATTTGATGATTCAGGATGCACCATTGGTACTTGATGCCGTCATTGATACAGTCTCTGATCCATCCAAAGTGAGTGACATCCTGTATACAGACATTTGACAAAGAACATTAAGTGTCACTGTTCAGAAGTTGCACATTCTTTCCTTTTGCATGATAAACATTGCCTTGCTCAATTGGAACGCTTAAAAGTCATACGTGTACGTGTTTCATGGCAATTGATTGGCATGGATATTATTGGTTTCCTCTGCATTTGATATTGTGCCAATCTCACATAATGGATCGTTTGAAGCCAAAGGAAACCTGACTTGTAAGCATATCGCTTTCAGCAAACCACAAACCCTACTTGTCTTTGAAAGTTCTCTTATAGGCCCAGCCTGCACACGATCACATTCAGGATAGATACTTACGCCACAAGACTTTCAAAACTACTTTAGATTTCTTTCGACCATCCATTGAACACCAGAAGCTGGTTTGTAAAAATTACTCATTTTGTTCATTCTCTTGACTTAAATAGGCTGCCGTAATCTCGCAAGTAGTGGACTGGTATAAAGCTTTTTGTGACCCCAGTAGACGATCACAGTTGCTTAATTTACCGCCAAGTTTCAATACTTCAATATTTGACGATTATCTGTGCAAAGTCAACTACAGCAGTTTAATGGGATCGACAGACTACCCACAAATTGCAGAGTTTGCGGCCCAGGTGAGGCATTGCCATATTTATAGCTGAAATTCTTAACATGTTTTGTGCAAATGTTGTATTTATTTCCTACCGAGTCGGATATTGACCTCAGGACAGTATACAAGATCGAAAAGACACGTTTACAATCACTGTAGTACGATATGCCTGTCATGTATTACAGTGTCTGAGTTTCCTTGTGTACATCATTATGACATTTAACTGTCAACAGGACGAATTGTTGACAAAGTAAACCACTATGTCTTCCAGATCATGAACTTGCAGAACATACTTCACGGAGTGCCCGTTAACGTAAGCAGCGATCCAATCAACTGGGAGGCTTTTCTGATTAGCATATTGCACCTGTCAGAAAACGCAATGGCGTTCTCCAACCGCTCCGTCCAGATGTTCCAGGGATACAACATGACAGCTTTGAAGGGACTTGTCACCGAAGGCATGGAGAGGGCGGAGAATAATTACATGGAGCTCCTTAACTCAGGTTGGAGAATGTAAGTTTAGTCCAGATATATAATTAAAAAGAAAGCTTTGTCACTATGGTCATAGGGGCCGTCCTATCGACGCAAACTGCACATTTTCAGAAATAAGTATGTTCTACTAAAGTAGACTAAGTCCTGTAGGATAACAAGTAGGAAAATCCCGGAAGTGTTGCTGTCGTTTTGATTTGCAGAGACATACAATCCTAAATATGGAAATTTAGTTGATGGCGGGATATACATTTCAGTCGTCTTTACTGAAGCATTTCAATGCGACAAGTCATGTTTCGCTCGATGTATGAAAACAATAAATTTACCACTTTTCTGTCTTTTCAGGATTCCAATGACCGGGCGTCTCTATGGAGAGATGTTGGAACAATCTGAGGCTTGGGCGATGACCGAACCAATGTTTAATCTTTGTAATGCTCTTATGGAAGCCGTCAATGCACATTTCGAACTCTGGAAAGGTATGTTTCCTATTATTCACCCCTTTAGTGAAGTGATGCTTTTTCTATCCTTACTTTTCGAAGTTACGTCATAGTAGTCAGTCTCGGGACAGCGGTGTTTAATGGCGTTTTGTATATGAGCCTGATATCAACATACCTGCAATTCTTGCTTTTTTTCACAGCGTCTCCTGCCGACGGGATGGCGAGCATCATTGGTAACGAAACGAGAACATTTCTTCACGGAGTTCACGGGATAATGCAACAGTTCCCTGACATTCTCCGCGCAATGTTGGAAGCAGTGATGGATCCTCAGAAGGTAACAGGAAAGAGTTTGAAAAACTCAAGGCTGTTGTTTGTTTACCAAAGCATAAGAATTAAAAATGCACTGCTAGATCCGTAGCACTATGGAAGATGAGAGCGGTCATGATACAGGCGATACGAAAACATCAACAAAGTACTCTTCGGTACTCGAAGAAACGCTGTCTTGAGTGACAAAATTTGTGTTTAGTTGATGTGTTTAAATAAAACGTAATCTTTACTATTTCTTTTACACTTTCACATACTTGAAACCCTGCATCGAAGACACATCCCTTTTCATCAGT
This sequence comes from Ptychodera flava, assembly GCF_041260155.1. Lineage (NCBI taxonomy): Eukaryota > Metazoa > Hemichordata > Enteropneusta > Ptychoderidae > Ptychodera > Ptychodera flava. Next base: position 44,177,294 of record NC_091932.1, on the reverse strand, counting down.
ATTTACTTTAGTCCAACAATGAATGATTCCTATATCCTTGAACTTCATCGTCTAAATTTACTTTGTCACTCGTTTCAGAGTGCTGCCCTGTCAACCCAAGCAATAGATGACGTTTTCTGTGACGATGGCGTCAGAAACTACTTCTTTGAGTTCCCTCCATCCACTGACTTGTCTTTCCTGGATGATCTTTGTCAAGTTGATTACCCTGTACTCATGGAGGAACTCAAAGTTAGACACCACGTTCAGGATATAGAAACGGAGGTACGTATGGATTTCTGCAGAATACTGCTAAGTCTGAGTGATATTGTCATCGCAGTCTATCAGATAGCTAAATCTTAGATTTTGGATTAAAAGACGAGTCAAGAAGGGTTGCATTTACAGGTAGCAGACTGTAATTCTTACAGCAATCATTCCAAGACCAGAAAATAGATACAAATATAATCATGTGTTGTTAGGTTTTGCACTATTCAATTGAAGTGTTGACGTTCCATTCTTATCGAATCCCCTAGATCTTTAAGTTGAACCAAATCCGAAGTGGTGTACGTCCGAATGCTAGCGGCAATGCATTCGATTGGGACGCCTTGATCAGCAACGTTCAAGAGTTCACGGACAATGTGATGATGCTACCGAATATGACCATGGCGTGGCAAACCCAATATAACTGGACAGAGATAATCAGAGTAATGCAAATGGCATTCGTTGATATGCAAATGGAGAATATTCTTAACACTGATAAGTAAGTTTGATAAACATATTTCAGTTTGATAGTAAGCATGTCTTATCGCGACATGTACATGTATGTATGTATGTATGTATGTATGTATGTATGTATGTATGTATGTATGTATGTATGTATGTATGTATGTATGTATGTATGTATGTATGTATGTATGTATGTATGTGTGTGTGTATGTGTGTATGTATGTATGTAGGTAGGTAGGTAGGTAGGTAGGTCGGTAGGTAGGTAGGTAGGTAGGTATGTGTTCATGTTTGTACGTTAATTCCTCAACATTCGAGAGTGCGAGTCGATATGTAATTTTTTTGCCCTGTGAGATTATCAATCTCTTATCAATAAGTCTATTTCTTTGTAATCTTATTACAAAAACCTTTTGTGTTCTTTTTTCAGTTGGGTAGAGATTCTCGCACAGAGTATGGCTACCGTCGATAGCACTATGGTTGACAATCCGGCATGGAATGAAATCAAACACCAGATTGCGATGTATCACTATGGATACAAATACTTAAATGGAAGACTGGATGAAATTCTGGGTTAGTTGAGAAAAGTCGTAGCACAGACATACACTGAGAGCCGGTTAGAGTTAAAAAAGAAATTATCTCACTCCATTAGCCATTAATACACATCACAAATGAGCATTTTTACGATTTGATAGGCTCAGATGGATCGTTTTGCAGCCGTAGGTGAGCAGACTGTGTTTGAGTTTCACGGAAATTTATGCCTTACGAACTTCCTCGGTTAAGAAGACACGTGCGCCTGAAGTCCCGGCGAGGCTTTTCTTATTGGGTCTCCGTTTTTATTACCGAAAGCTCGATGTTGTATCTTGTCCCCTTTATTTAAATTATTCCAAAGTTAAGTCTGTGAAAGCCTTATTTTGAAGCGTTGAAGTTCATCCTCAGCCAATAACTTTTGTTCCCTCATTGCGTTTAGAAAATGGATTGACTGTTGATTCTCTGTTCCGAAATTCAACGATCTTCACTGAATTAATGCAGGAGTCAGCTGAGATTCTACCCGACCTGATTGATGCATCTGTCATCTTCATTTCAAATCCACAAGCGGTAAGTGCAATATTTACATCCTTAAAATATAATCGATGGTGTCTTAAAGTTTCTTCTTCTCTAAATTTTACATTTACATAACAATCGGTACCAATTCCCTAAAGTTACAAAAGTAAGGAATTTTATCTCCTGCAAACGTACATAAAGCGCCACCTGTGGTGGAGGTCAAGAGGTCATCCCTTAGGCTGGTCCTCCTTTGCTCAAGACAGTCATCCCAACAAGACTGCCTTTTCGGCAGCTCGAGCTCATCTCAGTAGCTTGCCGGGGGCATCGCATCGCATCGCTACCAGTGATGTGGGGCCTTGGGCAGCGTTTACAGCGTTTGCAGGGGACGAATGACATTTACAACGTTTCTGCCAGACTACAATCTAATAAAGTGATTTTATTCTCTAGATGATGCAAATTATTATGACAGAAAATTGGAATGAATTACTCTGTGATGCCGATCAGTTGAAAGGACTGTTGGGTTTACAAGACTCATCACAAGTGATGTCCCTACAAAGAATAATATGTGACACGCCTCCAGAGGGATTCATGTATGATCTCTTGAAGAACAGAGATATCGCTGAGCTTGCAGAACAGGTATTGTTACAGGATATACTTTCTAGACATGTGACAACGCTTTTTTTGCGTGACCTTTCTTGGGAGCTCTGTGCCTTTCTCTCTGTCTCGAAATCTACTTCTCTTAGGATATCTGTGTGCGTCTGTAATATTTGATAATTGATGTTCCGCTATAGCGATATTGTAAGGTGTAACATACACGGATTTTTGTGCAGTCGTATTACATGGGTGGTATTGAGTTTTTTATTTTAATCTTAATTAAACATAAATGACTTGTGTCTTAAGGATTTCTACTTTAAACATCACGGAGGAAATATACAAATTTTATGTGACATTTTCCGGGGAGAACCATAGATACACTTAGTCACGTGTCGTATATTTTAATGACCTGCCCTTGTAAAAATCACTAGTCACAGATGACCCATTCCTGGCTCCGATTTCTAACAGTGGCATTTTACGGCTCGGGGCATTGTAAATATGTGAAGCGCAAAACAGCGCTACTTAAGTATCACAAAAATTCATAAGAAGTCACTCACAAAGTAAGAATTGTGGAGCAAAAATCGACGCTTCTGAAACAAAAATCTTACCCTCCAAAATCAATTTGTTGTAAAACACAATATTAGCGCCTCATATCTTACCATGGTTACGGCTACGGCCAGTGATTCAGAAGCTTGCTAATATTGCACAGAAAACAATCTGTCACATCGTAGGTTTACTAAACAAATCTTCTATCTACCTTTCAAATGGCTGTGATTAATGTTCGGTTTCTTTCACAATCTGTCACATCGTAGGTTTACTAAACAAATCTTCTATCTACCTTTCAAATAGCTGTGATTAAATGTTCGGTTTCTTTCAAAACACAACATATCATTTTGATCATGGCATACTTGGAGAAAGACACGAGAGTCTACAAACTTACATTGTTGCACCACAAACTTTAGACACGTATTTGACCTCCAAAAAACGTCTAACACCCAAATTAGCTTAATATTACCATGTTCTGTAACACTTGCATGAATGCTTGCTTTTAAATCTTCTTTGGTAATTATTTGAATAAATTTATTTATATTTAGACAAATCTCTCCATATTTTGTTTTGATGCTATCTCATTAAATGTTAGAATGGCCGATAGTTTTAAGTTCTTTGACACAAGTGTCCAACAACTTTCAAGAACTGGGTTGAAAAAGGACGAACGAAAATGCATTTATATATCTTCCCCTAATCATAATTAGGATCCACTTGCGATGTACAAACCCTTTTACTGCAGATCGATAAACTTTTCGTGAACACATCAAAAGCTATCGAAGTTGATTGGCTAGACTTCTTCAGATCACTGGAAGAATATTCCATAAAGCTTGGGATGATGGAAAACTTCAACGGGCCAATCTTTCCATCGATACCGTATTCAAAGCTCATGAATGAAACATTCTGGAACAGGAAGATGGAAAACATCCTTGGAAGTTTACCCATGCCAGATACATTGGAGTAAGTATAGTAACGTTAAATGGTCACCCGAAAATTTTATTTTGCGCCGTTTTGGACCGTAAAAAGAAATGAAATATTACATCAAGAAGAATTAAACGTGTATTACAAACTGCAACAGAAAAAATATACTTGATGTTTTACATTGCATATGTAGCATCTAACAGTCCTGCCCAAAAACTATTCACCGAAATCATCTTAATCATCTTAATCATCCAGTATTACCTCACTATAATTCTTAATTTACCATCCTTCAATAGTTGGCTTGATCTTCTCGCCGGAACCACAAGCATGATGGAAAATATCCTGGGTGACAATGCTGCTTGGAATGAAATTAAAGTATCTCTGAAGATGTATTATTACATATATAAATACCTCAATGGCAGACTCGATGATATTTTGGGTATGTATGACTTAAATAATAACACTTTTAACATCCTTTTCAAGAGATCATTTCGTTTCGTGAAGTGTCTTCTCTTTAATTGTCGACTACATCCCGTCTAACAGTGATAAACCTTTGAATCTTCTTATCACGGCACAACGTCAAGCCCTGTTTATATGTGGCTTAATGTGTCACAAACTGTAACTCTCAGTCGACCAGTGTAAAAGTCAAGGGGGCTTCTCCCTCATAGCGAGAAATCTTTGGCTTCAAGACGTTCACTTGAAATTTTCCAGAGCCCCTATTTCAATTTCAAAGACTAGAGCTCCCCAGTGTAGGAAAAACCCAATTGCTGTTCTAAGCCATGTTTTGCAAATATTACTCCTCGTTCAAGAAAGCACCTAGGAAGTCGGACGACATTTGTAGGTGACCATTTTATAAAATGGCAGAACATGATATACATTATTAGTACAATTGTACAGTGTAATGTTTTCTCTTAATTTCCAGAGAATGGTCTGACTCTGGATACGTTTTATGAGAATGCAACGATTTACATAGATTTGATTCAGAAATCTGTGGAACTGCTTCCTGATTTGGTGGATGCTTCGCTGACAATCATCAGGCAACCAGAAAAGGTAAAGTCCCGATGTAATGTTATGCAGAAAGTCTCCACAATACCGTACACAATTGTTTGCATATTGTTCTTAAACTTGTGAGCAATTCATATTTCATGCCTTCTTAATTCGCATCGTGATACTTGTCGTATTTGCTGTTTGAGATGGTACTTTAGGATGATAATATAACATGATAAAATTTAAGTAAACAAAAGTAAATTGGTGGATTTTTTCCATATTTCGGCCTTTATCAGTTACACAAGAACCGAAAGAATTCTATGCTTGCATGTCATGTGATGCTTTACCTTTTGTCTGTAGATGATATCCATCATACAATCTCCACATTGGAATGATACTCTGTGTGATCCTGACAACCTCAAAGAGTTACTTGGTCTCCAAGACACGTCAGACATTGCTGCCTTACAGAGGATACTTTGTGGATCATCTCTAGATGCTCTCATGAATGACCTTCTGAAGAACAAACATATCGCCGAACTCGCTGAACAGGTATGTATTGTTGTGTAATATGGTGCTTTTAGATACGAAAATATCTGTTTCTATACCGCGCACATACAATTTTTTTGTATTTCTTTGGTCATTGTAGGGAACATATATATTCGTTGTAACATATTGATAACCTTTGTTGTTTTACAGCTGGAAGCCTTACTCAGTAACACATCTAGACCTGTAGAAATCGACTGGATAGATTACTTCAGGACGTTTGAGGAGTATGTAACGGTTCTTGAGAAACTACAGAACTTCAGTGGACCAATTTTTCCCTCCTTGCCAGAGTTCACGATGAATGTGACCTTTTGGGAAAATAAGATAAATGAGATAGTTTTTCGACTTGATTTGGCTGATACTGGCAGGTAAGAACTTATTTCATCAGTAAGAGCCAAATATTGAAATTCTTGCACTGAAAAGAAAAATGCGAGAACCAGATATTTCTCAACAGTTGACAAGGAAGATTTATTGTCGAAATGGGACAGAACTGAAGAAAAAAAAGGATGGGATAAAAGGATGGGATACTCCGAGAAGAAGGAGTTATTAAGGCAATTTCCTATTCGGAAAGTGTTGTTTAATCTTAAAACAAAGACCTACAACTGAATTCAATGATATATTTGCTTTCAAATATTTGATAAAGCCTGTCTGTCTGTGATTATTTGTAGTTGGTTAAATCTTTTCGCTGGGAGTACCAGAATGATTGAAGACATATTACGTGACAATGCAGCTTGGAATGAAATCAAACTGAGCCTAAAGACTAACTACTACATCTACAAATACATTAATGGCAGAGTAGATGATATTTTGGGTATGTATATATTGTGGGTATTCTAGATTTTCTGTGAATTGTTTTCGACTGTGATTTCTTGTTTTGTTATAATTGTTACCACATGCGTAGAAAATTGGCGTAGGAGTGATATGCAACTATATTCGAACACAGGCCTCTTTAGGTCAACTGACCATCATAATATTTTTGAGTATTGATAACCTTTCAGAGTTAGTGATGTCGTTTATTTGCTCAAAGTTGTTTTTATATCATTTTTCCTTTAATATAGAAAACGGATTGACTCTGGGTTCACTCTTTGAAAATGCAACCATGTATATTGAACTCATACAGAAGTCGGCCGAACTCCTTCCAGATCTGATAGATGCATCACTTATATTCGTCACACAAGCAGAGAAGGTATTGATTAATATTAAATTTCAAGTGAAATTTACTGCGCACTATTTTCCAATAAAACCTTAACCAATCGACTTTGTAATATTTTTATAAAACTTTCTGTGATTCGAGCACAATTTGCCCGTGTCCTATATGGTATTTTATAAAGACAAATATAAAGTTCAAAGGATTAAACATGGACTATCGCTAGAATAATATCAGTTTTGATGTGCCTTCTGTATGGTCTCATGTCGCACATAGTTGAAGCGGAACATCTAATATTTAATGATTGAGTACATATGTCATAAAGCACATAATACTCCAATGTGTTCTTGTAGATGATCGCCATTATACAGTCACCAAATTGGAATGAAACTCTCTGCGATCATGTGCAGCTCAGAGAAGTACTTGGCCTCCCTGATACATCCGACATTGCTGCAATACAGAGAATACTGTGTAGATCGTCCCAGGAGGATTTCATAAATGACCTTCTGAATAACAGACATATCGCCGAACTTGCCAGCCAGGTAAGAGATCAAACGTTCCTCCTACAAATATGTGTAATTTGTTTATTCTTTCACAAATATATTTTGAACGACAATACACACATTCATATATTAATATTGTACATTTTAGTCATTTTTGTTATCATGGTGAACAGGACACTGATTATTGCTGGTTTGTTTGTTTGTTTATTCGCTATAATTGTCTCCCAGCTGGAAGAGTTAATGAGTGACACCTCTACACCTGTGGAAATCGACTGGATAGATTACTTCAGGACGTTTGAGGAGTATGTAACAGTTCTTGAGAAACTACAGAACTTTAGCGGGCCAATATTTCCTTCCTTGCCTGGGTTCACGATGAATGTGACTTTTTGGGAAAAGAAGAAAAACGATATAGTTTCAAGACTTGATTTGGCTGACACTGGCAGGTAAGTGCTTATTTCATAACGGAATCCGTAATTTTGAATTTATTGTACGCACAATTTACTCCTCAACAATTCAAAAAGAAGATTACTGTCGAAATGTGGCAGAACTGCAGAAAATAATGAATTGCACTCAGAGAAAAAAAGAAGATATCACTGCAGTAGCGTTTTCCTGATCGGAAAGTGTTACTTAATATTCATAATGTGAAACTCGTATCTTTGCTTTCATGTCTTTGATAATTGCTGGCTGTGTGTTATTTCCCATTTTAGTTGGCTTGATCTTCTCGCTGGCAGTACCGGTATGATTGAAGACATCTTGCGTGACAATGCAGCTTGGAATGAAATCAAACTGAGCCTAAAGACTAACTACTACATCTACAAATACATTAATGGCAGAGTAGATGATATTTTGGGTATGTATATATTGTGGGTATTCTAGATTTTCTGTGAATTGTTTGATAGTTTGTTCGACACTGACAGTGATTTATTGTTTTGTCACATTTTAGACCTCATACATATAACATAAGTGTAGAAATGTTATTCAGCTGTTTCTATTCGAAAATGGGACCAGTAAGGTTTAGTGAGTATCATGATATCTTGATAATGCTAACCTAGTAGATGATAGTAAAATCGCTTTGTATAATTGCACGGTGATTATATGTCGAATTTATCCCTAAAATGCAGAAAATGGGTTGACTCTGGGTTCACTCTTTGAAAATGCAACCATTTATATGGAACTCATACAGAAGTCGACCGAACTCCTTCCAGATCTGATAGATGCGTCACTGATATTCGTCACACAACCAGAAAAGGTAAAAGCCGGACCCATTTCGTCCGAATCAAATAGTACCAAGAATTTCTGAAGTATTGATATATTACTCTGCGAACGTTATTTCTAATAAAAACATGGGCAGACATTTTTTCTTCTTTGCATCAAAGTTTAATGGTGCATTTACTTTTTGCTTGTGATCTCTTACATGTTGATTTATACAGACAGGTGTAAAGTTAAATGTGTTTAACATGGACTATTGCTTGACAAATATTAGTTTCATGTGTCGTCTTCTCTCGTAAATACATGGAAGAGAACATAAATAGTTAATGAGTGAGTTATTACTTAAATGTGGCAATGTGTTCTTGTAGATGATCGCCATTATACAGTCACCAAATTGGAATGAAACTCTCTGCGATCATGTGCAGCTCAGAGAAGTACTTGGCCTCCCTGATACATCCGACATTGCTGCAATACAGAGAATACTGTGTAGATCGTCCCAGGAGGATTTCATAAATGACCTTCTGAATAACAGACATATCGCCGAACTTGTCAGCCAGGTAAGAGATCAACATAATCAAATGAAAGTGTGTACAATTTGGTTTTTGTTTTACTTTGGTTTTTTTTGTTTGTTTTGCAAATACATTTGTAACGACAATACTGTATATTCAAAAATCGGTTCTGTACATCTCAGTCATTTTGATATTGTGGTGAACGGGATACTGATTACTGCTGATTTGTTTGTTTGTTCACTATAATTGTCTCCCAGCTGGAAGAGTTAATGAGTGACACCTCTACACCTGTGGAACTTGACTGGATAGATTACTTCAGGACGTTTGAGGAGTATGTAACGGTTCTTGAGAAACTACAGAACTTCAGTGGACCAATATTTCCCTCCTTGCCAGAGTTCACGATGAATGTGACCTTTTGGGAAAATAAGATAAACGATATAGTTTCAAGACTTGATTTGGCTGACACTGGCAGGTAGGTGGTTATTTCATCACAGAATGCGTCATTTTGAATTTTTTGCACACACAATTTACTTCTCAACAACTGAAAAGGAAGATTTACTGTCGAAATGTGGCAGAATTGAAGAAAATAATCAATTGCACAGTCAGAGAAAAAAGAAGATATCACTGCAATAGCGTTTTCCTGATCGGAAAGGGTTACTAAAAATTCATAATGTGAAACTCGTATCTTTGCTTTCATGTCTTTGATAATTGATGTCTGTCTGTGATTATCCAATTATAGTTGGCTTGATCTTCTCGCTGGCAGTACCGGTATGATTGAAGACATCTTGCGTGACAATGCAGCTTGGAATGAAATCAAACTGAGCCTAAAGACTAACTACTACATCTACAAGTACATTAATGGTAGAGTGGATGATATTTTGGGTATGTATAGGTAGTAGGTATTCCCAATTTGCTATGAATTCTCTGATCGATTGTTCGACAGTGATGTAATTTGCTGTCACATTTTTAGACCGGCATACGTAGAACATAAGTGTAAAAATGATATGCAGCTAATTCTATTCGAACATGGGACCAATTAGGTTAAGTGAGTATCATGATATTCTTGATAATGCTAACCTATTACAGTTAGTAAAATCGTTTGGTATAACTGCACGGTGTTCATATATCGCATTTATCCTTAAAATACAGAAAATGGATTGACTCTTAGTTCACTCTTTGAAAATGCAACCATTTATATGGAACTCATACAGAAGGCTGCCGAACTCCTTCCAGATCTGATAGATGCGTCACTGATATTCGTAACACAACCAGAAAAGGTAAAAACCGGACCCATTGTGTCCGTATCAAATAGTACCGAGGATTTCTGAAATATTGATATATTACTCAATTTCATGCTGTGATTTTTTGTGAACATTATTTCTAATAAACACATACGCAGACGATTTTTTCTTCTTTGAATCAAATGTTTAATGGTGCATTTACTTTTTGCTTGTGATCTCTTTCATGGTAATTTATTCAGACAGGCGTAGAGTTAAATGTATGAAACATGGAGTATTGCTTGACAAATATTAGTTTCATATGTCGTTTACTATCGTACATACTTGAAGGAGAACATAAACTTGTTAATGAATGAGTTTTCACTTAAATGTGGCAATGTATTCTTGTAGATGATCGCCATTATACAGTCACCAAATTGGAATGAAACTCTCTGCGATCCGGTGCAGCTCAGAGAAGTACTTGGCCTCCCTGATACATCCGACATTGCTGCAATACAGAGAATATTGTGTAGATCGTCCCAGGATGATTTCATAAATGACCTTCTGAGTAACAGACATATCGCCGAACTTGCCAGCCAGGTAAGAGATCAACACTTTCTCCTACATGTATGTATATAAAGACAATACAGCACATTCAGATATTAATATTGTACATTTAAGTCATACTGTCGTCATGGTTAACAGGATACTGATTATTGCTGGTTGTTTGTTCACTATAATTGTCTCCCAGCTGGAAGAGTTGATGAGTGACACCTCTACACCTGTGGAAATTGACTGGATAGACTACTTCAGGACGTTTGAGGAGTATGTAACGGTTCTTGAGAAACTACAGAACTTCAGCGGGCCAATATATCCTTCCTTGCCTGGGTTCACAATGAATGGGACTTTTTGGGAAAATAAGATAAACGAGATAGTTTCAAGACTTGATTTGGCTGATACAGGCAGGTAAGTATGCATTTCATCAGTTAACGCTAAATACTTCATTGTTTGCGTTGTTACTAAATATTAATCATCATTGTTTCATTTACTCTCACGTATTAGATAATTGCCTGCTATCTGTTATTTCCCATTTTAGTTGGCTTGATCTTCTCGCTGGGAGTACCGGTATGATTGAAGACATCTTACGTGACAATGCAGCTTGGAATGACGTCAAACTGAGTCTAAAGACTAACTACTACATCTACAAATACATTAATGGCAGAGTAGATGATATTTTGGGTATGTATAGGTTGTAGGTATTCTGGATTTTCTGTGAATTCTTTGCTCGATTGTTCGACAGTGATGTATTGTGTAGTCACAATAATTGACTGCATACCTAGAGCGTGAAAATGAATAATATATACCTCATTCTTTTAAAACATGCGACACCATCAGGTTAATATTCTTGATAATGCTAACCTATTAGAGTTAGTAATATCTTTTTTATCATTGCGCTGTGTTTACATATCTAATTTTCCCACTATAATACAGAAAACGGATTGACTCTGGGTTCACTCTTTGAAAATGCAACCATTTATATGGAACTCATACAGAAGTCGGCCGAACTCCTTCCAGATCTGATAGATGCGTCACTGATATTCGTCACACAACCAGAAAAGGTGAAAAATTACCAATTTCGTCAAATCGATTCTTGCTTTGGATATTATGAAATAGTAAATTATTGTTAAATTTCATTCGGTTCTTATGACGAATGTTTTTGTAATAAATACATAGACAAACTGTTCGTTATCTGTTGATTAAATGTTATATGCATAGAGGATTACTTTAGTAATCTCCTACATAACATATAAAAAGTTATAGAGTTAAAAGTATCAAAGGGGACTATTTCTAGACAGGTGTTGGTTTGTGTGTCATTCTATTGTAAATATGTAAACGGGAACTTAAAACCATTGTGATTGAGTTCCTTTGCTAAATGTTGCTCCTAATACTCCAATGTATTTTCGTAGATGATCGATATTATACAGTCACCAAATTGGAATGAAACTCTCTGCGATCCTGTGCAGATCAGAGAAGTACTTGGCCTCCCTGATACATCCGACATTGCTGCAATACAGAGAATACTGTGTAGATCGTCCCAGGAGGATTTCATAAATGACCTTCTGAATAACAGACATATCGCCGAACTTGTCAGCCAGGTAAGAGATCAACATAATCAAATGGAAGTGTGTATAACGTTTTTTTTTAACAAATACATTTGTAACGACAATATTTTTATACTGAGAAATTTGTACCGTGTACACTTTAGTCATTTCATCATTATTATAAACTGGATACTAATTATTGCTGGTGTGTTTGTTTGTTCACCATAACTGTCTTCTAGCTGGAAGAGTTAATGAGTGACACCTCTGCACCTGTGGAAATCGACTGGATAGATTACTTCCGGACGTTTGAGGAGTATGTGACAGTTCTTGAGAAACTACAGAACTTCAGCGGGCCAATATTTCCTTCCTTGCCTGGGTTCACGATGAATGTGACTTTTTGGGAAAATAAGATAAATGACGTAATTTCGCAATTTGCCGTTCCTCAGACCGACACGTAAGTAGTTCTTTCGAAATTACTTTCATAGGGATCCTTCCCAACGTTAAGAAGGGGTATTTTTGCTAATGAACACCAACCCTATAGCTAAGCTTAACGATAAGTTTTGACCATTTCAAGGTTTGCTTTGATGTGCTTTTCAAAGGAGTCTCCCGATTCAAGATACGGACCTAAAGGATGTCTTTCCTCTATTTCCTTTGTCAATGCCACGTTTTATGAGGATACCATCGGATACCAACACGCACTAGCTGCGACAGGGAGACAGAAGTAGTTTGGTCGACTGAAACGAAAGATGGTGAAAGGCAGATGGCAGAGAAATGTATTACTTTATTCGTACATGCGAATAATAAAAGTGTATTTAAAGGACTTGATCTATAACAGGGGTAAATTATTTATCATCAGTTAAATAATACACTTTGGCTATCTAAATATTTTTATTCATAGGTGGTTGGCTCTTCTTGCAAGAAGTGGTGGATTAGTTGATGACATGTTAATTGATAGTGCTCTTTGGAATACTATCAAAGCAAATATGAAGATCTCATACTACGCCTACCAATATGCAAATAAAATAATGGAACAAATTATGGGTAAGTCAACAACACTTTTGTGCCAGATTGACAGGTGCATCGCTCAGGGCAATTTAAAAGACTGTCGCCATACGTGTCTCTTTTAACTAAATCCCATATACCCGATGGAATGTGAGTCATTGATCTTGAAAATGATAAAGACAGTGTTGGTCGTCAATCTGTGACTTTAAGTGTTCAATGGTAGTTTTTGAGAGTGGTATAGTGAAGGAAAGAGACTTACCTTGATACATGTAAATACAACTTAGGTCTCTTTGACTGTATTTCAGACAATGGCATAACAATCGAAACACTGCTTAAGAATGCAACGGTTTCCTTAGAACTTATCCATAACACGGCTGCGCTTCTGCCGGAGTTGATTGACACAACTATGATCCTCCTTACACAGCCAGAGAGGGTAAGTAACCTTCCTGAATTCGATTAAGGCGAGAATTGTTGTCAGCTTTTATCTTAAAAACAAAGTGGTAAACTTAATTTATCTTTCCAAGGACAACTAAGTACCAACACTTTGTAAACAGGTTCAAAGTCAACAAGAACTTGTATGAAAACCTAGGATTAACGTTGATTAAATTCTTTTTTTGCTACTGAACATAATCCTCCACAGTCATTTGCACATTTCTTCATTCGTCATTGGTTCTCGATTATGACTGAACAATAAATACGTGACTGAAAGTCGAGGTAACAATTTGGTGTCCATTATTAGACGGGGAAAAGGGAACTATTGTTGAATGCAATTTTAGATAAAACGCTGAATCCGAGACACGTCAATTAATCAAAAATATCCATCCCCATCTCTTGTAGATGGTAGGTATCATAATGTCCCCTGACTGGAATGAAACTCTCTGTGATCCTGTAAAGTTAGGAGAAGCTTTAGATCTCCCAGATACCACGGAGCTCTCTGCAGTGCAGCGCATAGTATGCAGTATAAATCCAGAACAGCTGATGTTTGACCTACTGAGGAATGGACATATTGCAGAACTTGCTGTACAGGTAAGATCATGGTAAATAAGAGCTGAGAGGAGTTGCATCTTTGCTTGCGAGGAATTAAAGTTCTTAAAAGTTTTGCTAACAGTACTTTTATATTTCGTTGGTTTGATATGTCTACAACAAACACATTTCTATCACACAAACCAAGTCAGCAAACTGCCCCTAGACTAATATTTTATATCGCACTTTATATTTCCACCAGGTCGCCTCCCTAATGAATGCATCGCGAACTGTTGAGATTAACTGGCCAGATTTCATTATGACTATCCAAGATTACGCCACAAATTTACAGAGGCTACAAAGCTTCAATGGGCCAGTGTTTCCGTCCTTGTCACTGTCAATCATGAATGCGACTTTTTGGGAAGTGCAGCTCCGAAACATACTAGCCCGTTTTGCCATGCCAGACACAAACGAGTAAGTGCTTTGCATATTTTGTTCATCACTTATATTCAGATATAGAAATTCTCGTCATCTTATCTAATTGGTAGCCACAGCAAGCATAACGAGAATGTTTTAAGTAATATCATATCATGGTTAGATTTTAGGATACAATAATTAACGATTCCTGCGATCATATTTTAACAAGAAAATAGAATAAAAGTGTTGTACATTTTAAATTGCCAACTATGGATCGATATCAGTGGAAATGTTCTCATGTTAACCCTAAACCTGTTCGGTGCCATACCAAAACATCGGAATTCGCAAATCCTTGAAAGGTTTGTAAAAGCTGATTATTTTACGACCTTATATTATTTCATGTCTTTCAGATTGCTTGAACTCATATCAAAGAACTTAGGATTGGTTGATGACTTTGTTGGGGATAACTCGGCGTGGAATGAAGTAAAGGGCCAGCTAAATGTGTATTACTTCGTCTACAAATATATCAATGACAGACTTGATGATATCCTAGGTAAGTGAGCAATATATAAGGAAGTCACTATAAATATGATTGTCTATACCTTGAACAACAGCAGGTTTGAAAATAATGGTAATAACAACGGAAACAAAAATTGAAAAAAATTGTCTGGTCCATATATCTTTCTTTCATGAATTTGATTTTGTTTGTGTACCGTCTATTTACTGTCTGTTCTGTGCTGTTTTGTGTCTATGTTTACAACTATTGTCTTCCAAATTCTGAACTAGTGTTATTGGATTATGGATTGGTATGATTGCGATTATTTTCCTATTAAGGAAAGATTTGTGTTCGTTAAATTGACCGACACAAGAGTTCTGTAATTTACACATCGATTCCGCCCCTTATTTTGTAGATAATGGTCTTACGTTGGATATGCTTCATAAGGACGCACCTATGTTTATGGAAATGATTCAGAAGTCCAGTGAAGTTCTCCCTGACTTGATTGATGGCACATTGACACTTCTTACACAATCAGAGAAGGTAATAAGATCATGTCACCGACTTATGCGCTATATGCATCCATTTATTATGCTCACGAAGTATGATTTTACAGATAGTTTCACACACTCAACATGCCCAGGGGCGAGTTGTTACCTCAAATCAAATCTCTCGTCTGTTTAATTTAAATTATCTTATCGTTCTTTTTAATTTTTTTCGCAATCTATACAAATATCGATGTTACAGAAACTTCACAGTCCTCGAATGTTGTACTCGTAGTGGCTAACCTCCATGCAGGCGCTCAGATCTTGGCATGGGAACATTTGCATGGGAGACAGACTGAAACACTAGCGTTCATAATTTGCAAAGTGTGATCACTTTGGTTATTATTAGAAATGTGATTGGCTTTTTATAAAACCTTCAATTTCAGAAAGAGACCGAGAATTTGATTCTAGAAAAGAAATGAAGCAGGAGTTTGTTGTCACAACGTAGAAAGACCAGAGCGTAAACCCTGCTTTGTTTTCATGAGAAGTAAAATTATTTTGCACGTGACAAAATGCTACCAACAGCTGTCATTACATTTTGTTAAAACTGTGACATTCATTAATTTCGGTGAAACTTATTGTATCAAAATCAGTTGAATTAAGTTTTTATAAACATACGCGATTTAAACTTTCGTGACCTTTTCTTATTGTCTCAGTTAATTGGCATTGTGATGTCAACGGACTGGAACGACACTCTTTGCAACCCAGCAACATTACAGGAAACGTTTGGCCTCCCTAACAGTACACACATCACGTCCATCCAACAAATATTGTGCGGTACTACAGGAGAAGATCTCATATCTGAGCTACAAAAGGGCGAAGGAATACCGGAGCTACTTGAACAGGTAGGAAACTTGTGCAATGTGATATTCCAGTCAGATGATCTAATTCTTCGAGATAAACAAAAATTACCAGGCATATGAACTACTTATAATAATAGAGAAACCATCTTCAACCGCAGATAAGTGGCAGCATTGGTATCCGGAATAGGACAATTGATATTTTATATCTTTGTTCAATTACAGAATGCATCAATAAAATTCTATCTTACAATGATACATTTCATTTTAAATCAACCTTGTGATCTTTGTGCATTTCTCTTTCTGACAGATCGGTGGTGTGATGAATTCCTCCAAGCAAGTACAAATAGACTGGTTGGACTTCTTCAAAACACTCGAGGAATACTCAAGAAAGGTCGAGCAGTTAATGAACTTTAATGGACCGATTTACCCGTCACTGCAAGCATTCTCCGTCAATGAAACATTTTGGAATGTCAAAATTTCTCAAATACTCAGACGATTGCAAATGCCTGCTACAGCTGAGTGAGTATTTTTTGATGTATACACACACACACACACACACACACACACACACACACACACATAATCTACGTGTTTCTAAGTTTAAATCGCCTCTCTTTCGTACCTTTAAAATACAAAATGCCGCATACAGACACGCTTTTAGCTGAATAAGAAATTTCATAAAATATCTTACTTACTTACATATGTTATTGGAACTTCTTGTTATTCTAACTTCCCAAATTAGTTTTTCAAAGAAAGCGTTTTGCTTCATATTAATACACTTATTTTTTGATAGTTGGTTGGACGCTCTTGCTGCCAATGTAGCTGAGATTGATCAGCTAGTGAGTAACAACACGGCATGGAATAACGTCAAAGGCAACCTCAATGTATTCCTTGATCTCTACAAATATGTAAATGGAAGACTGGAAAATATAATGGGTGAGTAGCTGAATCAAAGAAAGCAGCTGTTGTCTTTTCGGTTATCACCCATAGCATGGTTGATAGAAGTTTAAATGCCACAGTTACAAAGAACCATAGAAGTGATGACTTGCAATGTCAATGAAAAAAATCCATGGAAACCGCAAGATGTACAACAGTTCTTAATTTGGTCTCTGTTCCTGTCTTGGAAGTTAATTTAGTATACATTTAATAATTCTCGAAAATACCTAAAGAAACACGGACAGACATTGATCTTGCACTGGCAATCGTCATGCTATATTTAGCAAGTTTTAAGAGTACCTCACTTTTCTTTTGCAGAAAATGGCCTAACGCTTGATTCCATATACCAGAATGCATCTGCTTATGCAGAACTGTTGAAGGATTCTGCTGATCTTCTACCAAAGCTAATCGATGCATCACTAGCAATAGTCACACAACCTGAAAAGGTATCTAGACTTGTAAACATCTTAAAGAGTAGCATGAATAAATTTATAACTAATGGAATGACATGTTATATTAACCATGTAAGTGCCTGAGACGGTTAACTCAAGCACTATTACAATAAGTGCTCACATATTTTATCATTTGGCTTTATTTCCCCCCAACTATTTTAGAGTAAATACATTTGATATACAGTATATCAGACAATAAATTTGTACAACGATCAAACATCCACGCGAATTTTTACAAAATGGGGTCAGAAGTAGAGAGTGATAAAATATAAATATCAATGAATGCCTCACGTCAAAATATCCACTTTCACATGCGTCAAGAGATAACCCTTCTCTAATCAAGGTATTGTGACTGCCATTCGTTGTGAAACACCGAGAATTGTCCATACTTTAAAAAGTCGTGATGCGTTACCCATAAAGGTAGTTGGCGTGTGATGCCAACAGGAATTCTGAAAGTGCTGAAATATGAATAGGTGATATCTGTTCTTTCCACAGATTGTGAATATGATATCTTCCGGGGCGATCAATGTCACCCTCTGTGGTCCTAGCGATCTAGCAGCCTTTTTCGATCTACCAGAGATTGCAAACCTTACCACATTACAACGCCTACTGTGTGGTATCACAACCGACGACTTCTTAAGTAGTCTTTTCGGAAATGATGACGTCATTGAACTTCTGAATCAGGTACGACTATTGTTGTCACTTGACTTGTGTCAGACGGACAGTCAAAAGATAACTCTATGCTTTTGATTATCATTTATTTATTTTCATGGAGTTTGGCATTTTCCTACCAGTCCAGGTACAAGCCTAAGAGAACCGCTGAAAACCATCAGATTAAGATAAGAAGCGTTGAATGACGAAAAATCAAGCAAGATGTATGTCGACAATTGTTTATGACTAGCGATTAAGTTATCAGAGAATTAAAGGTTGCAATATAACAAGATATTTCCCGGTATTTCCCTCACAGATTAGCCAACCACAAAGATATAATGTCAGTCAAGTGGAACTGGATTGGACGGACTATCTTAGAACAATCGAAGAAGCTGCAGTCAGATTTGAAATGATGCAAAACTTAACTGGGCCAATTATACCTTCACTTCCGGCTTTCCTCGTGAATGGAACATTCTGGGACGTGAAGATCAATGATATAATCCAAAGTCTCTCAACTCCTGACACTAACACGTAGGTCATCTCCATAGAAACTGGAAAGTTTATTGTTCTCATTACCACTTCTGTCATTATATACTAATGTGACATATTCCATTCTAGATATTTAGTTGAACGCGTGTCAGTGATTACAACGTCCTTAAACCAGGAACATTGTGATACCATCACATAATCTGAGATTCTTACAGTTGCGTATTTTGCTTGAGGGACAGTATGAAAATGTAAAAGATGTCCAAATAACTTTGTAATTTATTTATTCTAGTTGGTTGGACCTTATCGGAAGCAACATTGGATTATTTGACAGCATTTTTGCAGACAATGAAGTGTGGAATCAGCTTAAAGCTCAAGTTGGCATGCAATACTACATCGTAAAATACATAAGTGGTAGATTAGACGAGATCATGGGTAAGTACGAAGTTGAACCTTAATAAATTATTCATTTTGTTTGACACTATCAAACGCTTTTATTCAAACGCTTTTTTATCGCTAAAATGTTATAGTACACAGGAAATCACTGGAAAAGTGTTGTCTTGATTTGTATTAATTTTCCTGATTTATTTTAGAAAACGGGCTGACCCTGAATTCATTGTTCGAAAATGCGACTATTTACATCGACCTTATCCAAAAATCATCAGAGGTTCTCCCTAGTCTGATTGAAGCGTCCGTAGTCATGGGAACACAGCCAGATAAGGTATGAATTCGTTCACAGATACTTTTATGTTTCCCTGAATATTATTCCATCAGTGATTGCCCTGCAAGAGATTTCCCTCCACAGACAATTTTGTTAATTTGTTATGATAAGATATGCACTATAGATTATTAAACATGACGAACAGACACATCCATCCAGAATCCTACTTTAACATCCATCGTCAACTGTACGCTCCATATCATGCGAAGTACTAAAACTAACACTACGTTGACCGTACTAGAAAAATGACAGACCACAAAAAGTCAAATATGTCAAGCTGTGATTATTAAATTACTTCTTTACAGATCATAGAAATTATCTTGTCTGAAGACTGGAACACAACTCTCTGCGACCCTGCCAAACTGAAGGCCATGTTCAACTTGACTGACGATATCAAGGTCGAGTCAATGCAGAGAATACTCTGCCAGACATCCTATGAACAGCTCATGTACGACCTGCTTAAAAACGAAGATATAGCTGATCTTATCGACAAGGTAATGCACATTTAGTTGTTATGCTATGTGGTCGGGAACGTCGAATCAAATCAACAATTCATATTTGAATAATTAATTCATCCATTTTGCTTATATCTCTAACGAAGTGCCTGATAGATATATTCACTTCTTTCATTGGGCCGTCCTTTTCTTGTGTTTCCTACGTGGTTGTTTAATTATGATAGACTAAGGAAGAAGGGTATTTTGTCCCTATACAGGTTACCCGTCTTCTTGGAAATGAATCGATGTCTGTCGAACTCGACTGGCAAGATTTGATCATGACAATGCAGGAGTATTCAAATAAGTTAATGGAACTTGGAAATTCCGATGTTTCTATTTTCCCGTCATTGCCTCAAGACACAATGAATGGCACGCTATGGAATTCTCTGCTGAGTCGGATGTTGGGACGCCTACAGATGCCCAATACAGATGAGTATGTATACGCTTCTGGAGCTTAAATAAATAAATAAATATGCTAAACACAAACAAACTAACGAACAAACAAATGTATATACAAAGAGTGTAGTTCGGTCAAAACTGCAACATGCATAAAGTGATGGATAAGTTTTAAGCGTAGCTGAATCACACATGTCAGAATGCATTTCAACAGGATCTAAAAACGTTACCATGCGTGTTAGCAGCTCAAAACGATAAGAAATAAACTTGAAATTGTTAAATTGCATAAATCATGAAGAATTAGGAAAATGGCAATCTTGGTGCCATTGAAAAATTGTGAATAGTATCAAATGGCCTCAAATCAACAATGTGCGTGTAATTTACTCTTATTTTCAGCACATTCAACCGGTTGCCTCGAAACGTCTTTGCCTTTCAGTACTTGAATACTTTAAATTTCATTCAATGCCACCCAGGGCTCTTTGTCTGTTTCACACCGTATTCAGTGCTACTATCTGAACGCCAATATGCTACAGCTCATCCGGTTATGCCTTTCTATCAAGGCGAAATTTTCACATCAGTGACTTTTACAAACTAAATATTTGGAGGTTTTGAAATCATCTGAACTCTTGCTCCACATCCACGAGCGTACACAAACATATATCACACGCGCTCTTGCTTGCTTGCTGATTTATTTTTACATTCTACAGTTTACTAAACGTTCTGGCCCAAAACCTCGGGATAGTTGCGAATATGTTACCGGACTCCGCACCATGGAACGAGATCAAGAATAACTTTCAAGTGAATTACTATATCATGAAGTACATCAACGGTAGACTTGAAGAAATTATGGGTGAGTGCGTGACTCAGAGTCATGTATGTAAAAATAATCACACAAGCAATTTAAATATCCAGATAGTGAAATGTCCACCTGCCATGGTTTTGTATTTATGTTTATGTGCTAAATTTGTCATTTGCTGATGATAATCCTTGTTTTTTCATTGCATTCTAAGATGAGGGACTGACCTTGGACTCACTGTACAAAAATGCAACCATTTACAATGAGATGTTCAGGAGATCAGCCGAACTTCTTCCAGACCTGATTGAAGCATCGCTTTCAATACTCACCCAGCCAGAAAAGGTAAGTAGAAAGCGACCTACTTTCTCAGGGATCAAAACCCTTCAATGTATGTATATATATATATATATATATATATATATATATATATATATATATATATATATATATATATATATATATATATATATATATATATATATATATATATGAGAAACGTAAGTTACAAATATTATTACTTTGCATTTGAAGTAATTTTTTTCATCGCTGAAAATGTTAACATAATATAAACAAAACTAATGAGAACAATATTTTTTATCATCAGCTCCTGGACATCATATTGTCTGGAAAATGGAACGAAACGTTATGTGCTCCGAACAAATTGAGGGAAATATTCAATTTCCCGGACACTTCGAATATAACGGCACTGCAGAGTTTATTATGCCAGTCGACGTCGAATGATTACATGTATGATCTTCTAAAGAACGGAGATATTTCTGACTTAGTCGATCAGGTAGGTCATCACAGTACACGGGGTTCATCATTTGGAGTCCATTTATCTTGGTGGATATTTAAGGGGAAACGTAAGGGCCTTCTTTAGCTAATGGGGTCTTAAAAGTGGTCTCTTGAACAACATAAAAACAAAAGAAAAATGTACTTTAGGAACTGTCGTGGATTTTCTGTCACAAAGCTGTTGTTGTAAACAGCGACAATGAATGCGAAACAATTATGAATCAAGTCGAAGGACAAGGTCGAAATTGAACTTCACACAGCCATTCACATTTTAATGGATGCAATTATCCATTTCTATAAGTATGGCTCTGTGAGTGGTTGCTTTTATGATGTAGATTAAACAATGATGTTGGATTATTTACTTTTTTGCACAAATAGCTGAATGACCTTCTTGGTAATACCACTACTGCCCAAATTGACTGGTTGGATTACATGAGAACAATGCAGGAATATGTTACAAGACTGCAGATGTTGCAGAACTTTGATGGGTCGATCTATCCGTCGCTTCCAGTATTTGTCATGAATGGAACCTTCTGGGATATCACCTTACCAAACATACTGAGCCGATTACAGATGCCCGTCACAACTGGGTAAGATTGATACTCGTGTTTAATATAAAAGCCTTTTCATCGTATGACTTGAGCGAACTTTCTACATAATGCTGTCTCAGCAATGGCATGCAGGGTGTGTAGCATCCTCTGTTTAATTTCATATGAAAGTCATAGAATAACAAGGCCATACAATCTATGTAATTATTCAAACAATGGTTCACAATAGCAACAAATTTACAAGTGCATAATCCGTTAAACATCCGGGATTTCACTGATATCAGAATGATGTTAATACAGTTTTATAGTTCTCATGAAATTTTCCGAGTACGTCAATTCAATCGTTACCAGCAATTATTTTTAAAGAATCGTACGGTCTTTTGTTAAATGTCTGTCTTTCAGATGGATTGAACAGGTGGGCGCTCTTCTGGATATGATGGAAGCAAACTGGCAAAATAATACAATATGGAATGAGGTCAAAACGAACATGAAACTCAGCTACTACATGTACAAATTTTTCAACGCCAAGGTGGATGACGTCATGGGTAAGAAAACCTAAATTCGACATTAAACTGATAAACCTTGAAGTGTCAAAGTCATATTCTATTGGCACTATTTTTTGTCAATTCTGTAAAGAAGGCGTGATGTTCTTTTTTTATAAAATGGCAGCAAAAGCTATTTTAATTTAAATTCCATTTTAATAAATTTTCAATAAATCAAAGTCGCATATAATTAGTCATTGTGAACAATTGTTCATATATTACCCTCAGATTAGCATTTTTGGTAACTTACCTGTAATTGGTTGCCGCAAAGCGAATTGATCGCTAGAATCATAAATGTCATCATGGACATTTGATTGATTTGCAGAAAATGGCTTGACATTCGATTTGTTGTTCAAAAATGCTACCCTTTACATCGAGCTCCTGCAGACAACAGCAACAACTCTTCCAAATCTGGTGGAGGCGTTCTTCACAATTGTCACACAGCCAGACAAGGTATGACTTCGAAACAAGTGCTTATACTTGTATGAAAACATTGAGTGATCAGCGTATGATATGAAGTCGTAAAATTGAAACTAGGATGAAATATAATTCTGAATTGGTGTTACTTCGAACGTATCAACCACTCTTCAAAAGGAACTGATGCATACAAGCGTCGATGCAATCCCAGTCCATGCATTCCATAGTTCCGGCAATTTTAGGGTGAGGTCACAAAGGAGGCTATTAACTAGAAAATAACACAGAGTAAAGCTGACAAAGTATTCTCAGAAGTTCAATCCGCCTTGTGTCATTTGCGTTGTTTTGTATGATGACAACAATAGTAAGAAATTGATCGATTGATATCTGCGAAGAAGCATTTACACTTTCTGTGCATTTATGAAGCCATTGTAATGGTATTTTTTTTCATTTCAGCTTGCAAAAGTGATTTCTTCAGGAAAGTGGAATGAGACACTTTGCGACGCCGACGACCTCAGCGATGAGTTTGGTTTTCATGATGGCCTCGATATATCCCCGGTCCAGAATCTGTTGTGCAGTTTTAACAATGAAGCCTTTATGGTCGATCTGCTGAGAAACAGGCAAATCGCCGAACTCATAGAAAATGTAATTTTTTTTTGAATGTTAAAACGTATATTCAATGATCTGTACTACCTAAAAAATGACAATAATCAACATGCAGAGATGACGAGTGAACGATCGTTTTCACAGAAGGACACACAACACGAAAAACTTTAAACACCAAACAACGTTACCAATATTTCGTTCAGCTGTGCCTACATTGCTTATTTAAATGTATCACATTCTTTCATAGATTCAGAAATTGTACATGGATACGGATGAGGCTGATCAATTCAGTTGGGTTGACTTCTTGAAGACGATGGAGGAGTATTTAACTAAAGTTATGGAATTGGAAAATTCCAGAGTGCCTATCTTTCCATCGTTGCCGCAGTCTCTCATGAACGGGACAATTTGGAACATTAAATTGCAAGAGATGATCGCCAGGTCAAATATGCCGACCGACAATAAGTAAGTCGTACATTCAAGTAGACAGTAGGAATAGAGGTATGAATGAATGAATGAATGAATGAATGAATGAATGAATGAATGAATGAATGAATGAATGAATGAATGAATGAATGGACGAACATGCAATGCATATTATCGAGTAATTATGTCTGACATTAGTATACAAGAAAATACATTACAGTAAAGATTAAGAAAATTTCAAAAATTTTGTAGGGCGTTTTTTGGAATTTTCCTGCTCAGTCAATGTCATCGCGTCGATATATAAGGTACTCTCTAAGTGAGACAATTTTGTAAATCATTTAAATGTTCACTGCCTAATTAGATATATTAATGTGACACGGTAGAAACTTCATGTGATACATTGAAATATCTGAATTTAATCACCAATATTGACATTACAGCTATGTTGATGCAGTGGCTTTCATGTTAGATGGAATAGACGCCATGTTAGCAGACAGTACAGAGTGGAACAACGTGTTGAAGCAATTTTACTCTGCCAATGCCATCTTGGAATTTACCAACGCCAAAATGAGACAAATGCTTGGTGAGTTGCTAGAAGATATAGTCAAAAATTTATAATTCTCTAATGATAAAACTATTGAAGCAAGCTGATGCAATAATTAACAAACTGAATAACAAAATGAACTTTTGAATTTAATGTTTTCTATCGTCGATATTGACCATGGATAATTACAAAACTGGCATGTCAAAAAACCGCATTTCGTTCGACCCTAAACCTCCTCTCCCAAGTGCACAATTTCTAAGTGTACAATAACGTTTCTGTTAATCTGTATAATCAAGTGAGTAATTGAGTAGGCCAGGGGAACTGACTCTTTCCAAGAGCGATAACCATGCTCGACAAAATTAGTAGCGAAATCTGTGATAAAAAATACATGCATTTAACGTAAAATAACCAAGAAACTTTCATGAACATTTCACAGATGAAGGACTCACCTTGGATGTGCTCTACAAAAATACCACATTCTATGGAGATTACTTCAAATTGTCAGCGACCTTCCTACCAGACATCATTCAAGCAGCCCTGACTATGATGACAAACCCTCAGAAGGTAACAGTTTTAATTGTAGTCATGTACATCAACGAAAGAAGGCTTAAATCGCTCTAGCATGTCCGTTTACATGTTCGCCATTGGTAGTCTCTCTTGCAGTTTTGGATGACCGTACTTTTGGTGTGATAATCGTTTCATATATGAGCATTGCAAAATATTTTGCTACACTCATTTAATGGTTTTATTTAAATTTATTTTCCTTAGTTGGTACAACTGATTATCAGCGGACAGCTTAACACAACATTCTGTGACGAGATGGCACTAAGGAATTCATTTACCTTCCCTGAGTCTGTAAACGTAACTGTTGTCACTCGAGTGTTCTGTCTACCGATGGATGTTGACTTTCTGTTGATGGACTTACTGCGTAACAAGGATATTGCTGATTTGTTGAGAGAGGTACCTGTCGCTATATTTTATGTCTAGTTTTATTATCACTTGATCAATGTCCGCTATTTCAAGTAGTTGTATTTTCAGCAGTTAGCTGTAGTATATGTTTTTATTCATAAAATTTTTACGTCTAGTTTGACATATTCGTAAAACGAGAGTGCTGGAGAAAGGCATCCTACTAGTCCAACGGTAAGCGAGAAAATGACAACATATTATTTCAATGATACATCAAAACATTGATTTCATATTATATCCCTATTACACACTTTTTGAGTTACTCTATAGGAATGCAATTTCCTATTTTCCCAATTTTAACTAGTTTATTTAAGTGACAATAACCACGTCATAAAAGGAGTTATAAAATGTATTCGACTTGTGTTGACTATTTTCTTTGATACTCTTGGCTTCCTGGCTATCTATTGCGTATACAAATCGCTTTCTGGATAGGCAACATCGAAGAATAAGCTAATCACGTCTATTTTGAAAACACATTCTTGCACTTTTAAATTCCCCGCAGTCAATGCGTTACAGTGAAGATGATGGCGGGCCGGTTAACTTCAGTTGGCAAGAATTTTCCTACAATCTACGAGAATACATGGTACTCCTCGAAGCGATGATGAATTTCACCGGGCCAGTGTTTCCATCTGTACCTGGCTTCATCTTTAACGGGACTTTGTTCTTTGATCAAATAGAAGCAGCTTTGGACCCTTTAAGTGCTTTCGAGAATCTGGAAAGGTAAGCTTAAGTTGGCATCAATACTTATAAAAGTTATTAAAACATCCTGTGTTATTGCATAGCCGTTTCCACAAAACGGTTGCTATGGAAGACCATACCAATGTTATAACATTTTATGTAAGATCACTTTGCAATGTATGGTGTACCCACTGAGCTGAAATGTGAATTACCGTTCTTAACTGTAACGCAAAGCCAAAGCAATCCAAACGATAGGATACAGTGCATGAAATTAGGTCACATGACCACAAAATAGTACGACGTATAAAAAATCGCTGCTTGCAATGGCAGTATATTAAATGCTTAATATCACGACGCTTTATCACCATAAACATCCCATACTCAAGAGCGCGAATGCGCAATTATGGTAAACAGGATATTAGTACTTTAATGGTATTGTTTATTCTTAATCTGCAGCCTTGCTGACATTATGGCGGCTCTCGACAACATGTTTCACAACGATCCTGTATGGCAAGAAGCTCTAAAGATCATGCAAATCACCAACGTCATCATGAACCCAGTTAATGACCTTCTTAGGAGAATTTCAGGTAAAACAAATTTCAAAAGAATCGTAAAGTATGTAAAGTGAATGTATCACGCTTATTGTTCAATTACATCTGTGTTTCGAAGTGTAGTACATAGCATACCGCGATAATGATTACGATCTTTTCTTTACTGCAACCAGAAACTGAGGAAATCGTACTTCCAAGGATTGGGGACTTGTTCGTGGACGCCAAGGAAGTGAGAAAAGCCTTACGAGCATTCAACATTGCACCTGATCTAACAGAATTCTTCATGGGTCTGCTGATCCATCCTGATAAGGTAAACTTCGATTACTCAATTTTTTCGCACCGAAAAACATAGGATCAGGAGCCACAAAACGTGTTAGTTGGAATTAAGATTACTCAACTAAACTTGACGGTTCTCGTCAGAGGTGTCTCTCAATCACATGTCGTATCCTTTCACAAAATAGTATTGTTGCTTCAAATGAACGTCAGAACAATAAAACCTCCTAAACTGACTAGAACATGCAAAGTAGTAGATATGATATTTCAGTTTTGTGGCTGGTCAAGTCTGTTCATGCTAAATCGGTTTCTTACTGGTTTCAGCTTTTGACATTGATCTTCACGCCAGAGCCATTTGCTACCCTATGCAAGAATGGTATTTTCCAGTCATTCTTCGCCGTACCTGCCGATGCGGAATACAACATAACTGCGATAGAGCATTACATATGCAATACAAACTTCACTGTCATTGAACATGAAATCATGAAAATGATCGATGCAGAGAAGATCATGAGTGAGGTAACAGACAACTTTACTTTTCAAACGTGTACTTTTCTACTTAACTGGTCCTGTCTCAACTTTATTCGAGAAAAATATTGTTTACAATCTCGGTGCACCATGGCGATGAGTTCTGTTTTAAAGTTACGTCATCACTGTAAATTTAAAACCATCTGTGGTTGTAAATTTTGTCCGATACTGCATGGTTTTTCACTGTACAATATTATTAGCGCTTTACTGATTAGCGTCACACATTTTTGAATGCCCCGTAAAAGTAATAATTTGATAATGTGAGAATAGGTGGCCGAATTTATTGGGTCGCCTTTCGTTCGTTAGTCCCTCAGTGCAGAATTACAATTACTAGTATTAGTTTGAACAAGAATTGATACCAATTTTCTGTTAGGTGAAGCTTGTTGCCATGGATAACGTGGTAAACTTTGACGTGACAGTGTTTTAAATTACAGAAATTAACCTCTTCATATTTTCTACAGATTACCATGATCCTGCAATCACCATCTCAAAATGTAAACTGGACAGCATATGCAATTCGGAATGGCCATTTGATTGACACCATAGACAGACTTATTTCTTTCCCGCCAACGTTGACCATCGACCAGCCATGGCTGAACTCAACGACGATGGCGCTCGTTAACATCTTCATGAAATTTGCTGTCAGCATTAATAGCAACCAGACATTGATGAATTATTATAAGTAAGTAATGTTGTTGTTCTCAAATCATTTAACTTCCGAGCTTTCTTGCTTTATATTTCAATCGAAATTAAGAAAGTGAAATAGTTCAGACGACGATAAATATAGCTGCTGTTCCTGGTACTTAAATATTTCGCAAACATTTTCAAATTTTGTACAATTGTACAATTTAACGGTACTTTTACCGGTAATTTTAACGTCATTATGAACGACAAAGGTAGATAAATTGCATATTTGTCGCGAACCTATTATAGAAGAGACTTCTTGCAATACAAGGCTAGTGATCGAAGAATCGTATTTGGAGCAAACATTACATGTGTAGCCATCAAAGATTCTGAGTGTTCTTGTAGTAAGCATGTTAACATTCATTACTGTAAGTATTTCATATTTCACCAGTATTTGATTTGTATATAAAACATGTGTTAGAGGATGATCTAACATTTATATACGAACACAGCATTACAGATAACTGATAAGCAATGGTTAATAATCACATATTATAAACCAACAGGGCTTTCCAAATGTTGGACGACAATAGAGAAATGATTCAAAATTCCGAACTCTGGAACGAGCTCAGACCAACGTTAATTACCATCGATTGGTTAATTGAATATCTGAAT
Organism: Ptychodera flava; assembly: GCF_041260155.1. Classification (NCBI taxonomy): domain Eukaryota; kingdom Metazoa; phylum Hemichordata; class Enteropneusta; family Ptychoderidae; genus Ptychodera; species Ptychodera flava. Next base: position 44,147,954 of record NC_091932.1, on the reverse strand, counting down.
AGGAGAATAGAAAATATTCCAGGTAAGACGCGACAAGCTAGCTATTCTTCAAAGATTAACATCGGTTATTTGCGCGAATGTTCATTTTTTCCCGTGTTCACCAAATTGTTCATTGAATTATCGTCAATTCTTATCAGTAAGTTTACAATGCATCTGAACTTTCAACAGAAGTTGGGCATACTTCATCAAGTTAAATTTGTGAATAGCTACAGACAATACTGTCTCACATTGACAACTTCTGATTTTTAGGTACAAATGTCACTTTCGGGGAAATCTTCCCAAAGAGTATCGCCGAATATCTTGAGAAGAGTGGGCAGTTCTCGACAGAAATAGTGGATGCAATCAAACAAGTAACTGTCGATCCTGGCAAGGTAAACAAAAAAACTAATATTGAAATATCAAGACAGGAGAATATGCTATTGTAATTATTTTTAACAGGCAATCATTAGTTTGCCCAATTATTGATATCTCTGAAAAGGTATTTGAACAAATACCCTTATAAACCTCAGTAGAACTTTTCAAAAGAAGAATATTAGTGCCATCAGAAACTTCAACAGTTTTTGTACTTCCAATGATGTAAGGAAATGTTCTATTATGCTAATTATCTATTTTAAAGGACATTTGAATTTGCTGCCTTTCTATGACCCTGCAGTCTGCATGGTTTAACAATAAGCACCATTCCTCTACACTTGCAGATATACGCTTTGCTGATGTCTACAGATTCATACAACATGATTTGCCAGAATGACACAGTCTTTGGTGACGTCTTTGGGCTTCAAGTTGAAGTGAATGGCAGCGCTATACGACAAGTTATTTGTTCCGTCGACCAGGTTGTCTGGATGAATGAGCTTATAAGCGAGTTCAACATTGACGATCTCATGACTAGGGTATGTGCAAAAAATTAATAGATGGTAGAAAACACATTATCTATGCTTGTTTCAATAATCTCATAAGTCAATTATGATTGTTTGTGTATAAATATCAGCACTCTGGTATATTTATTGACTTTCTTATACTGCAGTCCTGATTTGTTTGCAACGAGCCAAAGACAGAATTCCGCCTATCAGCTTACTACGGTGATTTTATGCAACTTTGTCTCTGCAAAAGTTTGAGCGAGCAACTAACAAGTTATATTTAAAAAACATTTCCCTGGACATTTAAGCAAATCTCAGACTGCCCGATACATGAAATTCCATACATTGTTTCACTTTATCTAAAGTTCGGTGATAGTAACTTCATACTAAATTGAGATTGCCAGTATTTCTTTAAGATGCAAACTAATGTTATTCATGTATTCATGCTGTATTCATAACAAAACTTGTTGTTTTTTCCACAGTTAAACAGCACAGACGAACATACGCCATTCAGTTGGACGACCATGTTCATGAATCTACTTAGCCTTATCAATAATGCTGAAAAATTGATGGCCAGGCCGATAGGCTTTTCACAAGGTGAACAGTGGGTCGACGATGCTATGCAAGATCTGGAAAATATGATTGAATCCCTCTCTAGCGCACTTGACGCGGACGCCCAGAGGTAGGCCATTAATGCAATAAACAAGGAAAGATTGACACAAAGATATAGATATTTTATTTTAATTTACCGAAAATTCATTACGATAGTAATGTACAGAATAATGTCACTAGGCATCGCATTATCTGTCACTATTTTCTTCTGGTGTTTTGAAACTTAATCGATTTATATAATGTCTCTCTTTCAGCATTGGGCGACTGGTACAGACTGTTTCACGTTTGTTCCTAGACACGTCAGTATTGAATGACATGCAACCGATTCTCGACATTTACAGCGCTTTAGTTAAGAGCATGAACAGCCTTCTGAAGAATGTGGAAGGTAAGAAAATAATGCGATGCATATCTCTGATTACATACAGCGCTTCTAAGATGGATTTTTTCATGTTTCATTTACAACCGTGAAAGAGTATGTTATTATTCGAATTTTAGCGAAACCCACTCAAGTTTATCAGCATGTCTCATGAGATAGTCTGTTAATTACCTTTCCGACATTTGTTATTTTCCTTTTACTGCTAAAATTGGTTTATATAGTAAAATACTTCATTATCAATATTTACAGAATGAGATTCATGACATTTCCAGTCTCCCGATTCACAGTTCATCTACACTGATTTGGATATAGTTGCTTTTTGGTTAAGTTCTTTCATTTTTTGCAGGTATGAACTTGGGGTCCGCTAACATTCTACTGGATGTTCAAAATCTGTTCAGTAGCATCTTGGACCCCGATAGCCTTCAAAGTCTAATGGAGGCCCTGTCCAACATGGACGCGGTAAGTTAGCTTAAACGATTGCCAAGGTTGCGTCGATACGTACAATATATGAGAACATCACTTAAAAACTGTTCGCACATCACACAACTTAAATTAACTGATGTCGCATTAGACAATGTAAACATTATAACCATGGCGACTTAGATGTTTAATGAAGGTATGACACATACATACTGGGACAAAATATATAAAGTCTTACATACATGATACTTTCATTCCAGGTGTCGAATTCCAATATGCTGCAATTTTTCCGGCTGATTGGATCATCGCAATCGGATATATGTCACAATGACACCGTATTCCAGAATGCTCTCAGTTTACCTTATGGTACCGATGTGGAACCCTTAATGGATACATTGTGCCCTGCCAATGGAACATCCCTTGTTGGTCAGGCCCTTGAAAGGATAAACATTTTGCGTCTTCTGACCGCTCTTAGCATGGGAAATCAATCCGAAAGTGTTGGTTGGACCGGTTCAATTAACGAAACAGAAAAGTTCATCATCAATTTATTGGAACTCTTAGACAATCCGCCGACTTTCACGGGATTCACAGCGGAGGACATAGAGCGTGTAATGTTTAATCTTGTAGAATGGCCTGATAATGAAGTTCTTCTTCAGTAAGTATGTGGTTCATAGTTAAAAGGTCGCGGTTCTCGCTGAGCCATACATCTGAGTATGGAATGGGTGTTATAATGTGGCACCATACATGTTTGTTATTGGGCATGCAGATGAATCGCAATATGTTAGACAAACTTTATAGCAACATGTACCGTATATAATCTACAATTGTAAGTCATTTAGAGAAAGCTACATGAAAGGAATTGACGATCACCAGCGTGTCCTCAACAAATGCGATCTGTCCTCACAATGGCAAATTCAAAATGCGCTTTATTTTGAAATTTCTTCGGAGTATGTTCACAGAAGTCTCCGATGTATTTTCCAGCAAATTTACATTGTCTTTGTAGCAGAATCCCATTGCTAAAAGCGTATTGGGACAATGCGATCACTGCACTTCCTTGTTAGCAAAGTACCGTTGTATATATGCGGCACATCGCTGATGGAATGTCTTAATGTACTCTGAGTACAGCGTGTACTGAAAAGACACGCGTTGTTTGCCTGTACGGTTTTAATGTAACTTTCTTGTTTGTTTACACAGGGTTGTTCTACGTACATTCTTTTCCTTTGTGAACATCGAAAACAACACAATATCAGAAGAGGTAGCAAGATACGTCCATATCAGCCAAAGTCTGATGAGATTTTTAAACAACAAAGTAGATGATCTGAAAGGTAATGCACACCAACTTTCATTTTTTGTCTGTGTCATTTGCTTTGCAGTGATTGTAAGATACGTTCTGAACACCAACGCTGAAAAATTAACATTCAGGCAACACAAAAATATCTTTCATTGGAATAATCTTCTCGTTAATTATTCATAACGTGTAATGTGTGATTTTCCTTTTCAGTCGATGCATATGGTGGAATAGACATTTCAAGCCTCTTCATGAATTCCACATTGTTACAACAACTAGCTCAAAATGGAATTTATCTGGCTGAAAACCTTGGTGAAATTCTCCAGCACACTCAATTTAGACCACAAAAGGTACTGGCAATATTTATTTTATTCACACTTACATGTAACAATATAAGTGTCTTTAGTCAAATGATATTGGGTGCTTTATTCTTGGACTGAAGAACTAGCAGGACGCGTTTGTCTTTGCATACCTAACCTAATGCATGAATCGGGTGAACGATACAGATATTGTTGTAGGCAATGTAATGTTCCTGTGTACCTTTGTTTTGGTCATTTACGTCTGACATACGTGAAGTACTTACAAATGATTTCTACATCATTTCATACAGATTACGGAATTCATTAGGTTAACTCCAACACAAATGACGGAAGTAGTTTGTGACCCGGAAAAACTTCAACAGTACTTGATCTTGCCCTCGTCGGTCAATGTAACCACTCTTATTAGTGACCTTTGCCAAATGGATGAAGAGGCCCTCATGAGTGACATTCTAAAAGACATGGACATAGCAAGACTTGTTTCCGAGGTAAACTTATATAATAATAGGACTTTTTGTCCTGAAAATTGAGACATTGAACTTGACTCAATTGATCCCAATAGGCAACGTCATGTCGAATGTTTTATGTCGAATGGCACCCGTCATGGACGCATTTCACACTGACAGTGGGTTTTGCGTACGATTGTTTCAAATATCTTTCTCTACGTTCTTTCTGCAGCTTAACAAGTACACACAAGGTTTGATAGACCTTGACGATTTCAATCTTGAAGATGTTGCTATGAAACTCTACGTCTCAAATATGCAACTCCAAGACAAGATCAACGCCATGGTGGAAAGTGTTCGTGAAGTCTCATTAGGGGATAAAGCTATTTCAGACATAAAACCTTTTGATCCTTCGTCTATCTTGGACAACATAATGGCCATGATTACAGAAAATCAAGATGATCAGATTCAAATGTAAGCTATTTTGGTTACTCATAAAACGCAAGTTAAGTCATGTTGCTTCATTTCACCTATAAACACCAGGCAATCGAACGATAAATTGTCAGGTGCATTTTATGTATCCATTGCTAAACCTAGGTAGTCACTCCTAGAACTGTATGGAAACAAGATAGAGATAGTTCTTACTGTACCAGAAATGACTGTATAATTAGTGACGATTATAACTTTGTAAACTTTGAAAAGAAAACGTGCTTTCAAATAAAGCGCACAATGTGTGGGACTTATTAATATTATTTAATTTAACGTTATTCAATGTGCTCTTTCATGCTAGGCTTGCTGTGATGTTGAATGGGCTAAATATCGAGCTGCAAGATGATCCTAATTGGCGAGAAATACAACGGTCCATGCACATTTTCCGCTATTTTCTAGACCTGTCTGAAAAGGGTTTGCAAGCTTTAAAAGGTAAAGTGATATCTTCAAATACTTGCTCACGTTTATTCACTATCGTGAAGTATATTATTATGCGCATGAAACAATCTGGTTTGAGAGTCTCATTCATTAACATCAAGACAATATAGTATGATTAAATACGTTCGAAATAGCGCTTGCGATGTACTTGGTGCACAGTAACAGTATATATGGGTAATATTGAACAATATTGTCTTCACCATATTATCATAGAAAGAAAGCACATGCTGAACAATGTTAGTCAAGTATACGTTAATGCCATCATCGCTGTTTTCGTTATTTTCCTTTAGATGGAGAATTAACTCTCGGTGAACTTCTCGGCAATCAGAGTGGTATCTTCGATCTGATTCAAGAATCTTTGAATGTGTCACCAACAATCGTTAGGGAGCTGCTATCAGCATCCTTGAACCCAGCGAAGGTGAACTTATTCTATTTGCATTCCCAATGCTCTTTTGGTTCGCGCTCAAATATTTTTAAGTTCTTTAAATTCGTCAGTTTTCGTATATCATATTTGAAAAAACGTGTTATAGTTGAGAATGAATACATATCGAAGGGGAGGGGGAGAGGGATGACGGGTACTACGTTGACATGTTTGCAATAACAATAGCAAAACAAGCAGCAAAAGCTGTTCAGTGTGTTTTGTTGCTTATTTGTTGTTTGTTTATTTGTCTGTTCTGTTTTAATTTCAATTATCTTTTATGATTTTACTAATTTATGTTTTTTTATTTATCTTTAATTATGGTGTATGTCGTTGTGATTACAGGTTCTAATTCATTTTTACTTCTTCTAATCATTTCAGATTTTAACCTTGGTGGATCCGATGATATGGAACAATGTGACGTGTCATGCTGATTCAATCAGAGAGATCTTTGATTTTGATTCTTCGATTAATGTCACGTATCTCATCAATGCACTGTGTGGAGCTGACTTCACGACACTGGCACAACAACTATCAGATGAGTTCAATATTGAACAGATTGCGTCCTTAGTGAGTTAAACTTTCTGCATATCTTTTCATGATCAATTTCCAAACATCTTTGCATTCTATAATCCACTGTTGTACTTATGAGCGTTTTCGTAATATCATATATAAATTGACATCGACATCCAGCCATGTCAATCCGATATCTGTATCAATAGGCATTTAATATAAAAAGATGACATGTGTACAAAAAAGAATAGTAAATAAGTGAAGAAAAAAGGGAACTTCAAGGTTCGTCAGAACCTCGTAATTATTTCCTTTGTGTCATGCATAATTTTCCCATTCTTTACCTTTTAGTTCGATATAAATTACAACCCACCAGCCATTGACTGGACTGAAATGATAGGCAAGGTGATGGAACTACAAGGACAGTTGATGGACTTAACATCAGCGAATTCAGCCGGAAGCACGTTTCCACTATCCATCTTGCAAAACTTTCTTATGGCACAAGGAAATATTTCAGAAGACTGGCGAAGTTTATTGAACTTGTTGGCTGGCAACATGAATGAAGAGAATCTCTCAGGGTAAATAAAAGAACTTGTTAAATTTAATTAATTAAGAATGAACTTATTAATTTAATAAATAAGTTAACAATGAATTCATCAAAGATTTTCGTTAACTTAACAAGAAAAAATCAATAATGTCATTACAGTCGTCTCGAATTTAGCTCATTATCAAGTCTATAGCATTTATATCCTTAATATGCCAAGGAACATATACTTTTCATATCAATGAATATGACTGACGTTACATAAAAAAGTGGTACCAGAGTAAATTTTAAAGTGAGTTTCTAAGTGAGGGCACAGAATGACAAAGTATTTTATTCCAAGGATTTGAATTGCGCGTGTCATCTATAAATTGAGTTTCCTTTTTTAAGGCTGAGTGCTATACTCGACAAGCTGTACGAAATACTGGAACAAGATCTTGACACCCTTCCAGGCATCTCGGAGATGTTACCTCTTAACATAAGTTCACTCATCAGACACATCGAAGATATGATAAATTCAAATCTGGAAGATCAGCCAATGTTGTAAGTATACGTTGGAGATTGACTTCACACGCCTAATATTAAAGAAATATTCTTCTTGTGGTATCAGAAGTTTTATCGCATTTACAGTATGTGCACAATTTTTGTATGCATTATTTTTCTGTTTTTCAGAAGCTCGCCCTTTAGTTTAATCGTTCAAACAATCTATTTCAGGATTGCTCGATTGCTCAATAATCTCAGCAACGATTTAAAAGAAGTCCCAATGTGGTCGGAGTTGCAACGCTACTTGCATATGCTGAACTACGTTATAGACCTGAATCAGATGGTACTGGAGGGTATGAGAGGTGAGATTAAAATGATTAGTTTTGTAAACTATATCAGCAGTGTTATTTTCTCAAATGTTAGAGGTCTGTTTCGTTTATTTAAATGAAATCGGAACTCAGATTACCCATGTCGGTTTTCGGAAGACTTCATATACTCTGCTTGCTTTCATAATACAGATGGTGATTTGACGTTGGGTGGTCTCCTTACTAACCAGAGTGAGATCCTTTTACTGATGATTGAATCCTTGGAGGTAGCCCCTGAAGTTGCCATGGATATATTACAAGCATCGCTCAATTTCAACAAGGTACAGCAAGTCTTACCGTTGTATTTCACTTCTGTTCCTTTCATGTAATACTTCGTTGATAGATTAATGCATCCTTGCATATAACGTGTAAGCAACATAATTTTAATAAGTGTCCGAATGCATCAGAGCTGTAGCATGTGCAGTGCCTTTGAGAGAAACTGTACTGAATTCAGCAGTTCAATATTTGTTACGGCTATATGATATAGTCTATAAAAGACTCGTATTTATCAAATCTATCCGTAAGAACTTTGGCACTATACAACAATTTTTATATTTCTCTTTATGCAGCTGTTCGAGTTGATGGATCCCATGAAGTGGGATTCTATTGCATGCGACGGCAGTCAACTTTCTGAGTTATTTGACTTTGGTTCTTCGACTAACCTGACCAGGGTGATCGATGCCATATGTGGCGCCAACTTCACCAGACTGGCAAGCCATTTGGCAAATGACTTCGAAGTTAACAAGCTGCTGGAAATAGTAAGTTAATTTTTACGGTGTGAAACATTTGAAAATCTGATTCATTCATGAGATCTAAGCACGACTTTATTGCAGAGGTATTTGACAGACGTATTGAATTTTAATGATTACGTAAATGCGCGCAGTGATCAAAGTAAAATTCTGAAATTGTGTCCTTTAGCAACCGGAAGCATGGCTGAAGCAATTATTGGTGTTTAAGTCGTTTGATAGTTGTGTCACCACCACCCTTAGTGATTTTCTTGTCAAATTTGTTTTTGTTATCTAGTGTGATTGTGCATTTTTATTTCCTGTGTGCAGGTTCACTCCTGGCCACTTTTTTCTGTGCATTGTATTGTTCTAGCTTTGTTAGTCATGTTTCATGTTGTTCTGCTTTGTATCAGTTTGTATGTTCATCTGAGGGCCCTGGGGAAGATAAGCATCTTTACTGAAGCTTACCAGGCTACCCTCGTTAAACAAGGTTTAATAAAATAAAATAATAAAATAAATAAAATTTGCATTTTCCCAAATAAATTGATGATGTGAACTTTATTCCAGATGACATCTATTGACACTGATCTTCCGAATCTTGACTGGGCAAACACTATCTCAAAGGTAACGAATATGTACACGACATTACTGGATCTGATGTCATCAAATGGGCCTTTTCAAACGTATTTGTCGAAGTGGCAAGGCATTCTCACTATGAACAACATGGATATAAACGATCTCCTCAACAGCGTTTCTAGCCTGGTCGGTGTAAATATGACGGCTGTTAATCCTGACGGGTAAACTTTTACTGTTTTTTTCATTTAAAGTGCAGTCAATCTCTTTTTTGACATCAACATACCTTCTATTCATTCTATTTTGAATGAGAGCCGGTGGGCGATCATTCTGAGTCCTGATATTTTACAGGTCAATAAATGTCAGAAGCAAAAATGTGCGCAAAACGTTTTTTGTTGATCAGATTGCCTTGAGTAGCTTGCGAATGCCCGCTCTCTGAAACGTCGATAATGAACAGATATTTGATTTTACTCGTTCTGTTAGTATTTTAATGTTTTCTTACAAGACGCTAGTCGCACATGGTGGGGTTTTAACATATTGCGTTAGCACCGAATACCACAAATACACTTTCAATAGTCTTGAACTGAGGTCATTATTTTTAATAAACAAACAACAGCGCAGTATTTTTCTACCTATGCAATACCCAGGTTTGGTCCTAGTGTCAAATGCATTGTTTCTCCCTTAATGACTTTCAAACTAGGCTTGGCGGATTACTGAATGATCTAAACAGTCAGCTTGAGGATAATCCGGTATGGAATGAAGTTCAGCGTGCTATACACATATTGAGCTATTTCCTGGATCTGTCTGAGAAAGGTCTTCATGCCATTAAGGGTACGTATGGCAATGAATTTACACATATTAATGTTTAAAACTGAATTTGAATTACTTCAAGGTATTTTGCAATTGGATACTATTTCGACAAGTATTATATGTAATTGAAAGATACCAATTAACTACATTTTTTGTTTCGTATTTATGTTTCCTTATACAATAAAGGGCAGAGTTTCAAAAGAGATTCCGACTCCCATAATCGATGAGCCTGCGTCTGTGAAAATGTATAACTTGCTACATCTTAATCTGCAGCTGCTAGACATTTTTGTATAGTATAGTGTTGATGTTTTGACGTGCCAGGGTTGTTTACCTAGTTCAAACAAGAAGATTTATCATATCAGGTACTTCTGTGGGCAAAGCCGCGCTTGCATGAGCTTCGTGATTGATAAAGATTTGTGTGATGTTCATAACCTCAAGTCAATATTATTGTTGTTTTTGTCGAAAAGATGGCGAGTTGAACCTTGCCGATTTCCTTGGCAATGGAAGTGAGATTGTGTCATGGATGGAAGAAACATTAAAGGTGTCCCCGGCCATAGTACAAGAACTGTTGACAACATCTCTTAATCCTGAAAAGGTAGAAGACTTATTTTACCTTTTAATGCAATTGTAGAGGGCTTAAGAATGAAAGTTCAAATGTAAACATGGCATTAACAAATATATCTACAATAATCATAATGGAGTAGTCAATTTTATCATCACTCATCAGTTAAGAGCGATAGCCTTTTTGTGATAATTGGATTTCTGCGTGGAATAGGCTGCTTTTTTGTTGCTAAAATCTTGTCATATAAACTTTACACTTTTTATTTACAGGTTTTGTCACTAGTAGATCCAAGCACATGGGAAAATCTGGCATGTGATGCCGAATCACTCAAAGTGATCTTTGATTTTGGTTCGTCAGCCAATATCACAAATCTCATCGATGCTCTCTGTGGAGCTAACTTCACAATTCTGGCTCAAAATCTTGCAGACGAATTCGATGTTGACAGAGTCTTACCCTTAGTGAGTTCAATATTTATACATTTAGAAAATACCAATTATGTCACATGCAGAGCATTATTGATCAATGTGAGATTCGATTTTCAGATGAAAACTAACGCCAATTTGTGTTTCATGTTAGACTTACTGATGATTTGAATGTCAATCAATTGCACTTTGCCATTTCTTTTCGCTCATAAAAGTGAGAATCTGAGAACCAGAAATCGCTGTTATGGTCAATTCGTAATCACAGTCAAATTGAAATTTAATTTTAAAAACTTTACGAGTTATCAATTATATACAAAACGAACGCAACATTTTGCCGAATCGTAATTGATATTTGGCTTCATTTTCTTTCACAGTTCGATGCGAGTTACAATCTTCCAACCATAGACTGGACAGAAATGATAAGTAAGTTGATGAGATTACAAGGACTATTGATGGAGTTGACATCTTCGGGTTCGACGAATAACCTCTTTCCACTTTCCATGTTGCAAGAGTTCCTCGTAACAGACGGCAATATTTTGACCGATTGGCAGTCTCTTTTAAATTTGTTCAATGGTGATATGGATGAAGAGAATCTTTCAAGGTAAGTGAAAGAGATTGTGTGAATATTTAACAGTTTTGTACACTATTTTAACTAATATTGAGCTTTTTCTGTGCCTCTGATGTAGTCGCCGATATTTGTTGATGTTGAGGTTTATTCATATAATGTTCATTACTTTGCATGTATTATTACACAGCCTGAGTGCAATCTTCAATATGTTGTATGGTATACTTAGCCGAGAAATTATCGAACAAGACATCGCACCGATGGTTCCTGTGAACATTACTGCGCTGTTTGGACACATCCAAGAATTGATAAACTCCAAACAGGAAGATCAGCCTCTTCTGTAAGTGCAAAGAGAAGGTTTTGAAGTGATTTTCACTGTTAGATAATCCTCTAGGATCCACCAGATATCTGTTACTATGTAATTCATCAAGGTCTTCAGTTGGATTTTCTCTTCTTTCTTGTAAAGCCGTTTCAATTTCAACAGTCTGTTCAGTCTATTTCTAGAAATTATTTCTCATGTTAATGATTTGAACAGCATTATCGAGCATTGAACTTTTAATTCTCATGATTTCTTTTCAACTTTTGTTTTCACTCTAACATAGGACGAAGAGATCTGTTTAAAAAATATCTTAAAGTTTACATTATATTTTCCATATTATTTTCCATTCTTAGCATTGGACGTCTACTCAATAGACTAGACAATGACTTACAAGATGTCCCAATGTGGCCAGAATTGCAGCGTTACGTACATATGCTCCATTATTTCATTAATATAAATCAGAAGGCATTAGACGCGATTAGAGGTAAGTGTGAATGCACTATGCATCAAAAGGCAATTATACATATAAATTCACATTAACTGTGATGCCTGTATAATAGTATAACACGTGAATTCACATGAGTCCACATGAATACAGGCTGAATACAAGAAATGGGTTCTTGACCTTATTTATCCTGTATGCACTATTCAGCTAAAATACAGGCAACAATTCATGTTAATACTGTAATTGTAATAGGGTTTCCGTGCGGTAGTAGTTTCCATGGTATGGCACAAGTATATTTTCAGGAACGTAAACAGGAGAGATAGCATGCTCTTAAAAAGATCTCGAAAAAGACACCATAACTATGCTACCGAAAAAGAGAAACGATCCACTAAATGCCTAAGTTAGTAGAGGCCAGCGGACGTTGTCATAGTAAGCTGTTTTTACAGAATCATGGGCCTATTCAAAAAATAAGCACTCGCAAAGAGAAAACCGGACAAGTTTTTTTATCTATTTTTAAGGATTCATTTGCAATTATTTTAAACCGCAGACGGTGATTTGACGTTGGGCGGTCTCCTTACCAACCAGAGTGAGATCCTTGCGCTGATGATGGAATCCTTGGAGATAACTCCCGAAGTTGCCATGGATATATTGCAAGCGTCTTTGAATTTTGATAAGGTAACACAAGATATGTTATTACAATTCGCCTAACAAGGTTTTCAAATATTGGCTCTACGAGTGACTTTCTTATGCTGTAACGGCCCTTCCTTGTCCAATCATGTAGATATTTATTTATTCACTTTCCTTGTTCCTTATGCAATGTTGACAAAATTGAAGCCCTGTTATTTCGATTGTCCCTCTTCACTAACAATTATTCACTTCCCTTATTATTCACAGCTGTTTGAGCTCATGGATCCGACAATATGGGAATCTATATCCTGCGATGCAAGTCAACTTTCAGAGATATTTGATTTTGGTTCTTCTGTAAATGTGACTAAACTAATCGATGCTCTCTGTGGTGCAAACTTTACTCGACTAGCAAACCAACTGGCCAACAACTTCGAAGTTGATCAGCTGATGCACCTTGTAAGTTATTCTTTTAATGTGAAATATATCTTAATCATCCTTTTTAGACTTACTTGTCCATTCCTTACTTTGAAAATGTTTCCAGTTACATAAGCCAGTCAAAATGAGTGAATCATGTAACTGGTGTGCGTTTCTAGTCACTGTACCAAACCGTTCAAATTATTGATTGATTGCTTTTCAGAATGAGATATTCAGTTTCGTGATGTCATCACATACGCTATTATAAATCATTTCTTTTTCCTTTCAGATAACAACAAGTGATGCCAACCTTCCCAAAATCGACTGGGTGAACACTATCTCAAAAATAACAAATATGTATCAATCATTCCTACACATTATCGCATCGAATGGAACTTTGCAAATGCAGCTTTCGAAATGGCAAGAAATGTTCATGATGAATTCGATGGATATGAACGATATCATCAACAACCTTTCCAACCTTTTTGGAGCTGATGCGACGGCGCTGAATCCTGACGGGTAGGCTATATGTTTGCTTGAAGCGTCTGTCATTAAAGAATTATGTTATATTCATTGAATTTGATTCTTTTGACGAGTGGTTCCTGTAGGAATTACATATTACGCAAATTTTCTACGCGATGTGTCAGACGTTTTACATAAAAGCCAGAACTTACAAAAACTGTTATAAAATTAAATCAAAAGCACTGCACGCTTTGCTATTCATTGTTCGATCTTCGGTATTTCGCAATTACACTGCAAGGTAGAAAATACAGGAAGAAGAATTTAGTGTTTTTCAAACTTAAGCATTTCGGTATATGTCCGTTCACTGTCAGTATTCCTGTTACGCTTCTTGCCAGGCTCGGAGGACTTCTAAATGAACTTAACAGTCAGCTTGAAGATATTCCTGTGTGGAATGAAGTTCAACGTGCCATCCACATGTTGAGCTATGTCCTTGATTTATCTGAGAAGGGTCTTCAAGCCATACAAGGTATTATGGAATGTATTTTCATGCTGCTGCTGCTGCTGCTGCTGCTGCTGCTGATGATGATGATGATGATGATGACGATGATGATGATGATGATGATGATGATGATGATGATCATCATCATCATCATCATCATCATGACGATGATGATGATGATGATCACTATCATCATCATCATCATCATCATCATCATGATCATGATGATCATGATGATGATGATGATGATGATGATGATTGGTGTTATCTTTATTGTTGCAATAACATCGTAACGAAGATTGATTATTACGACATTTGCCATGTTATATAGACTTGCTCCAAGTCTGTGGGCATATAAATATCAAAACAGAATAAATTGAAGGAATGAACCGCAGCAGACTGAAAGGCTATCTGCTAGGCTGGTGCTCAGATCGTGGAGTGAACGCCTTGCCCCATTTTGCCTGACAGTAACTGCTCTGGCGAGACAAGCCAAGCGACTGGGGCCAGTCTACATAATATATTACATACGGTACTTGAGTAGAATCATTGATTACGGATTTACATACCTGTTGTACGCGTCTTGAACATTATAAAATACCGAATACACTTTTTAGGTACTGCGCTGCACTTACTTGCAAGTTGTCAAAAAGGGCATATTACGGGAAAAAGAATGCTATGGACAAGTTAGACATTTCTATTAGATGCACAATGTTCATAGTTTTTCCGTGTATCATTACTACAGATGGCGAACTTACCCTGGGCGACTTTCTCGGAAACCAGAGTGAGATTATATCATGGATGCAAGAAACTCTTAAGGTGTCTCCAACAATCCTCCAAGAGCTCTTTTCATCATCACTTAACCCAGAAAAGGTCAGCATCTACAGACGACTTTGGTTATCGATTTGTAAAATGATGGATTGACATAATATTGCTTGAAAGAAAAGGAAATTCAAATAAGCTATTATTTTCTGTTATAAAGATCGCCTCCATGACTATTATTTTATAAAGTGTATACGAAGGTAGGAAGAATAGAATGCCCTTGTACATACCAATGTATGTGCAAGCAAGTTGCAGAAGACATCAAAGACCGTCTTAATGTCAATCTTTGTGCCTCCGACACTGGTGATATGATTGGCCATTAGAATTTCTGAAAATTGAACGCGTCACGATAAATTTATGTTACCACTCGTCATATCTTTTTATTATTTCATTTTCCAGGTTTTGTCTTTGGCAGATCCCATGATATGGGAAAATCTTGCATGTGATGGTGAATCTCTAATCAGAGTTTTCGATTTTGATCCGTCGATCAACATTACAAATCTCATCAATGCTCTGTGTGGAGTTAACTTCACGACACTGGCACAGCACATGGCGGACGAATTTAATGTGGACAGACTTGCAGCCTTAGTGAGTGATATACCACACAATTCATTTAAAGAGTAATTACGCATAGACTCACTACAATCCAAAAGATCCCAAGTTAACTGTCTGTTTAAGAGCACAAACAATAATAAACCCAATTCTTTGTCATATTTGAAGTGTATATACAACATGCCAAATTGGGAAATCGGATCTTATTATTGCAATGGAGTATCCATGTCGGAAAGCATAAACTTAAATGCTGGTAAGTTTTTGACGCCTATTAATGATAATGTAATAACTTTTCCGTTTTAGCTTAACCCAGGCTACAGTCCACCAGCCATAGACTGGAGAGAAATGATTGAAAAGGTGACTGGGTTACAAGGACAAATAATGGATTTGATGTCTTCGAATTCAACGGCTGGCATCCTTCCACTTTCCATCCTGCAAGATTTCTTCACGAGCCAGGGAAATATTTTGATGAATTTTGAATCCATTTTCAACCTGTTCAGTGATGATGCGAATGACGAGAATCTTTTGAGGTAATTAATCACAAATCACATCTAATACGCCACGTTTTCGACAAGAAAATTACGATTGTGTAGCCAATAATGTGTTTGGTAAAGGAGACAAGTCCGGTAGTCTACGGTTAAGCCTTTATTAAAAAACCAACGTTTCGACCACACACAGGAGGTCTTCTTCAGGGTCTAAAATAATAACATGAGCGGATAAAAAGGATTAAAAATAAAAAACCAACAACGATACAACACAGTAAAATGAAAAGAGAGATATTGCGTACAAGGGATGTAAAAGTAAAGCTGGGCTATGCGCGTATCATAGGAAATGTAAAATCAATAAAACAAGTGTAAAAGATATGTAAAATCAAAAGCGGGATTCAAACATGTAATAAAAAGTGAAGGCAAAACGAGATATTGACAGCAAACTGGTGTCTGGAAAGCAGTATGAACGAAGAAATAACTTACAATACTGGAGAGCTGTAAAAACCGATCGCACTATGATGGTGAGAAAAGGCGAATGACAAAGCCTAACAAAGTACTCCCTAGAGTGGAGAAAATGATACATGAAAAGGTGGCTCCATAGGTAAGTGAACAGAGATAAGATGGCGTGCAAATCTGGTGTATATTCTACCAATCTTTTCTGTTAATGCCGTTGGGACATAAGGTGTCGAGTTCTTCAATTATTTTGAGTTCCATTTGTTTTCTGATACTGTCTCTTTTCGAAAATATTTTGCAGAGTGCAGTGAAAAGAAAGTGACTAATGCTATGACCAGGACTGTTAAAATGTTCCGCTATAGGGGTATTTTTGTTTGTTCTTATACTATAGAGATGTTCGTAGATGCGTTTACGAAGTTCGCGTTTGGTTTCCCCGATGTAAAGAAGATGACATTTTTTGCAAGTTATGACATAAATGAGATTGCGAGTTGAACAATTCATGTTGCCAGTGATGGAGATTGATTTGTCAGTGAGGTGGTTGTGAATGCGGCCATTGTCTGAAGATTTCATAAATTTGCACTGGTTGCATTTATTGCACGGTTTGCATTGTCCGGTATTATTCTGAGCGGGTCTTTGGTGTGGTTGACTTTAGCTTGGACTAACAGTTTCTTGAGGTTGGCTGATTGACGGTATGCTATGACAGGTGTTTCCTTGAAGACTTTGCTGGTGGCCTGGTTTGACTGAAGTATGTTCCAGTGTTTACGGATAATTGATGGTATGTGTGGAAGGGTAGGGTTGTATTCAATGACGAATGGTATCCTTTTGTTGGTTGTGGGTTGAATTGAAGAGGTTGGCTGAATGAGCTTGCTTCTGTTGATATTTTCGGCTTTCTTGATAGCATCGGAGATGGTACGGGGTTTGTAATTTCGTTTGATAAGGTGATCTTTCAATTTGTAGCCTCCGTCTGGAAAAGATCGTCATTCGAACAGATACGTCTGTATCGAAGGGACTGGCTCCAGGGTATTGCCTGAAATGTGTGGCTTGGATGACACGAGGTTGTCCAGATAGATATGAATGTTTGTCTGTGGGTTTGTTGTAAACTGTAGTTTCAATCTTGTCCTCGGTGAGTGGATCAGTGTGTCCAGGAATGAAATCTGTTTGTCACTGTATTCCAGGGTAAACTGTAGAGTGGGGTGGACAGAATTACAGTATTGGTGAAATTGTTTAAGTTGGTCTAGACCATGTTGCCACATAAATCTGACGTCATCGATGAACCTTTTCCAGTTGTCTGGTGCCGGTGTGTAGTTTTCCAGAATTTGCCTTTCTAATTTTCCCATAGTGATATTGGCATATGATGGGGCGACTTTGCTACCCATAGCAGTACCGCATATCTGTAGATAATAAGACCTAAAGTGTATTCTGCGTCCATGCGTGTACTTTGAGGTTAACCGTGGTCTCAATAACAGGAGACATGAATACTAATGGCCATGTTGTATTGAACAGTGCATTGTGATAACTCCTTTTGCTAAAACTTCAAAGTGTCATCATGTACGTACACATGTAACGTGGAAGTATATGCACGTACTGAAAGCATTTGTCAAGAACATGTCTTCCCGAAATGGAATATAGTAGTTCAAATATTCAAATTTTGGCGTGTTGTATCCCTATGATGTGCCATAATGAGAGACTCCCCATTTTTCAGACTTTCTGCAGTGTTTGACCAATTGTACGACATGTTAGAGCAACAAAGCACCGACCTAGCTTTGATGGCACCTTTCAACATAAGCGCTCTATTTGGCCATATCCAAGAACTGATTGAATCCACACAGGAAGATCAGCCGACACTGTAAGTTTACAAAAATTGTAACTTATTGTGATTTTCTATGAATAACTTTATCTCTGCCTTGTTATTCGCACCTCTATTTTTCGAAATTCGTATTTCCGTTGTTGTTGTTGTTGTTGTTGTTGTTGTTGTTTTGAGATGTCATTATTTAAACAGCAGTCTCGAATAAGTTGAAACTGTCAACTCTCTTTGTACTCAAACAAATTATGTTGATAACAGCTAACTAGATTCTGTTGTATGATAAGTCTTAACATTCAATTTTAACCCAATCATCCCCTGCAATATAATTAGATATAAGTTACTTTTACAATACGTAAAGCTTATGTAAACATAGCTGACCTTATGTCACGTTTAGGATTGGTCGTCTTCTCGATAACCTCAGCGACGATCTGCAAGACATCCTCATGTGGTCGGAGCTACAGCGCTACATGCAAATTGTAAACTACTTCCTGGATCTCAATCAGAAGGCGCTAGTATCATTAAAAGGTAAGTTTTCGTTATAGTGTTCGTATTCACGCGACAATTATGTTTCTGTGAAAATCAAAGAAGGAACATTGTTCATCCCACCGCCGGTTATTGTTCACTACATATTAGAGTTTTAGAGATGATGTACAAAAAGGGAGAAACCGCTAACAATATGTCGACAATATTACTACGTATTTAAACAACTGAAAAATGTGACGACAGTTTTTGTTTGCAGCTTAGAGGTTGGTAGATATTGTAAAAATCATAAGCGAAGCCAGATGTTAGTTCGATATTGCCTGAACAACCAGTGAAACATGTATATTTGGAAAGAGATTGAATGTGCGTTATTTCTTTTCTTTTCACGCCACAGATGGTGATCTGACGTTAGGCGGTCTCCTTACCAATCAGAGTGAGGTCCTTGCGCTGATGATGGAATCCTTGGAGATAACCCCTGAAGTTGCCATGGATATATTACAAGCGTCTTTGAATTTTGATAAGGTATCAAAGATGCATATGTTACATTGACTGTTCTCAAATAATACAATCAAATATGACAATATGATAAAATGTTTAACAGTGCTTGGTTGTTTGCATAATGATCATTTTTTTCATGTTCCTTACATCTCACAAAATGTTAAAAATCTTGTAGCACTATTCACATTCATGCATGAAATTTTATTCACAGTTGTTTGAGCTCATGGATCCGACGAAATGGGAATCTATATCGTGCGATACCAGTGAACTTTCGGAGATATTCGATTTTGGTTCTTCTGCGAATCTGACTAAAATAATCGATGCCCTTTGTGGTGCAAACTTCACTCAACTAGCGAACCAATTGGCCGACAACTTTGGAGTTCAAAAGCTGATGCAGCTCGTAAGTTCTCTTTTATGTTTCCGATTTATTTATCAAGATTATTTATTAAGTCTGGAATGAAATTACAGTCTTTGTTGAAAGGAATCGTGTAAACGAGGGTATTATTGAAAACATGTTCATTTCCATTGGGTGTAATTTACCGAACAGGTTTAATGGGCCGCTTTATTTGTTGTGTTAACTATGCAATGTTAATGACGTTTTGGAATTGTTTGTCGGTTTTACAGTTAACAACAAGTGACGCTGACCTTCCCAAAATCGACTGGACAAACACTATCTCAAAAATAACAAGTATGTATCAGTCGTTCCTGCACATTATTGCATCCAATGGAACTTTGCAAATGCAGCTTTCGAAATGGCAAGACATATTCATGATGAATTCGATGGATATGAATGATATCATCAGCGAACTTTCCAGCCTCTTTGGTGCAGACGCGCCGGTCCTGAATCCTGACGGGTAAGCTAAATGTTTGCTTGAAGCGCTTGCTCCTTCGGAATAAGATGCCCATCCTCTTAATAGAAAATGTTTTGCTATATGAGCGCTACTCCTAGAGAACATACATATCGATGGCACTTACCTAGTTAAAGTGCAACACGTTGTCAAATTAACAGAATACAATAAGTGTTCGATATTTGGTTTTTGCAAAATATACAGGGAGAAGTTTATTTAGCTTTCAAAGTTAAATCTTTATGCGTCTTAAACCAAAGACACAATCATTTACATTTGGGTAATACATTAGTAATGCATCGCTCAGAAAGCTGACAGAATATTTTATCAACCGGAACTATGATACCAGAATAGAATTTCGGTATTGTCCCCTATAGTGATATAGCGTTTGCTCATTTCATCGGTGACTTTTTTTCACCAGGCTGGGAGGAGTATTGAATGAACTTAACAGTCAGCTGGAGGATAATCCTGTTTGGAATGAAGTCCAACGTGCTATTCATGTGTTGAGCTATTTCTTGGATCTGTCTGAGAAGGGTCTGGAAGCCATGGAAGGTATGATTGAATGTGCTTACATGCGTCATAGTAATAATGATAATAATAATTATCATTATTATGATTATTATTGTTGTTGTTATTGTTGTTATTGTTGATGATGATGATAATGATGATCATGATGATGACATGGATATTTTTGTCATTGGATTTGTGACTACAAGGTACAGAAGATCTGTATATCATGACAAGCATTTAGTACGGTCTATCACACGACTCATCAGTACAAATTACTGGGCTGACAAATTTACCTTCCTCCTTTAACGCGTGCAGTACATTTAAATACTAAAATAGGACTCTTTAGGCTATACATTAAATAAAGTATAAGTTGTTCAAAAGAGACATTCCTATCAAACTGTGTCAAGGAAATATGAGGCAATTCTATAAGTGACACAATATTTACATGGGGTTGTGCATGTATTTTTACTGTAGATGGCGAACTGACCCTCATCGATTTCCTAGGAAACCGAAATGAAGTTTTATCATCGATGGTAGCGACTCTTAATGTGTCTCCAACAATCCTCCAAGAGCTGCTGACTTCGTCATTAGATCCTGAAAAGGTTGGCAAATTATTTAGATCAATCGAAAATTGACTTTAAAACTGCAAAATGATTAAATAGCATAGTATTGCTGAGAAGAATGAAAATTCGAATGGGCGAATGTGTTCTGATGTTAAAATCGCTATTACCATCAAAGTTTGATCGGTTTTTATCTGGATGAAACTTCGTAGAAAGTGGAAGAAGACAATGTCCGCATCAACCGTAATGTATGTGCGAGCTCGTTGAAAAGCTTCGAAAGACCATATAGTACAAAACCATTGCGCTTTAAACAATTGTGATCCTTACAATTTTGTAAATGCGTCAGTGTATGTAGCTCATAGTTACCTCTAATCATACCTTTTCATTTCCACCAACCAGGTGTTGTCGTTAGCAGACCCTATGATATGGGAAAATCTTGCATGTGATGGTGAACTTCTTACCGAGGTCTTTGACATTGATTCGTCGCTCAACGTTACAAATCTTATCAATGCACTGTGCGGAGTTAACTTCACAACACTTGCACAACAGCTGGCAGACGAATTCGATGTTGACAGACTTGCAGCCTTGGTGGGTAAAATAGTCCACACAGTTCATTCGAAAATCCACTGATCATCAAAGCAAGAAATGTTATACTGGATTGTTTATCTAACATTCTGCATTCCCAAACTTTAATCCCAACCTCGCAATGTACAATAAAGAAATGGCTTACACATCCCAAACGTCTTTAAATGAATTCTAGAGTGACTGTATGTTGTCGTGGCACATTAGAAAACAATGAATAGTATATTTTATTGTTCCAATTTTTCATTTTAGCTCAACCCAAGCTACAGTCCACCAACCATAGACTGGAGAGAAATGATAGCAAAGGTGACTGGGTTACAAGGACAAATAATGGATTTGATGTCTTCGAATTCAACGGCTGGTATCCTTCCACTTTCCATACTGCAAGATTTCTTCATGAGCCAGGGAAATATTTTGATGGATTTCGAATCAATTTTGAACTTGTTCAGTGGCGATATGAATGACGAGAATCTTTCGAGGTAAATAATTGCAGATTATATCTAAAACATCAAGTCTACTCAAGAGGAACATTGCGATTGAGTAGACAGTGAGCCCTAAACTATGCATTCTGCTCTCACACTGTACATGTTCGTTTATCTTCTTCATTATATATAGTATCCATAAAGTGTTA
This sequence comes from Ptychodera flava, assembly GCF_041260155.1. Classification (NCBI taxonomy): domain Eukaryota; kingdom Metazoa; phylum Hemichordata; class Enteropneusta; family Ptychoderidae; genus Ptychodera; species Ptychodera flava. The sequence goes on along the minus strand of NC_091932.1, from coordinate 44,125,755 downwards.
GACGATAGTGTTGATATCTACTAATACTGACATTTCAAAATTCTATCATGTACATAGAGATGTAAAACGCAAACTATAAGAGTATAAGCATATGCTACAACCATTTTTGGAAACTCATGTTGTACTCGAGTGTCGACCATATACGTCAAAGTTTCAGTGTTCTAGGAGTATAATTACCATAGGATGTACCATAATGATAGTGCCCTGCTCTTCTAGACTTTCAGCAGTGTTTGACCAATTGTTCGACATGATAGAACAACAAAGCACCTCTCAAGACCTAGCTTTGATGGTTCCATTCAACATAAGCGCACTATTTGGCCATATCCAAGAACTGATGGACTCCACACAGGAAGATCAGCCGACACTGTAAGTTAAAGGGAGAAACATAAAACACAATAATTTTTATACATATAGTTTATCTTTTTATGTCTAGCTATATAGACTTAGCTTGAAATGTTCGTTTCTGTCTATTTTTTGTCATTTGCTTTTTCTGCATTTTCTCTATGGAGTTGTGATTAAAGTTCAAGCAGCAGTCGGGAAAAAGGCTGTAACCGTCAACTCTATTTGTAAGTTATATGTGGCAAAGATACATATAATTCAATTATATGATTAGTTGTAACAACTTTCAAGTTTAGCGTCAATAAACATCGTAATACAGTTAATAACATAATGGTTAGCGCCTCGATAAGTGTAGCTTGCATCCCTACATTTTAGGATTGGTCGTCTTCTCGATAGCCTTAGTGATGATCTACAAAATATCCCCATGTGGTCGGAAGTACAGCGCTATATGCAAATTGTGAACTATTTCATAGATCTCAATCAGAAGGCGCTTGAATCATTAAAAGGTAAGTTTTCATTCCAGTTTTGGTATTTGGGATAACATCATACTTTGTTCAAATCGCTATCTTTGCATCACAAATTGTTCAACTTTGTCTCCAGATTCTGGTCAAAACATATGTAAGTTGCGAAGATTTTGTAGATAATTTGAGAAACCGAATAATTCACTCTAAAATTCGATTACTTATTTTCATTTTACGACCTAATTTTCCTTGGTAAAGGGTAAATGCAGATGTACCACAGCCAAAACAGAAGGTAAGGGGATGGCTAAGAAACCTGTAAGAAATCTATCTATGGAAAATGATGCTGTGAGACGTTCTTTATTTTCTTTTCCATAACGCAGATGGTGATTTGACGATGAGTGGTCTCCTTACCAACCAAAGCGAGGTACTTCTACTGATGATTGAATCCTTGGAAATAACTCCTGACGTCGCCATGGATATATTGCAAGCATCTCTAAATTTTAACAAGGTAATACAACAGTGATGCTATTTTATCTAATGCAAAATGAGAAAATTCGGCATAAACGTCTGAAATAACTTCCAGTGTTTGGTGATGTATCTGATTTTTATGGTGTACGGACCTCTTCATTTGCTATTTCTCAGAGTCTGTCGATGACAGATTATGAATAAAACACATGTAACACATATCGCAGTTAAAATGCCTCACAGCAGTTTTCATATCTTTTGATTTCACAGCTGTTTGAGCTCATGGATCCATTGGTATGGGAATCTGTTACATGCGATGCCAACAAACTATCAGAGATATTCGATTTCGGTCAATCGGCAAATCTGACCCACCTGATTAATGTTATGTGCGGTGCAAACTTCACTCAGCTTGCAGACCAATTGGCTGATGAATTTGAAGTTGACCAGCTGATACTCCTCGTAAGTTCTTGCACTCCATGACGTTTCAGATCTTTGTCTCATAAATTCAACTATCATTATTTCATGTATACTTCAGGAGGTATGGAATATAGTAATTGTTTATGACTGTTACATGGATACAGGGTAAAAAATTTGGTTGAAGTACACGCGAACGCTTTTAAACAGTCTTGTTGACTTCTTTATCTCATATCTTTTTTTTATATTCTACTGTAGTGGCAAACGCTAAAAACTATATTGTTTAACTGTCTTACAGTTGTTTTCTAATGAAACCGACCTTCCGAAAATCAACTGGACCAACTCAATCTCAAAAATCACAAATATGTATCAAACTTTCCTGGACCTGATTGAATCGAATGGAACTTTGCAAATGCAGTTCTTGAAGTGGCAAGAAATATTCATTATGAGTACAATGGGTATGGACGATATGCTCAATGACCTTGCCAACCTTGTTGGTGCAAACATGACAGCAGTGAATCCGGACGGGTAAGTTCAATATTTACTCAAGCTGCTATACTTTTTAATCATTCTACATTCTCTTAGCTGGCTGCTCCATAATTTGTAGTAGTTTTGCATCACCAGGATTCCTTTAGTCACACATCTGATTTAGATTCAATCCATTTGTATTTTCACAATTATAAAGATGATGCTTTGAAAAACATACTATGCGATCTCTGTATTGTCTTTCTACTTGGACGCTTTTATATTTTTTCGGCTTCACAGGATATTCTGACATTGAGCATAAATGGCTATAATTCTCAACAAATACAAATGCATCGTTACATTGATTGATCATTAACAGTAGAATATGTATATTAACGGCCATGGCCCTTTAAATCAAATTATATTGTTTGTCGTCGCGTGCTGATAGGTTTTCAGAGAAAATTAAGAAAAAAACACAACGTTAACTTTAGTACAAATTTAACTTTTATTTTCCCAAAAGAAGCCAAATAAAAATTAAGCTTATGTTAATACACTTGCATTTTTTGCCTGTGTTTGTCTTTTCCTCCGGCTGGCTGGTAGGTTTTTCAAAAATCCAAGGACGGCAAACAAAGAATTTTCTTTAAAAGGCCTTACAGGAAATGTTGACAATCGCCAACTATAGCTCAGCTGTACACTGGCTCCAATACACATTGACTTTCAAAACTTACGTCTGAACAAAGGACCATTATAAGTTATAATATGAGGCTTCATGTGCACTTTAAATATTCTTGTTGGCAACATTTCTCATCAGGCTGGGAGGATTATTGAATGAGCTGAACAGTCATCTTGAGAATAACCAAATATGGAATGAAGTTAAACGTGTTATCCACATATTGAGCTATTTCCTAGATCTATCGAAGAAGGGGCTTCACGCCGTAAAAGGTACGGTTTTATTTTACTCAGAAAACTGTGTTTTGTTCAGAATGTTGTGTTGCTGTATATTTCATTCGTGTGCAGGTTCTTAAAAATATGCAATCGCTGAAAGCATATAAGCGAACTGTAAGGGATTTGTAAAAGTGATACCTTTGACGTAGAGGATAGATTACATGATAAATAAGTCGAATATTAAGAAAATGCAATTCACTATGGACAAAAGGAAAGGACTAAAGTACATAACAAAGTAATGTTTATTAATTGGTCATGTTTTGTACTTCTTTCTTTCGGTCAGATGGCGAACTGACCCTAGCAGATTTTCTCGGCAATCGCAGCGAAATTGTGTCATGGATGGAAGATGCTTTGAAAGTGTCCCCAGAAATTATCCGAGAGCTATTAGCAACACCTTTGAATCCACAAAAGGTATATAACTTATTCAGTGTAACAATTATACAACGATGAAGTATTGCCAGAATATGGACACCTTAAATCAATCCATACGTTCATGAACTCCGTGACTTCAATTAAGATATATCCAATAGGAAGTTATCAAAGAATATGAACATCCATTTGTTTAGTGGTTTCATTATTGCAATGCATGGAAATTATTTCTAAACATCTACAGAGACTATCTAAAAAATGGGTGTCTCATCGGTGTTGGCTTTTAAACTATTAAATTGTCTTTTTTGATATTACAGGTTTTAACGTTAGTTGATCCAAACACATGGGGAAATCTAGCGTGTAATACCGAGTCATTGAAAGACGTTTTCGATTTTGATTCGACGGTTAACATTACAAATCTCATCAATTCCCTTTGTGGAGCTAACTTAACGTCACTGGCACATCATCTGGCAAACGAATTTGATGTTGACAAGATTACATCTTTGGTAAGTTAAATCTATGATTTCCATAGTTAAGCTGACAATGCTGAGATGATCAAATATTTATAAAATTAAGTACACTGTATCCATTGCCTTGCATCGTACGAAATAAAATTGTTACATGCTTTATTTTTCAGTTCGATATGAATAGCGATCTGCCGATGATAGATTGGACGAAAATGATCAACAACATACTTGAAGTACAAGGTCAATTAATGGAGGCTTTATTATCAAATTCAAACACTGAAATGTTAACTGTGTCCATATTACAAGAGTTCCTCACTGCACAAGGAAACATTTCGGCAGACTTGAATTCTCTACTCAATATGTTTGACGATGGCATATCTGAAGAGGATATTTCAAGGTAATTGCAAAGCAAAAAAAATATCCATAATATAACTAAAGTTCAGCGGTAAGCACACCCAGCAAGCCCTTATTTGTGTTCTTCGCTTGTGGCGAATACCTACCTCAAATCAACGTTCTTGAAAAACACTATATATGTTTATTAACAATATATCAACTTCTGTCTGTCTTTCTGTCTCTCTTGTTCACTATATTATTTTGTTATTACAGTTTTCTAATTCAAAGTCGTTTTCTAATTCGATAGGTTGGGTGAGATACTTTCCGGCTTGTACAATATTTTGGGTCAACAACCCGTTCCACTCCCGGACGAGTTACAACCGACGGGCCCAGACGATATCACAAAACTGTTTAATCTGATACAAGACCTGTTGACTGTCAACCAGGAAGACCAGATTGAGCTGTAAGTTTAGATAGTATTGAAATCTTAATGCCGTGGGTTCAGTGGCATGTTAGCACTTTGCTATCGTTGCATTACAAATCATTTTGCATGAGCACTGCTATTCCACACATAATGTTTATAGTTAATTTGCGTTTCGTTTTGTATTTCAGGATTGGTCGATTGCTCAACAGAGTGGGCAGTCAGCTAGGTGGTAACCAGATGTGGTCAGAGCTTCAGCATTATGTGCATGTAATGAACTACATCTTAGATCTTGCCCAACGGGGACTTGACGGACTCAAGGGTATATATGTTTGTGCTTTTATTTATTCAATTCAATATTGTCAGCGTTTATATTCTGATTTGTGAACTGTGCATCCTGAATGTGACGCCCTCAATTGATGAAAGATGATCGCATTTCATGAAAACAAAGATGCGTAACACCAGAGAGGTGTTGTTTGTTTGTCAAGTAATTTCAATGTCATGCTGTTTTTAATTCTCACAGATGGAGACATAACATTAGGCGGTCTCCTTGCCAACCAGAGTGAGATTCTTTCACTGATGACGGAGTCTCTAAGGATATCACCGAGTGTTGCCATGGAGATACTACAATCATCTCTCAACCTCAACAAGGTACCTAGACAGATCCATACTTGTCTTTTGAATTAGTAGAAACATTACGATTAAATAATGCTTGCGATTTTTATCTTTTGACATTATAACTGGATTTAAATGAAGTTATTGTTCTTTACGATGTTTTAAAAAGCCTGTATGTGTAATTTCAGCCCCAAATCCACTAAAAAACACACCTCTATGTAAAACATATACTGTGATTTATTCTCTTTTTATTCTTTTTAAGTTGTCCGAGCTAATAGACCCAATGACATGGAACTCATTCGCATGTGATGCTGATCAGCTCTCCCAAATATTTGACTTTGGTTCTGCCTCAAATTTGACTGAAGTGGTGAGGTCCCTTTGTGGTGCAAACTTCACACAGTTGGCCAATCGATTGGCTGAAAGCTTTGGTATCGCAAAACTTCAAATGATGGTAAGTTGGAAATTCGCTTTTATTCCAAACTAATGTATCATTCAATTAACGAAATAAGACTGTATTGTTGTAAACTATAATTATTCCTCCATTACATTGTTCTTGTAGGGATTACTGGATTACGAGATGTTAACATTTCTTTATGTGTGAAATTTAAATTTCAGATTGCATCTAATACAACTGAGCTTCCAGAAATGGACTGGGCAGACACTGTAACTAAAATGACAACTTTGTACCAATCTTTCCTCGATCTAATGGCATCGAATGGAACACTGCAAATGCAGCTTTCAAAATGGCAGAACTCGCTCATGGTGGACATGGATATTGAGGATATCTTCAGTGATCTAATGCAAATGTTTGGGGGCAATTTGACTGCAACTACCCCTGACAGGTAATTTTGTCCATCTCATTTTGGCTAGTGTTTTGTAAATGCAAGTCTGAGATCGTGACTGGCCTATTATCCTAATATATACAACGAAATCTTACTCAACAATGATTATGCATGTAAAATCAGATTTAACATCGGCTTTTGAAGAAACAATGATATCACCTTAATAGAAGCGATTATTTACCATACTTCTGGAATGGTATTTTACAAACACGTCTTTTCCATCCATATATCGCTTTGCACAGTTTTGGTCCTTTAATTGATGTGTTATGGAAGCTGATCACGAGCGGGGACGCATCTGTCGGAGACGTTAACCTTAGTATGCTACTGTCCTTCAACGCATCCTCAATCATACACCATCTGCAAGAAATAATCACATCATATGGAGAAAACCAATTGGCTTTGTAAGTTTGCTTCGTGTAAGACACGTAATAAGTATTTCTGTTCAGTATATAATGTGAGATTAATTGCAGATTTTAATGCACTTAATTGCAACATTTGCTGTATGCAAACAACAGCAATATCCTGACACCATATAGCTATAGAATCATTAAAGATACCTAATCTATATCGCTATTCTGCTAATGTACTTCTCACGGGATTTTTGAATTTCAGCATCGGGAATCTGCTGAATGACGTAAGCAACGAGATGGAAGATGTCCCCATGTGGTCCCAACTGCAACAATACATCCACGTTATAAACTACTTCGTTGAGTTTTCAGTCCGGATTGTACGTTCCTTGAATGGTATGACAACTATCTTATAAGCTCAGTTCTCAAGAGCTAATGCATATTTAACAAATTGCTTTGTTTAACAAAGCAGCTTATGATATACGTGTGTAATTACTATTTATTAGAATGCGTGCGTTGTTTATATTCTAATAAAATAGTTCGTACCAATATCGTCTGCCCTCATGACGGTTAACAATTTGATATTTGACTTCATCAGTGTCATTTAGTCAAAGTAGTACAATGACTGTGAGTGTAGATACACTAACGTCGGTACATCAAAAAGTACTGGACGTCCTTTCAATACATAGGGGTGCAATGCTCTTTGATCAGAAAGACGTGCTTTTCTCTACAGATGGAGATATCACGCTAGGTGGAATGCTCAACAGTCAAGACCAAATCTTGATTCTGCTGAAAGAATCGTTAAATTTGTCGCCTGATGCTGCTACTGATCTTTTATCTGCGTCCTTAAATCCAGATAAAGTAAGTTATTCATCACTCATCGTTGCGTAGTCATCTACATCAGTCATCAATACCTCTATGACGTCATCAACATTGCCACATTTTAATATACTTTCAAGCGCTCTCCTACCAACTGTCACCATTTAAATATCCCTTGACCAGGAAAGTAACTTTATAGTTCTTCGTTTCTGCAGGTTTTTTACCTCGTCGATCCAAGAAAATGGGACGCCTTCGTTTGCGATGGAGATAAACTCACCGAAGTCTTTGATTTTGGTTCATCGGTGAATGTCAGTGAGATTGTTAACGCCCTCTGTGGCGCTAACTTCACAGAAATAGCTACCCGACTGGCACAGGACTTTGATGTAGACAAGTTAATGTCTTTGGTAAGTACAACTCTACCAGGATATAGGCACAAAGTCAAAGACGTTGTTAACGTTCTATTAATAATGCATAGTTATCGTGGAATATTAAGGAGATAAATTATGCCAATCTTCCGTCTTGATTAAGGTGAAGTACTACGAATTACGTCAAAATTAAGTTGTGGTGTCATTTTCTTGAAACTTTGCACAAAATTCCTTGAAAGTTGTGCAAGTGCAAAAATGAAATAAAAAATGGGGGTCCCACGCTCGTTTCCATGGAAACGGACGTTAAAATGGCGTCGTTAGAAATAAATAAAAATGATATAATTCACTTAAACTAAAGAAAGAAATTATAAAACGCTTAGTAAATGAGTTAATTTTAATAAATACCAAGACTTAAGATCCATATCTATCAGAATGTATAGTTTTCGTGATGTTTGTGAAGAAATTTTAACATGAGTATCGATTACAAAATGACGATATCGAAATTATATCATTACATAATTTTTGAACTTTCTTCCTGTCGCTTTGAATGGTGTCATTTTGACCAAACTTGGCGAATAAAATCCTGACATAATACCATTTAGTTTACACTTATAATAAAAGGGTGTCACCACGCTACCTTTTACAATATCTCCAGGTGAATGGGTAATTTGCGCCATATAAATGGGAGAAAAATGTTAATTTTTCGCTCATATTGAATAAAAACCAGCTTCCTAGGGGGTCAAAATATGACAAGGTTTATAGGTCACATGTATTTCTAAGACACTGGGTCAAAAAATTCGGTAAAAGCGCAATTTCAACAATGACAGGTGATGTTAAATACATGCGCTACAAAATAGCCCATTTGCGGCAGGCTGGAGTTAAATCTGCGCAGAAACGTTCTAAAGCGTGTTGCGCGTTCCGAATTCGTCGGCCTTCACCTTAACAGACAATACTTATTTCACTTAAGGGGTGGAAACACTAGTATTCTTCTGTTTTTTTAGCATTACCTCCTGCTACCTCCTGCTGATTGCTCGTTTATAATGAATTGTTCCTATAAAATTCCAGGTTTCCAACACGACGCAGCAGATATCTGCTATTGACTGGAAACAGACAATTTTCAATGTAATGGAGCTGTATACCATTTTGACTGATATGATGAACTCAGCGACACCAATACCAATGATGCCCATATCCCTGTGGCAGGACGTCTTAATGGAAAGTAACTTGACGGCTATACTGAGCGATTTGGCTGATGCCTTTGATGTTGAAATGGCGATACCAGATGCCGCAAGGTATATACGCATCAATAATTTGATAAGAAATACTAAGTCTCAATAATGACAGTATACATTTTAAAGGTTTTTATCGAAACGTTTTTAAAAGGTCGTAACAATTTAGAAATGGCCTATGAGCCAAGAGTCTATTAGCAGAATCATCGATGACTCATACCAGACGCTACACGTCTTCATGATATAGCAGCGGAACTCGTCGATCGGATCATTCAGTTACAGTGAAATAATAAAAGATTTACTTTTAAAGGTCTTTTTTATCTTTCCCATACAACCAGTGTCGTCCCAATATTTGAGAATCTCATGGAGCTAGTGCTCTACCAGAATGCTACAGAATGGAGAGAGTTTCTTGCATACATGGATATGATTGGTCAGATAAGTGAATGGTTAACCAATGAGCTGGAAGGTCTGATTGGCATGCAACTCAATTTGGCTAGCCTATTCAAGGATTCGTCAGCAATGGCTCAGATACTTCGTGATACAATGAATCTTTCACCGGAAGCAGCGGAAGCGATGTTAAAGGCTACAATATCACCAAGCCAGGTAAAAGACATGCCTGTACCACAAAACGTGTGGTTTTCACATGTTTCAGGAAAAGAGGATAGAGAAACGTAAAATTAAAAGGCACTGAGCTTACGCATCTAGATATTAAGCTATATTACCTGTACAGTAGACGAGGCACATACTGAACAAGTACGAGGATAGCTATAATATGCGTTTTAGAATTTTAATTCGTCTAGGGACCAAGTGTGTATTTTAGCATGAAGAGTACATATTGCCGGAACACATAAATATGACGGGTAATGGAAGTTTTACTTCCTTGCTAATGAAATCCGTTGTATAATTTATATTGTGTATTTTAATGCATTTATTAATTCCTGGTAAAATGCTGCGCGAAATATAAAACTACAACTGCAGGTATGGCAGTCAAAATGTCTTTACAGTACTGTTTTTTATCATTTTTGTCCTATGTTTCAGCTGTCAATGCTACTAAACACTAGACCAGAAGACCTCACTCAACATCTCTGCAATACATCCTTCATCCAATTCCCAACGGTTGCATCGGAAGAGGCATACATGGAACTCCAAAGTGTGTTGTGTCAATCAAATGCTACCAGACTGGTGGAAACGCTGATCAGCCAGCTTAGCGTTCAAAATATAATATCTGAGGTATGTATTTTCTGCATTTCAATATCAGTCGAATAATGTGCAGCAATGGACCATTCTTGATTGTGTTAAATAGCGAAACCTGGAATTCGAATGGACCACGGTTAAGGAAAAACATGCGCAACGCGTGTAAAAATACATGTTTCGCCGGAAGCTTTTGTACACGTGGATTTGTTTGTATGGTCATCAAGTGATCTATTGGGCATACTGAGTCAGTAGAAAATCTAAACACCTCGTGTATTCAAGTCTTGATTAGAACCAATGAGACAGGAGAGACATTAATTCTAATTATTTTAATACATTGACGTCATTGTTGTTTTAATAAGTTATTTCATTGTAGTTTATCGCCGTACCGTAGGCAATATTTAAATAGATATTATTAATAGTGTGAGGCACATGGAATTAGTTTACTGAGAATACTCCCCGTCTGATTAATAAACTTTATCAAAGCGTAATTTTTCCACCTTCATAATTTTTTTTTGAGATATTGTGTTTTAAGACATGAAATTATTTAATTATTTTCCTAATAGTTTGAGAATTTGTGGGCTTCAATGACAAGTGGTCTTGACGAAAGGAAATCAAACCTCACTGGAACTGTTGAAAATGTAATGGATCTCGTGAGCGCCATCGAGAACATGCTTCAAAATCCAGCGAGCATCGACCAATCACTGCTGAATATGTTAAATACCACGATTGCAAGCGACCTGTTGAATGTTCTGCAGGGTTATTTGAACTCGACACTGTTGACACCATCATCGGCAACGTAAGTTAACTTGTATACAACGTTTACTATGTACCTGAAACCGTAGTTATTGTTACCCATTTTGGGACATTTGTTCTGTGACATATTTTTTATAGTAAATATTATACACAAAAAAAGTTGAGCAATTTGCTCCTCATTGAAGTGCTTCTGTCACTCTGGTTTTGTTTTCTGCCATAACTAGCGGCGTGACAATCATTCGGTGTGGCAGTAAACCCTAACATTAATTTTTTATCTTGTTGGTTTTTCTTAGTATCAACGAAATGCTGAAATTAGTGGAGAGTTCTCTTCGAGCGGCCGGTGTCTGGGACATGGTCAGACCGCAGCTTGAATTGTTCAATGTCTTCATCGAAGCAATCTTTAACGATCTGCAAGATGGTGAGAAATTAGGTTTACACAATATTAGACTGAACTAGCATGATGACCATTTCAGTGTGGTGATTTTATCTTTGTAAACTCTGTTCAGGTCATTTATAGTGTCAGTTTATTTGACATCAAGGAAAACGTATGACCAGAAGACAGTATTTGTTTTAAAACATAACAATGTTTTCTTTTTAATATGATCGCAAATGACACCATAATACTTACACCTTTTCAAAAACATCATTGTTGCTTTATAAAAGTCGAAGAACGAAAACTATCGATGGAGCAGAATTTCATTACGACGCTTCGTATATAGGGCAAAACATGTCAGTTTTCTTACGATGTAATTCGCCTGATACTGAATTTTTCCGAGCAGTTGGCTTATTCCAAACACGCCGTGATCGTAACAAGGGTACTGTATTTATATCACTGCTTCAGATCTCGATTTGACAGAGCTGATGAGGAACCCGAGTATGTTATTGCAATATCTTGAAGACAGACTTAAGATTTCTCCGGAACTCATACAGCAAGCTTTCCTAATGGATCAATTTGATATCTGGAAGGTAATGTCCATGAGACAATTTTTCGTTTGCTGGACTGTATATGAATGTGAAAGGGGTCGCCATCTTTTCACGGTGTATTCGTTGTAAAAAACAGATGTCTAACGGCCTATAATAATAATTTATGAATTCAGAGAAGAATAGTAAGTCACATTTAATAGGAAACAAAGATAACTGCGTCTTTCCTCTCTAATCCATTTTTATCACGCATTCTCGTCCAGTATTTTATTCGTAACCATGTGAAAATTGTTTATGAAATAATTTATACAGTAAAGTCACATGCCGATTATCTGCAGGCGTTCTCAACATATATGACTGAAATACAAAGTGAGTAAATATAACGAACACTATATGCAGGATCCAGTGCGTGGACATGAAATCTACACAAGATAAATTGAAATATTCTTCTTAATGACCTTTTACTCGGCAGTTGGCCGCAATCTTCAATGAAGGAGCGTGGAAAGACGTGTTCTGCGACCAAGAAACCTTCACGACTGCTTTGTCCGTACCACTATCACCTGTCTTCAACGCCACTGCAATCCAAGAGATTATGTGTCATATCAATGTGACAACTTTCTTCAAGCAGGCAGAAGAGGATCTTGGTATTGATATCCTTGCTTTGCGAAGATGGGTAAGATTGCTAAACACCGCTATCAGTTATTCTCTTTTTCAGTAGGGGAAACGAAAGTGTGAGTCTGATAACACATTGCTGTAGACAAGCTAGGTTTAGTAAAATAATGTGAAGGTGACCGAGTTGTAAAAATGCAATAGCATGTAACCCACTGAATTAGTTTCTTTTTTATGCTTGAATCTTGCAATTCAATCTTGTGTCAGATAATTTCATTAAAAAGCTGACATTACTCTACTTCCCTCGTTTGAAAACTGTCTTGTGCAATTTTTTCGAAATGTTAATCACATAATCAAGGATTCAAATGACTGTCAATTAAATAATGGAGACAAGAGTTTGCTTTCCTTCATCCAAAATATTTCTGATATTTTTCAAATTGACTCTGACTTTGTATGATCTTCCCGTGTTGTCTTTTTTAGATGACGGTACTTCTGTCGCCAAATACAACCAACACACTGACAAATATACGGGACTTTGACTGGGAGGATATGACTGGAAACATTCAACAACTCACAGGGCTGTTTGATCAGTTACAAACAGTGGCTCCTGGACTTAGCAATCTCACCGGCGTCAATTTTACTGAAATACAACTGATGTTAGAAAGGTACATGGAAGCAGTCGGAACAAACGAGCTACAAATGTAAGTTGTTTTCGTTTTCCCATTTATCTTTGTGCGAAAATTTCTAGCAGATACGCCGTTACATATAGTCTCAAATGAATGTTTCACTATGATTGGTTTATTTTTGTAGATTGGTCACCGTGCTTGAGAGTCTCGATCCACTGTTGAGTAATGAAGGGTTCTGGAGGACAACAAAGGGCTACATGGAGTCTATTGGCAACCTAGCTGAATGGTTTAATGACAGATATGCTGAACTAGAAAGTAAGTTGTAAATTGTGTTGTAATAAATTCTTTCTAAGCGGATACCACTACAAATACTAAGGATTGTCATGTAAAGAATAATTGTACACTGAGAATCTAAAAGTAGGATTATGCTGTTGTTTAGAGAAAAAGATTTTGAACCTTTGATCCAATTTCTTCCATAAGCTACGATAGTACCCGAGTTAACATTAACTTTGCTGCCCGAATTTGAATTTAAATACATGCATTTTAAATTGTCATTTTTGTAAATGATATATATGTTTGTCACTGCTGCAATACCAATTGCTTAAATTGTGGTAATCAAGGTGATTGATTGATTGATTGACTGATTGATTGACTGATTGATTGATTGATTGATTTTAATCATTTTCTAGGTTTTGGTTTCAATCTGACAAACTTGGTCCGCAACAAGACTGAGCTGATAGATGTGTTGTCAACCATAATGTCTGAAGACATGCTCCTTACTTTCATGAACGCGGTAGTCAAGCCCCATGATGTAAGACTAACTTATGTTTTTGCCCGATTTTAACTTTAAATCTTTATTTTGTACTGAATTATCATTTTATATCACAACCGGACGCCTATCTCAATTTTTTGAAACAAACACGCAAACAAACAAACACCGATGTTTGCTATGGCCACCGAACACACAATCAAGAATTGTTAATTTCACAAAATGTCATCTAATTTTGAATTATCACTTACCATACTCTTTTCTTACAGGTGATTAAACTAATTGATATTAATACATTCCAAATCACTGTATGCGACCCAGAAGAATTCATCAAACTCTTTGATTTCCCGGATGGTTTCGAGGTCGATGACGTCACTTTGTTGCAGCAAGCTCTGTGTGTCATTGCTTCAAATGAAAGCACAGCGGACATGTTCGTTAATCAGCTCCTTTCTCAGATGGATGTGACGTTGCTCTACAAAGAGGTGTGTGTGTTCTGTAAACTGTTGACACCGCTATGACACAGAGAAAATGACCTCAAGGCGGCGACGATAATTAATGACAAACATTAGTTTAATGTTAGATATGATATTTGTAAGAAGTATAGGAATGAAGTTCTTTTCTCTGTTTTAACCGCTGATCATCATCGTCAGCGGCATCATCATGATCTTCGTCATCATCATCATCATCATCATCATCATCATCATCATCTAATCATTAATAGTTTTGTTCCCGTTTTTTTAGTTTTCTTTTTGACACCACTTTCCATGTACATATCAGTTGACTAATTGTAATAATCAGATGATGGGAAATCGTTCTTGTTTCGCATAGTATCATCGTATGAGTAAGGCAAAATCGGTAAAGTTGGCACCCATAATACTCCACGAGTTCAATAATATGCATGGCATGTATCTTAGACGAAGATACGTCATGATGTTCTTTCCATGTTTCAGATTGAAAAACTAGCGACAGATAACTATGGCAGAGGTATTGGTGCCGATGACGTCGAATGGCATAGGATAGTTGTTGAGCTCCAGCATGTAATGATGAATATAGCCCAGCTACTTGAGAAAGATCTTCTGTTGAACAATGTCAATCTGCAACACTTGCTATCCTTATTCCAAATTGGCAATTCTCCGTTGGATAACTTTGAAATGCCAGGTCTTGAAAGGTATTTACTGAAACTTAATATCGCCATTCCACACTGGAAATTCAGTGTTGCATAGGTATTTGCCAAATTGATAGATTTTGATATTATTCTCTTTAAATTTTTGAAGTAATTTTTTTTCAATTTATTGAGTACATTTTGATCATAGAAGACGATTGTTATTAATAAAACCACCTTGCCATGCCAACGGCTTCTTTTATATTTCTTGTGAATTTAGCATTTAAGAACAGAACATCCGAATAAAGGAAAGCTGCTTTATCGTTACATTTTCACAAAATACAAAAATATGATCACTATTGTAACATTATATGAAAATCATTGTTTTGTTATTATTAAATGGATATGATAAACATTTTTTTAAAATTTCAGTTTGCCCGGCCTAGCCGTACCGCTGTGTAATGCAATCACGCCATACTTCAGCGAAAGCCAAGCCTGGAAAGAAGACGTTGAATTGACAGTGGTTAGAGTGGATCATACAATGGCCGTTGTAAATAATCACTTTGCTACTATGGCAGGTGAGTGAAGAATATGTTTTAAAGTTCTGGTTACCAAGATCGTCTTGTCTTAGTAGACTTTTACTCATCATAGAACGATAGTTCACCAGGATTACCGGCGAACCAAGGCACTGACCGCCTATTCTCACTTTTTCTTTTTCTTTCCATTTGGTGATTGACATGTTTTAGCTGTATATGCTGATGTAAGAGTTCTCTTGATTTCTAAATAAAAAACACTCAAAATTAACAAGCAAGGCTTATTACAAGGTACATATACACGTTGATTTCAGAAACATGTTGTAAGGTTTACATAATTCCAATAACAATTTATATAGATGACTTTGTCTTACTATGTAATCTTACTTTTAGAGGACTACCGTTCTTTGTTTCAGACAAACTGTATAATGTTATGCACATGGAACGTAACATCAGTGCACTGATAGAATTCACCATGGAAACGGTTATAGTTTTGCCAGACGTCATAGCGTCCGCCATTGTCATTCTGACTGACGCAACCAAGTTCAGAACGGTACGTATGAGTATGTCCATGGCGTTTTGTATGTGAGAAGACATCGTATTATGTTATCGTTGTTTTCTCATTTGAATGTTACGCATTCACGACGATATGGGCATGGAAAACATTTAAAATGAAGTTTGGCCTTCGTTTCAGTGATTAGCGGACCGTGAAGAATCGATCGATTATTTGCTTAATATATCTCGGTCATGTCTACAATGAAGTCAGACATTTGAATGTACAGGCATTGGCTACATTTATTATTAAATTCTTTTCAGATTTCGAATATTTGGAACTTACAAAGCCAAAACTTAGCTATATTACTTGCTATTTTTGGATTTAGCTATACATATGTACATATGTGCTATCACACAACCAGATAATGTAGAGTAGCACGGTGGCAATATTCAGAGCTCACGCACATCCTTATGATACGAATTCATGGATATTTCAGTGGATGGACGCCACGCTGGAAGTCTATCTGATGGACAATGTGACCGTTGCTGCTAGTGTATGTGATGAAGCCGCCTTCAGGCAAGCCATAGGAGTCGCTGATGATATCGATACCAGGGAGGTTGCTAGGATGATGTGTGGCATGGGTAGGATTGGCGCCACGGAAATCATGAGGAGGGCCATGGAAATAATGGAAACACAAATCTTCGAAGATAAGGTAATTTTGTCAAAGAAAAAGACAAATATTTGGCTCATATGCATCCAAGAATTGATAACTCATGGCTGCAGTGTATCTAGTGTAGCTAACAGCGATTTTCGTGAAACATAAGATGAAAAGTGATGCAGATTGTACATGACGTATTCTTTGCGTGCAACGTTCTTCAAAGCGAGCAAAGTGAACTCTCTCAAAATAAATGTTTCGTCGCTGAAGCTTTCCCAAACCCCTTTTCATTTTGAATTTTATTTCAATTGCAGCTTCAAGACATCTGGAACGCGCCGATTGAAGAATTGGGCGAATTCAACTGCAGTACCTTCGTACCCCATGTTATGGATAGCATAGACACGGGTCTACTTGGACTTGAGTTGTTAATGAACGGAACAATAGTGGATATATTCAGTGACATACAAATTGTAGACGTAATCTCACTGGTGACAGACCTTTTAACTGTTATTTCGCCGACCGATCTCGAAAAGTAGGTCGTATTTTACTTTGTCGCTTTATATATTAACCTTCAGGGTGCATATACGGGCGTTCTTCACCTGGTTGCTTCATTTCACTTTGACGTTCGAAGGTTTAATACGCAGCTTTTTTTTATAAATTTCAAACAAATTGACTAACGAATATTTTAAGGGAGAAAAGTATACCAGTCATTTCCAAATTATCTGTAGATATTAGAACAGGTGATGGAGACGATGTATTATAAGTGTACGGTCATTATTGTAATTTTGTCACATCCGTTAATTTTCATATGCAATGTGCGAATCGATTATTATAAGTGTTGTTAAAACTTCTTTGAACAGTTGTATTGGCATTTTTCCACCAGAGTTACTGAACTACTGCAATACCTCGGACCGTTTCTCGATGACGACACAATGGCAATTCTTGACAATTTGGATGTAGTACAACCCTATATCGGTTTGATCCAGGGATGGTTGGAAGATTTAATGATGAATGCGAGTAAGTGAATTAATTAATTGAAACATAATAAAAGGTCATGCTGGACATTTGATGTTTATTTTGTCCAAATGTGTTTTGCTGTGATAAACTACATTTAAACTACATTCGCAACACGACAGTCTATTAGGGAATTTGGTTTTACGCCCACTTACTTTAAAATTGTTTTCTCTTCATAATTTTCCAATAGCCGCACCAGGCACGCCAATCAACTTTACCGATATCTTCACGAATTCTTCCGACGTCCGCCAGTACTTGACCGATGTAATGGGCCTGGATGACGACTTTGTTCGGCTACTGATGAACTCAACGGTCAACACAGACAAGGTAGATCTAAACTTTGTAGCAATTTTGAATAAAACACATCTGCACATTTCTCTGATTGTGGCTAATGTATCTCTATTCACCCTTCCCATCTCTATTTACGTCTCTGCCAGTCTCTCTGTTCATGTATCTCTACATCCATGTGTACATATAATCACTATTTCCAAAAGGTAACATACAAACATGTTACCAAAATCACGCTTTACTAAAGCAGTGTTCAATATCTTGCAAAGCACAAGTATCAGAACGCATTTGAACACACTTGTCTTGACTGACAAGTTTACGGTATCGTCTTCTTCTACAGCTTCTCGAAATAATCCAAACCGGGGAAGACGTTCTGCCGATACTGTGTGGCGAAGACGCTGTCGGAACGTTCATTTTCTTTCCATCTTCGTCGAACATGACCATTGTCAGGGCCAAGGTGAAGGAGTTGTGTGTCCTGGATGTCCCACTTCGTGGACTGGAGAACTTCGTCGACACACACAGCCTGGTCACCAAGGTAAGCATGCGGACCATGTGCTTCAGACAAGACAAATAAGCTGACAGTACATGCAAATGTGATTTTACGCAAGAACTATAACTTCAACCAAGACCAACGTTCAATTCTATTTAATGAAGTTTACAGTTTTCTATCGCTAAAGATTGCTGAGCTTCGTTTTTTCCCCAAAATTGTAGTGAAAACTTTTTTAAGATTCTGTGGGCTTGAAATTTGTAATAAATGTTACAGATTTTCAAACACATATTTAGAATATAAAATTTTATAAACAATTGATTTACGCCCATTTTTGGAAATTGCTAAACTAAAATGCTTTTCTTCAATTATACCTTCGTCATACGAAATGACTACATTATTACATTAATTTGTATAATTAGTTAATGGAACTCAGTCCTCCACGAGAAACGACAGATTGGTCCACACTGCTTGTAAATCTTGAAAAGCACCTAGGAGACATTGTGCCTTCTGAAGAATTTCTTAACACGGCATTCGATATGTGGGAAAACCTGAAAGGTGCTTTAGACGAAGGTATTGACGCCGCTCAGATATTGGTGATCAATAACGAACAGATTGGTGACGTCATCATCCAGTAAGTCACGTTCACGTCACATTTCTCACCAAACGATTCTGTGCAATTGTATGGATATTATAGTCTACTCGTGCCTGCACAGTCTATTTGTCAAGTAATCTCTTTTCTCAAACATCATTGAGGTGTGTATTTGTTACATCCAATGTACACTGAGGTCACATGGCGGTACTTTATGCCTCAACCGGAATAACCTGAATACAGCACAACTTTTTATTACTTTGATTTGTTTAAAGGCACATGAGCTGCAACTTGTGAAGAGTTGCAGCTCATGGGCCTTTAAAGTCGTAACAATTAGAATAAATCGCCAAAGACAAACGCAGAGAAGTTCATGACACATCTTATAAGGCTTGTAAGGTGACTGACTCCCTTACATCACCATTTCTCTCTCTCTCTCTCTCTCTCTCTCTCTCTCTCCTCTCTTCTCTCCTCTCTCTCTTCTCTCTCATCTCTCTCTCTCTCCTCTCTCTCTCTCTCTCTCTCTCTCTCTCGGAAAAAATGTAACAATGCCAAACAACTTCTTTTGTAAACAGGGTTGGAGAACTGTTGGATCGATTTGAACCGTTTCTGCACGATAGTCCTTCGTATCAGCGGCTCAGAGAATTCGTTGCTGCTTTTGACAGTCTTCCCGCCCTCAGGGAGATTCTGAGACAAATGCCAGGTGGGTTGCATGAAGTTAAAATAGTCGGTAGATTTGATTTATAGTTCGGTGAAGATTTCTAGAAAGTGTGACAGAACATTCCAACTTGCAGTTCTCTTTACATAAGATAACCAATGTTGTTATTTGATGAAAAATGTTTATTGAATATGGTTTCACCGACGTTGGCGCTCTTTCTGTGTAATATGACTTCCGGTCAATACCGTAAGTTGATTTCATCAATTATGCAGAACGAGCCGTAATGTTTTCAAGGTGCATCGACTTTCGAATTTGTGAATTTGAAGTCATTGAAGTCTGTTGCCTCTCTATGAATATCTTGATAACAAAACAACAGGCATGTTCTTGGTTGCCAACTTGATACAGCATTACAAAACTTTCAGCAACCCGAACACCCGAGATTGATAACAAATGAAATCTGATGTTTGAAGGAATTTCTCTTTTTTCTTTCTACAGACGTCAGACTGTCTGATTTGGTTAACAATGCAGAAGACTTTAGAGATTATCTTGTGGAAGAACTCAATTTCCCGCCAGAAGTTGCAGACGACTTACTCAGATCATCTCTCAGGTTTGAATCGGTAAGTCACGTGTTTCACTAAATGACGTCTGTTTTTCTCAGGAGCTTCAATCAAATGCACAAAGTTGATGTTTATCTATGTCGACCAACTTCTTTTTCCATCTTTATTTCTGAAATTGATGCATGAACGGTATGACCGTCCTATGCAATTTAATCAATAATGTATTTCATTTATTATTTACGTCGCAGTTCTTTGATCCAAATGCAACTGTTGTGGAGGACAAGGTTTGTAATGAAGAGGAACTCTCTCAACTCCTAGTATTACCTGAAGACTTTAATGTCACAGATCTGATCAACAGCATCTGTACGGTGGAACAGAATCTCTGGGGCAATATTACGTCCGAACTTATTACACAACTGAATATCGGGACTATCGTTCAAAAGGTAAGTCAACACCAGTTACATTTTAAGTTTTTATTAAAATTTCATTAATCATAGTACAATATCCCAGATTGGATAGAACCATTTCCGAAATTATTTGAACTTTTTAAGAATGCATTGTGAAAGTGTTTTGTAGTCTTCGGCCATATCTGCTAATATATGCTCCACGGTCTTTTTTCTGCATTTCAGATTTTGAGTGACAACATTGAAGAGCAGGTTGAAGGAGTATCTGCGACATTGGAAGAAATTTCACTTCTTGTAGACACACTGAAACCGCTTGAAGAAAAACTGCCAAACATTCTGAATGCAGTGCAAAACTTCAGTCTGACAGAGAGACTCCCGCCAGAAATTGGAGAGGGGACTCTGACTGGGACCGGCGCACGTCTCGCCCTACAAAGTATGACAGAAGTTATGTGTGGTGACGAGGCAGTAAGCGAACCTGGATCAGTTGACTTTTTATCTGTCGGTAACGGCAGAAGGAAGCGATGGCAAGAGTCGAGTTCGTCAAACTTGCATCGTTCAAAGAGGGATGATAATATACCAAGTGAATTGCTGGAAGCTAAAAGTGAGTCTGTCGTCTTTAGACGTACCCGCTATATCAACCAGGTGAACCCTGTCCCATATGATGATTTTAAGCTGGTGAAGTCACAGTAATTTCATCTCATTGTTCATAAACTCTGCCGTGATTTATTCCATTTAAGGGTTCCTAAAGAATTCCCTATAATCATCATTATCATTATAAATGTATTCATGAATGCTATTTTTCAGACAGTCAACCATTCTTCTTGTTAAATGGCAATATCACAAGTTACATGTAATTGGTAACTACTACACTACTTGCAGATACGAAAAACGCGAACAGCCCACCATCGTGCCAACACACTATTTTCGGACCAGATAATTTTTATCGATGGAACACGTCACATAGTTATACACTGTTTTCTGACGTATGACTATCAGCCATATTATCAACTCTTTCTCATTCTTGCTCCGTTACACTTTTTTGTCGTCAAGATGTCAAAACTGTGATTTGGATTCTCGGCTCATCTCAGCGATATGTTGTTTTGTTTCTCGCAATAGCCGACTTCTGTCGAAGCCTATACCAACAAATCAACAATGGACGAAATGGAATAATAATGTGGGCATACTTGAAACCTGTGATTCTTGGGAAAATTCCATACGCACCTGACAATGAAGCAACCAGAAAGATTATTGCTGAGGTATGACAATTCAACTTATCTGTGTTGTATCGAGTAAAGCGTTTGCTTATTGCTGTTAATTGTGTGTGTGAGTGTGTGTTGATAAGTGGGTCTGTAAAATGATTTGTGAAACGACCGTTTTCTACAAACTTGACGTTTTACCTTCCTCGGTTGACACAATACTGGTTTACAGGGACTGTTATCAAAGTCTTCGTGATAGGTGTGACGATTGGTTAACCTGCTTCAATATCGAACAGATTAAACAGTGTCTGTCTTTAATGATTTATCTGAAATGTTCCCTAGGCTAACGCCACTTTCCAGGAAGTTGCTGACTTACAGAATTTCGCAAGCACGTGGCAGCAAACTTCAGAAACCATCGGCGAAGGCTTTATCACACCTGAAGAAGTAGAACAAATTAAAGTAAGTTGAAATCTCTCTCTCTCTCTCTCTCTCTCTCTCTCTCTCTCTCTCTCTCTCTCTCTCTCTCTCTCTCTCTCTCTCTCTCTCTCTCTCTCGCTCGCTCTCTCTCTCTCGCTCGCTCGCCTCTCTCTCTCTCTCTCTCTCTCTCTCTCTCTCTCTCTCTCTCTCTCTCTCTCTCTCTCTCTCTCTCTCTCTCTCTCTCTCTCTCTCTCAAAAACGAGTTTCAAAAATAATAAATTCAATTTGTATTCAAAAATGGTTAAAGCTTTGTTTAAAAAATATCTTTGTATACATTTTGAAAAAGGAAACCCTCAGCAATCCTCTGGTCAGCGGTTTACTCGAAGGTCAACCTGACCTTGACATCTCAAAGCTTCTCGAAGCTCTCGACTCGAACGTTGCCAATATCCTTGGAGGTGAAGCTAACCGCGAAATGGACAGCCTACTGAAGCTGCTCTGGGAGATCACACAGTGTATCGAGTTGGACAGATTTGAAGGTTATGCCACCGAAGAGGAAATGGTCGAAAGGGCGAAAGAACTTGACGTCGATAACAAGATGCTTGCAAGTAAGTGTGAGGAAAATTATGAACATTTTTAGATCCCTATTAAAATATACCATTAAGCATGGAGAAGATATGCAATATTATGTTGAGAACGTGACAGAAATACGAATAAATGTTCAGTTACGAATAATTCCAGCGTAATTATGCAATGCTTGTTGAGGTAGTATGCGCCTCCAAAGAGAAATACTTAAAATTTCGCTCAAATCGTCAGCGAACAAGGGACACTTTCAGCCATTCCCTTTCTAAAATCAAAAACAAAAATTGGGGTCACAGTTAAAATTTTGGCCCTCGATACAGATTTCCAAACATTTACCAGCACTTGAAATTCAAAAAGGCCGCAATAATTAAAAACCAAATATTTATTTTGCGAACAAAATACGATAATGAAAATTTGTATTTAATCCCAGTACTTCAAAATGAGCCAACAAAACGGTAACCAGAAAATGTTAGTAAGAACTTGAGAGTCCGAATGTCTGTCTCTGAGACCTATGCTACCTTACGCACGGCAGGAAATCCCTACCTTACGCACGGCAGCAAATCCCAATACTAGAAGAGAACATCCAATGACATAATATATATCGGATATAAGTTTATTTGCGGTTATGTTAAATGCAACACGTGAACAGTTTTCCAAGTCACTGTGTGGTTTTTAAATGTCAACAATTTCGTTGCCTAACTTCAAGAACATTTATCGCCGTTGGAACTGTAACTAGAATGAATGGATGATTATAGAGGCAGTCATACTTGATACGGGGTTTCTTGGGCTTACTTTCTAATCTATTGCGTCATAGGTATCTTCTTCAAGGACTTTGAAGACAAAGAAGCGGTACCGAAACACGTGAAATACAAAATACGCATGGATATCGACAACACTCCGAAGACGGACAGAGCGTTTCACAGAGTGTGGAGTCCGACTCCCAAGAATAATTTCATCTCAGATCAAAGATACTTCCGTGGTTTCGTCTACCTTCAAGACATGGTTGACAGGGCAATAATAAAGCTGCAATCCGGAAGTGGTTTCGGTGGTTTAGGTGTTTACACGCAGCTGATCCCATATCCGTGCCATGCTTCAGATATGTAAGCATTGCCCATCAATGATAAATCCTCCAAAACTCTTCTTTGAAACAGTACACACCTGATAATTAAAAGTTTAACTTTTGCTTTCATTTCCGTGACACGAACTTTGAACTGCTGCCATTTATATTTGTAATCATGAAAACCCTGAGTGGTCACCGTGCAAAATTTGTTACTGGAGAAACAAATAACCGAATCTTTACCGACAATTTAAATTCAAATGGCCAAAACCTTTGTGTTAACTCAAAGATGAACAATAACAACGTTGAAAAATAAGACCACGAAAACTTTATTACTAAATTCAAAGTGAGCCTCAAACGTTGTTGATCAGAAAGTATTGCAAAACTCGAAAATACAGTGGTTTGAAACTTTCATTAAATAACCTGCCTGCCTTATTACATTATTTTATTTCAATAATTATCGATTAGAATTTATAATCAGTGTCTTCTCTCTATTCTAGGTTTGCGCGTCACGCTGCCTATCTGTTACCAGTACTGCTGACACTGAGTTTCGTCGCTAACATAGCCATCATGACCTACCGAAACGTCTATGATAAAGAACACGGACTTGAAGAGGTCTGCACTCCTTTTTACGAATCATTAAGAGTCATTTTGGGGGGTAGAGGGGAGAAATTTACTCAGTAGGAGAATTCCTAAGCTTAAATTAATATGATCGTGTCACTCAAAATCTTTAACAACGTTTGAAAAGTTTCAGAAAGGCAAAGCTATTTTGTAAAATTTCCATCGAGCAAATAACTTTTTTATATTTTCTGCCTTTTGAACTTATATTACATGTACATGCGTTTTACAATGGCTTTTGCGAAAGCTGCACTTCTGTCGAAAAAAGCAGTACCTTGCACTGTATTTAGGAGGCAATCTATAAAGAAGGTCATACAAAGGGAACAATTGAACTGGTTCGAAGATTGGAGTTTTGCATTTATATAACGCATCCAAACTTTTTTCTATTATTGACAGATAATGAAAATCATGGGTCTTCCAGGCGGCGTGAATTGGTGTGCTTGGTTCCTGAACAACTTTATTCTGTTGTCATTCTCGGCGATTCTCCTTGTCGTAACATTGAAAATTGGAGACATCTTTGCCTTCTCTGATTGGTTAATTCTCATCCTCTTCGTGCTGTGTTTCTGTTTCTCGCTGGTCATGATGTGGTAAGTCACGTGACAAGTGCCAGCCTGGATGCGTCTGTTGCTTGATGTATATTAGGTCTAAAATCTACCGTGTGCTTGTGTACCTTATTCAGAGTGTCGTACAATTATTAATATACGGTATCAGTCAGTGACGTAAAGAATCTTGTGGTGTAATATCCATGACTGTTCACTTGATGTCATCGTCATCAAAAGAGCATGACTAAATTAGAAAATGAAGAAAGTTACATATATTCAGTGTGATGACCACAGTTCATTTGAGTTGCAGCCCTCTAAATGATTTATCATTTCAATTTACAGCTATATGGTGGGGTCATTCTTCCAGAGAGCTAACATGAGCAGCGTGGCAGCGATACTAGTCTACCTCTTGTCCTACCTACCCTACGTAATTGTCTTTGCGTTGGAAGATAAACTCAACTTCTGGCAGGCCACATTAACCGTAAGTTGTTAACTGAAGGTGTTGTATGGAGACTAGATCCACGTCAGAGCACGACATTTGAAGTAGGCAAATTGTCATGTTGTCGTGTGTTTGACTGTAAGCTAAATGACTCAACTATTCATGACCGACGAAAAACTTACCCTCATATATCGTCGGCAGTTTGAAAACTATAATTTATTTGCAGCTACCATCAGGTAAAAGCTACCTACCTGCAAGCCTATCTGCAAATATAATCTTATTAGCCTACAAAATTTTAAGTATCGGTTTTCCAAACTTCATCTCACTCCAGTTCATTCAAGCGTTTTATAAAAGCACGGTCATGTAAAAGTCGCAGTCGTGCAATTCTTCCCCTCCCTAATTTACCACATTAGAAACATTTCTTCTGAATACCCAATGGTTCTAGGAACATTTTGTCATACTATGGTTACGCCATGTCTTACCTTGTGTTGCTGTTACAGTGTCTGTCAAGTACTACCGCATTGTCTTATGGGTGTACCCTGCTTGCAGTCTACGAGGAACAAGGTATTGGAATACATTGGGATAACATCAAGACAAATCCTATCGAAGGGGACGTGCTGACCTTTGATTGGGTTTGCGCAATGATGATGATTGATGGCGTCATTTACTTTATCATCGGTTGGTACATCAACAACGTCTACCCAGGTCAGTTGAACTATTCAATTGTCAACATATAGTACGACTTGAAGTACATTGCGCCCTCACGATTTGTTATCTGACACTAAAATCTTCTAAAGATTTTTGCTGGATTATTTTGTTGATTATTTTGACAATGTTTAAACATTATTACCTGTTTGCATTGGATTCAGCGTTGCTTGTTCACATTTACGGGAGCATACTCTACATGCTATTGAAATGAAATATAGTGTAATCTCGTTTGTGATAGTTTATTGCTTTGGAATTTCTTAAAAAGATCGATGAGATGTGAATGTGAAATATCAATATGCTCTTATTCAGGACAATACGGGATACCGCGTCCGTTCTACTTTCCACTGACGGCATCGTACTGGAATTGTTGTGCCCGTACTTCCCGACCATCACCGAGAGAGAAGTACATACAGAACCCAGACATGCAGGCACATACAAACCCTACATATGAAGTCGGTTACCTGGACGGTAAGCGAACTTATTGGCAACTAGTACTTGGAACAACGAGAGAGAGAGAGAGAGAGAGAGAGAGAGAGAGAGAGAGAGAGAGACTGATTTGGCAGATTGTGGTGGCATAAAGAGACCCACCTTGCCTGATCGTCAAGGGTCGTTTCTTCGGCTGACTTGCAGCGTGTTTGCAAGGTTATATCTGATTGGTCGATTGTCATTATTCACAGCAACTTAGGGAGTTTATTTTCATTATTCAATTATAATGGTGAGATTCTGCCAACCAATTGGATAAAAGCTTTCAAATCGCTGCAAGTCGCCCCCCCCCCCCGTCTCGATGATTCAGTAATCAGGACATGATGACGTAACCAGTTATGTCATCACAAACAACGGTTTGAGTGGTCGTACTCGATGTCAGTGACAAAATACGTACCACTGTATGTAAACTTTATCAATGTCTTCTGCCCATACACATCGATGTAACTAATTCTTTTCTGAAATATTTTCTGAAACAGAAGAAGGAGGGCGCCCTGGTGTTGAACGACCTCCGATAGGACTTGATCTTGGTGTTGCCATCGATGGACTTACCAAGAAGTACGGCAACGGGAAGAGAAGACGTGCTGTTGTCGATGATCTGACCTTGAATTTCTACGAAGGACAAATTACGTCATTCCTCGGCCACAATGGCGCTGGAAAGACAACGACTATGTACGTGATTTTTCTTTCTTCTACAAAATGATTGGATGAAATCTAGACCTACCTAATTAGCGATATATTTCCTCCATAAATCATGTTCATCGTTATTTGTCGTTCATATCTCTATATCTGACTAAAGGACGAGAAAGTCTGAGAACAAGTTGTGAATTCATCACTGACGAAAGACATCTCCTTTCCATGAACTGACCGACATCTTAGACCAAGAGTGCCATGCATCAGTCCTTAACACCGTCATCACTGGTATTGAAGCGAGATCTCACTAAGAATAGAGATTTTATGAAAGATAATCCGGTTAGATTCGACATTAAGCGAAGACTTCAGAAAATTTGTTTTTTTCATAGTTCGTTTACAAAGTATGAAAAACTTTTCCAAGCATGAAACATGGAATAATGTTGATTTTTCCCACATACTCTGATGACTCGCCACATAATTAACACCTTTCGAGTCTATAAAGCTCAATGAAAGCAGTACTGTCGCTTTACGGTAAAATTCGATGGTCGCAGTGACTGTATCCGTTAAACTAACAACACAAGCAAGAACACGCCACGTTCTCTCTCCACGGTCGTTCTGTAATGTGCGACTACAAAATTTGACATTTTATCGTTTCTCCAAAACACTATTTCTACAGCTCCATCATGACCGGAACCATACCACCAACCACTGGAACGGTCTATCACCATGGAAAGAACATTGTCAAACACACTAGCATTATCAGAAAAGATCTTGGACTGTGTCCACAGCACAACGCCCTCTACGAGGAGTAAGTTTCTTTATAGTCCGTCCATTCATTTCCCCAGCACGTTTCACAGCATTTAAGATTGTATGTATCGTTGCTTGCTCAATGGGCAGACAGAAGTAGATATTTAAAGAGTATTTATTAGAGGAATCAGTCAGTTGAGGTGTAAATTGATGATCCACATAAAAGAACATTTGTGAAGTATACATTGAAACAGATTTATGCAAAGATTGTCCGGACTGCTGTGGACACTGCATCAACAAAATAGGCGTGAAAACAATAGTACTTTCAGGTACATCATGACAGATAAAACCCACTGAAATGTCTGGAGATGTACAGCATTCACTGTTATTATGAACATATATCACTTTTGTAACTCTAACATTGTACCTGTCTCACCAGCTTGACTGTGGAGGAACACTTACAGCTGTACGGTCAAATTAAAGGATTTCCAAAATCAGTCATCAAAAGGAGAGCGCACTCGTAAGTACAACTCTCATTGGTTGAAAGAACTATGTCGCGGGAATCAAGCAGTCATTTCGAAAATCTGATTTTTGCTTTAACGTATCATTTAATGCTCATCTTTAATATGCAGAGGTTTTTAATATAATTGTATGTATACGATAGCCGGACAAGCAGACACATATAGCCAGAGAGCTGAATATGGAGGGTGTTTGTAGATTTATTCAACATCAAGATGGTTGTGTTTTGTCTGCAAGAGTTACAGTCAGTTCATGAGGAGAACAACAATCGAAAACGAATATTCGGCGGAAAGGGAGATCAAAACGGAATTTTGGAAAGACAGAGAGACAAACATAATATTATTGAAAAGTTGCTGTCGTGTGTAGTATGTAGTCACGAGGAATTAATAAATAAATAAATGGTAAATAAATTTAAATCATATATCTACAGGATTCTTGAAGATGTTGGTCTTATGGATCATCGTAAACAGAAAGTTAAGAATTTGTCAGGCGGAATGAAGCGCAAACTGTCAGTTGCCATAGCATTCTTTGCTGGGTCACGTGTTGTCATTCTGGATGAACCAACCAGTGGCATTGATCCGATGGCAAGGCGAGGAATCTGGGACCTTATCTTGAGGAATAGACAAGGTAAGATGTTTTATAAGAAATGTTTGTTATACGTACGATCTACCTCTGAACAAAACGTGATTGGAATTGCTTGGTCGAAGTATCAGGCTAATAGCGAGCGCAGCGAGAGCGGCCGAAGGCCGCTCGCGAAGCGAGCATTAAGACTAACGTGTGTACAAGAAATTTAGAATGGAATCTATATATACCTACGAGTTTTGAAAGGAGAGCACTTCCATGGAGGCGGCCATTTTGAATACTTTTACAGGGATTGCGCGAAATTAAAGATATAATCTACCACAAATCCTACTCGACAATGTGTATTTCCGACAAAAGAATCTCTCTATTCCAAAGAAAGTGTGAAATTTGTTTCAAAATGACTATTTTCGATCACTTTTGAAAGCCCGGATCGGTCATCACTAGGCGCCGCCATTTTGAAACAAGCCAACTCTCGCGAGAACGAACGGTCAACTCACGTGAGAATTAAAATAGTGTGCTGAGACTACCGCGACGGGAATAGTACGTGTTTTACATTAGACCGCCTCTGTTCCCGCCCCTGTTACAATAAACTGTTCTGAATTATATAATTTACCAGTTTTAAATAATTTTCGTTAGTGAACTTGGCATTTCC
Source organism: Ptychodera flava (assembly GCF_041260155.1). NCBI lineage: Eukaryota > Metazoa > Hemichordata > Enteropneusta > Ptychoderidae > Ptychodera > Ptychodera flava. Next base: position 44,096,032 of record NC_091932.1, on the reverse strand, counting down.
CAGTTAAATTGCTATAATAATCTATAAACGTTATTCTAGAAAACAATCGACAGCAATTCAAACTCAATGGCCAAAATATGCGTCATGCATCAATATCAATGACGATATACCCTACGCTGCGCTCGCTCTCAGGTCAGACCTGTTACATATTATATTATGATACAAATCTGGAACATGCATGTAGGCACTACGTGATTCAAGGTAGTATGTGCCTCGAAAGTGAAAGACTTTAACGTTTGCTCAAAATCCTCAAGAAATTTTCACCATTCTCTTTCAAATAAAGTCAAGATTAAAAATTATGCGTTACCGTGCAAATTTTAGTACTAGAGAAACAATTGAACCATGATTTACCGATGTTTAAAATTCAAAATGGCCGCCACTGTGTTAACTCTATGAGGAAAAATAAAATTTTCGATTTTCGAAAAGTTAAGACGGTGAAAAGTTTTCTTACACCAAGAGTTTTAAAATGAACCCCACAGGTGGTGGATCAGAAAATAATTGTTAAAGTCTGCGAGTCCGAATATCTATCACCGAAGCGCGTTCTACCTTTTATTTTACGCCTTTGCATGACAGCCATTCTTAGTAAAAGTGATCTAATTTGTGGTAAATTTGACTTTGCAGATCGAACCATCATTCTGTGCACGCATCACATGGACGAGGCTGATTTCCTTGGAGACAGGATAGCCATCCTCGATCGCGGCACTCTTCGAGCGTGTGGATCACCACTCTTCCTAAAGAGACGTTTCGGGGACGGTTACAAGTTGACACTCTCCAAAGTAGAAAGTCGAAAATCGACGCCAGAGAAACACAGAAAGGAAACGGAACCAAAACGAGCTGAAAACATCTATGAAGAATTCAAGGAAAACAAGGACACTATCAGCACATCGGAGTCAATGGGTGGCGCATCTTCTTCGGCTGCAAGTGAGTTTTATGCTTTATTAACGTTACTTCTGGTTCTATAATGATAGACAACGATGTTACTGAAAGTTTTAGTGGAATTGCAACTGAGCGCACGAGACGATATAGATGACAAGGGGTGTGATGAATGCCCTATACGGTGATTGGATGATTCATGTGATTAACTAATGCATGCCCATACAGAGATGAGACTCTTTATGAAACTTTGTCTTTGGACGTACTTTTTTAAGATATAAGTATGTGTATAGATGTTTTACGTAGGTTGCGACCATATATCCCCCTGAGTATCGTATAATATTTCGGACAGTTGCAGTACGCTCTTGACTATTGCTGTATCATATGGGGTAATGCAACAGATAAAAAAAATAATAAATTTTCATTTTAGAAACGATCGTTGCGTACACTTTTTGAAGTTTCCTTTGATTTTCCTTCAGAAACTTTATTTCCATCGCTTTAATGTCATGTCGATTATGCTACGTGTGGTTTTCTGCGGCAATTGTAATGTTTACATCTATTTGTCTACACATTTACCCTGTTTATTTACTCTCAATCGCTATGTTCATGATCACAAAAATGGTCTGCCTCAGTATTGCCAGAACAGTGATGTACCACTGAAATATTTCAAAAGATCGTCAACGTAGGTTTCACTGTCAAAACATGGACTAATCTGTATCACTCTGTCTTGTAACTTGAAAGACTGTAATTATAGGAGGAATGAAACCCCGTTGTTCTCTCTTCTTGTACCTAATTTGTGATTTGTAGTTTTATCCTATATGGGCACCGATGTTAGTAACGCGGCGGCTCAATAAAAGTGTAAATAAACAAAAAATAATATTCTGCTTTTTCGACTTTCTCTTGTCCCGAGTATAAATCTGCCTGACTTACAAATATCGTTATTTTTATGAATTTCCAGGTCACTTTGATACAAACATCGTCACCGACTTTATCCAGTCGCGTATAGAGGGCGCTCAGTTGATCGAAGACGTTGGCAGTGAACTGTCGTATACTCTTCCAATTACCCGAGGACAGTTATCCAACTTTTCTGAACTATTCGCTGATCTGGATGCTAACATGTCGAGCCTTCATGTGGCTGCGTATGGAATCTCAAACACTACCCTGGAACAGGTATGGATAGCACTAGTCAAGTATCCACCGATGAGCTGTGTCCGTATTTTATAGCCAAGTTCAGTGGCATAGTACCGATTTGCCAACTCTCATTCGAAAATAGTCCCTTCTTGTGCTTAAAGGGAAATAGTCGTTGGAAATGCGCCTGTGCGAGTTTCTTGTTTACAAACAATGTATTTCGTGCAATCTAGATGCAGCTCATCATCATAGCTGCAACATTTAAATTATACGATGCAGATTATGACAGACATGTTTTAACTTTCATCAATCACCATTGTACCATGGATACAGTGTTTACAGTGGTCGTGGTCCCATACGACCTTTGAGCGCAGTTCCGATGACTGTATCCCTTTAACTGCATTTTCAATAGCCTTGTTAAAAGACTGTAGCTAAAGTTTTGATGACTTTTCGCTATTTTTGTTTTGTTTATCAAGTCCAAGTTCTTGTTCTATCTCCAAAGGCATGGCGGCACTGTGTTTGTACATGTGTAAACTGCACAACTTTTTTTTACATTTTGAATGTTTATTCCAGACTTAAATCGACTTGTCAACAATAACCATGTAGTCTCACATGCGCAGCCTTAGCATATTGATACTGCAAATATCAACATTCTTTGGGGAGTAGAACAAACAACTGTAGTTGGCATTCTGAACAAAAAGTGAAAACAAACGTTACAGCCGCTAACGCGATAGACTATTTCAAGATGTAGTGTCGCATTTGTGATAAGTTGAGTTTCTCACAGATATTGCATATTTTTCTACACTATGATTCTCATAAGATGTACGGAAGTGAAGCCGCAATTTTAATAAACTTTCAAACTCATGTTGTCCTTTATGTTGCATACATTACATTTTAACTACCGAACGTACATTGAACAACATCAACGTTGTTTCTACTCTTCCGTTGAAGGTTTTCCTAAAACTGTCAGGAAACCAGAATCCAGAGTACGGGGAAGGTAAACTGACTGCAGAGCAAATTGAAAACATGCAAAAGGAAAACTGGAATCTCCGACGAACAAATGAAGAGAATTCAGATGTTTCGTACACTTCCACTGATACAGAAGGTGACAAGGAGCCGAAAGGTTGGTATTGAAAATCGATCATGTATTCTGGATTTATTTTGACATGACCTGTCATCGGAATGCTGTCAAAAATGATCCTGACGCCTCCTATTAATCCATAATTTAAATTTTAAACTGGAAAAGCTGGAGCGGCAATTACTGCTACATCGTCTCAAACTTGCAATAATCCGTGAAGGCTGGGAATAATTGGAACCAACCAATGATTTGGATTATAAAATTTGAAACCTTACGATCCAGGTAACTTCTGAGTTGCTTTACCCTTTACGATCGTCCCGTTTTTTCCGCTTTGTTAGTAACTCACATCAATGTGTAAATCTATGCATAAAAATTGAATTAGTCCAAATAAGTGTATGGTTCAGATCGTCTCTTTCGATCATAAGTTTGTAACCTAGCATTCGATATTTTATTATATACGTATTTTCATTTCATGCTTTGCAGATAAGAAAAGTAAACGTCGAAAGGAAGGTCGACTCAGAGGAGATAGTGATAGAATGTATGTTGGTGTAGGGCGTGGATTTGTACAGCTTGGCGCCATGTTGATCAAGAGATTCAACCACGTGAAACGTGACATCAAAGGTTACTTCTGGACGCTCATCATGCCCGCCATCTTGATCGCTATTTCCTTGTTCTTTTCTGGTCTCAGCAGAAATAACGATTATCCCGCCTTGCAACTGACGCCCCGTATGTTTGGAAACCCGAATTACGTGTTCTACGGGTAAGAAAATAGCACATACACAGTGCACTTTCTGCATTGAAGTATTGTTAAATAGAAATTCATAAATTTAAATGATCTACAAAGTTACGAGATACTTAAAGCATTATAACGACCTTCATTGCGTAGGACATTATGTTACAGTAATTTAATATCTGACATGTTTACGTTTATACGGTTTTGGAGAGAAAAAAATGACCTCTACTATTTCCTGTTTCAAAGTTGTGGAAGATGTGAGTTGTCTCGGTGAAATGGCTCCAGCTGTCTACACAAATAAAGTATGTTTTATTCTTATTTCTTTTGTTCTATACAGCAACAATCAACCTGGAAACCCACAGACCGATCGACTTGTCTCGGCCCTCCTCGGATCACCGGGTATCGGAACCACCTGCATGGCAGACGCAGATCAGAAGTGAGTGGATCATATGTACAGTAACGCATTGCATTCTATTATCAGTCAAGGGTGCATGTCCGATGTTTTTTGAATGAAAAGTGATTCATCTCGTCGTAGTCGTCGAAATTTTGAGATAGAAGGGCAAGACTATGCCGACATTGAACAATTTTAAAAATCACCGTAAACCTGTGAAATACAGTTGCTTCAACAAACTACTGGGTACAGAAATCCATAATTAGAAAATTATACCGTGTCCTTATAGTGTCTCTATACAACGAGGAAACAAAAATCTATAGTAATTCGACATATAGAACATATGACAAAAATTAGCATAGAAACAGAACTCGGTTTGGTTTTGCAATTTTCTCCTTAAAATTCGTAGTGTCTAGTCTTTGTCATGGAGTCGAAGAAATCTACATGCAATTCAAATATTTTAAGGATATTGATTTCAACCTTTGAGAAATTATCGCCATTTATTTTTCCCACTGAGAATTTTTCTAACAATCATTTCTTCGACGAAGAAAACTTTTTTGGGCGTCATTTAATAATGATTAGCGCCTGAAATACTTTATTCATAAGCATATTCTGTTTTAACCGCAGGAATCTTTATCCGTGTGAGTTCAGTGAAAAATGGTTTGACATCAACCCTGCTGGTATTACAGTAAGCCAAATACAATCAATGCAAGAACAGGACAGAAAGGCTCCTAATTGTACATGCTCAGCAGTTGGACGACACAGTTGCCCGGAAGGAGCAGCGGGCTCCCGTGTACCAGAGTGGCTCACAAACACCACAGACATCCTTCAAGACGTCAGCTTCAAGCCAGACCTATCAGATTATTTATTAAGAACGACAACAGACTATGCCAGAGTTCGATTTGGCGGGCTTACTTTCGGCAATGGAGATGGTGGTAGCAGTAACGGTGATTACGTCAAGGTGAGAACATGACGTAATAGGAACCAGTGAAAGCAATAAAGTGATGTGCTGAGTTAGAAAATTTATTTGTATAGGATAAAGCCCGAGTACGAGGGCTCTTCTGGTATATAAAGTCCAACCCAACGATAAATGTCGAGGCCGCAGGCCGAGACATTTTATCGTAGGGTTGGACTTTATATACCAGAAGAGCCCGAGTATGAGGGTTTTATCTGACTTAAAAACTATCGCCCCTAACTAATATATTTTCGTTTTCAATGTGTTTACGTCAACCGTCCCCTTTGTCAATGTAACATGTTTAGGATATGAATTAAACTTTTATTTGTGAAATAGCCTTCCAATGTAATGGAACATCCTATAAATGCGCTAGGGCACATTATATAAATGCCCTAGGGCACAGCAGATTTTGTGTTGCAGCTGGTTTCCGCTGTGTTACCAAATTTGAATATTAAAACGTACCAGATGTCTACAGAATATGACATGTTCACTTTTGATTGGACAGTACTTTACTATGGCGCTGTCATTCGTTTCTGGAATTTGGTGACCAAGGCTTTACGAGTAGATAAAGCACACTGAATTGAGCACTCTGATTGGTCAATCAACAGTAGATAGTTTTTAAAGAAAAGTTAAAAAATGTTTAGAAACTGTCATTATTTTACTGACCAAATCATGTGTCACAAATATTTATAAATGAAGAGCATATAATCCGCTTGCTTTGCCGCCCAAATTTTAGTGTTTGGTACATAAACTAGCACACAGCCTGGCTTATTTGAGAGCAATATGTTGCAGTTGTAATATCTTCCAATACTCTTAAAAATCTTGAGTAGTGTACACTATATGGCATTTATAGTCAATATCGCAGTTTCGTGTATATCTAGGTAAAATATTTATTTTTGTGAGAAAGGATAATAGACACGTACAAGGTAAAATCTTCAACGACTTCGTAATTTTCTACGGGGTCCAACAAGATCATGGCATTCAAGACAGCTGTCTACTAGAAAAAGCGAGCTTGAACTATACCTGAAAAATGTAATATCAATAGATTCACTTAGTTGAAATGAGATGTGATCATTAGTGTGTGTTCTTTTTTTTATTTAACAATATAGGTTTGGTATGATAGTGAAGGCTTCCACTCAATGCCGACGTTTATTAACGTGATGAACAACGTCATCCTGAGAAGTAAAGTGACGGAGAACGGTGACAATCCGGCCCTCTACGGTGGGTATTTCAAGAACATCCTTGACCTGCGCATTAGAAGTTCTCAGTGTTTGATTGCAATATTTGAGATATACAGCGACTGTAATCAACCATAACTACGTGATCACAAAATTTGCTGTGCCGCATATAGCTTGACGTCGTGAATAAACTGAATTACGTGTAAACTCTCCAAAGTAGAGAGATGAAAAAAGAATCAGCAGAGAAATAAGCATATCACGGGTGTTTGTCGACCTCTCTCGCTGTATTCTTTCTACTAGATTGATATCACTTACCCCGTCTGAATTCATGTCACTATTTTACTTATCCTTTCGTAAGAGGCATTGCTGTCGATATAGCTTAATTTATTGTTTCTTACACTATATTTCATTCATCTGTTGACAGGTATTACAGCATACAATCATCCAATTCATCTGAGTAAGGACCAGCTTGCAGAAGACACTATGTAAGTACAACAAAGTCCGCTTTAACTTGTCAATGAACCCACATAACCTCTTAAATATAGATTTAATACCTTCACCATGTCAAGTCCGAATAAAGAGATCATATTGATAAGTGGAAAGTGATGTGGAATTTCGTCTAAAGTCCATTAAATATTACAAAGTCAAAACGTAGAGAAATAACTGTGTATTTTTGTTTTCTTCGTCTCAGTATTACCACGATTGTATGGTGGTCTGCGTTGCTTGTTGTCAATTCGTACAGTATGGTATAGAATAAGTCTAATCGCCTTTCCCTTATCATTTAAATTCATTTGGACAGATAAAACGAGCTCTTAAAGCTATCTTAACACGAAATATGACCCTCTTTTTGGAACAGGATGGAACAAATCCAAGACTTTGGTGTAGCAGTGACAATCGTCATCGCTTTCTGCATCGTACCTCCATGTTTCCTCATGTTTGTTGTCATGGAAAATCTAAACGGAATAAAACGGTTGCATCTTGTCAGTGGAATGAAACTTTGGATATACTGGATTGCTAGTTTCCTGTGGGACATCGTAAGTAACCATCTTTCGTGATGGTGTGAATGGTTCTTTTAATGGCGAGATATTGTTGATATTTTAGGACCTAGATTTTATAAGTTACGTAGTTTACACGAAAAAAGATGCATAACAAAGTCACGTGAGCCATCTTAGAAGGGCGGATTCAAAACAACTTGATTGATAAAATTATCAGTCGTAGAGGTAATCAAAGAAGTGATGTCAAGAAAAATGGTCAATTCGAATCCTTGTAAAAGAAGCAAGGATACTGACAGTGTATTTAAGGAAATTTTCCGTTTCTTGAAAAGAGTAATTTATTTTATTTTTATTATTTCTTTATTTCGGACCTTGATACACGTCCATATATATTACAGAATATCTCTTAAGTTCATTTGGACAGACAAAATGAGCTCTGAAAGCTACATTAACACCAAATATGACCCTCGTAATATCAGCATGTACTTAGTTACTTGTAGAGATATACATTATTGATAGTACAAAGACCAAGGGTAATTAGATGAAATTACACAGTACTATAGAAATACAATTTGTATACAACGGTGGTACAGTGTCAGTAACTTACTTTCGCTTTTTTCACAGATCAATTATTTGTTACCGACCGCTCTGTGTATCTTGTTGGTGTATCTCTTCGACGCCAAGGCGTATGCGTCATCGCAGAACCTGCCATCGTTTGTCTCCTTGCTGTTGCTCTTTGGGTAAGTACGCGTTTCTCTCGGTGAGTTGGAGTTTAATGACGGAACGGCCATGGCAGCCTCTTTGACTTGGCGTACGTGTGCCAGATTAATACGTGACGTAATGGCCCAATATACCACAACTTGTCCTGTCAATCACTGTTTTAAAATTGATACTAAAGTGTAGTACAGTAACCAAACACGTCGATTCTATAACGATCAACCCAACACACGGCACATTTAGAGATCCTAAACCAAAAAAGAATATATCCAAATTAGGCCATATTGTATATAAAGGTATAGAAATAGCGTATCGGAACTAGCATTGTTTAAGTTTGAAAAAAAATGAACTTCTATCAGATAAAATTCGAATACATTGCTGACAATATGTTGACTTTACACAATAAATTTGACAAGTTGATTGCAAAATACCGTGTGAGAATCAACTACCATGCGATCAGACTTCCGCTAACCATGCCGACTCTATTCCAGATGGTCCACAATTCCATTGATGTATATATTCATCGCTGCTTCAAGGATTCCAGCACCGCTTCATCGTCTGTGGCTGTGCTAATGCGCTCATTGCTATCCTGACCATATTTTCTCCATCTACCGGTGACTAGTGAGGTAAATAAAGTGTGCTACTTGAAAACACGTGACTAAAGCGCTCATTATCTGTCTCCTGATTTGCATATTATTATTTTATTTATTTTTCAAAGTGAGATATCAACAACATTTACACCTATCGTTCATTGAATCCAACCATCCCCGCGCATATTGAGCACTTCCAAATTTCCCAATGTAGGTTGGTAAACCGCTCGGAGACCTTGCATAGGAAGATATCAGTACTTTCGTGACAACGATTAAGTAAAACCACGTAGTGTTTGGAGATTTCTCATTCGTTTTGCTACAAATGGTTGATATTAATTTATTTTACGTCAGTGTATTTTTGTTATTTGTGTTTTTTCCTACAGAAATCTCTGGAAATCAAGGAACTCTGCGAACAGATCTTCCTTGTCTTCCCACAATTCTGTCTGACGAATGGTCTAATGCGACTATCGGAGAACCAGGTCACTGCTGACATCTATGCAAGATTCGGCGTGGACATGTTCAAGGATCCGTTAAGCTATGAGATGCTACGCTGGCATTTGATCGCCATGGCCACTGAGGGCGTTGGTATCTTCCTGCTCCTTCTAATAATTGAATACATCAGTTACAACGTACCAGACAGGTAAGTTATAAATGAATGGCATGTCTGTTCGTCATTATCGTTCGAGAGATCAACAAAGAATACAAGGTGAGGTAATGACGAAATTTTCTAGTGCCGCGTGTATGTACACAGATATTTAATAACTCAAATTGAAAACCATACCATGTTGTAAAAGTAAGAGAAAGCATTTTTGTAAAGTGAGATCATTTTTTAAATATTTGTACAAGCACAATGACATCAATTCGGAAATATAAAAATAATTGCATAGGCCCATCAAGGCATAAGTGGCCTATAGATTGTACCCAGATTGATACAAAGAAATCACATAGTGAATGGTTGATAAGTAAACGCCTTCCAACACCTTAATTATGATCTTATTTAACCATCTGTTTTGCCCATTAACACGATTTCTACACAAAAAATACCAGGCACAGTGATGTTCTTATAAACTTCCAATATAAACCGCAAAATCTACCGACAGTGTTTGTCTTGATGGAGTTTTCGAGATTACATGAATACATGTATAATTGAATAAATAACCTGGAATGATCAATGGCTGACTACATTTTGTTGTATAAGACACCTCTATCACGCTCTACCTGCATACACATTGACGATAGTTGATTGTACACTGTGCATCATACGGTCTGTCCATTCCAAAGTTTTGACAGATGATTATGATTTTGCTTTAAAATCCAATACGGCTGATTTACGTTTTGCAGCTTTAGAGTGAGGAAGTATGACAGTTCACAAGACGAAGACGATGATGTCAAGAATGAAGAGCAACGCGTTCTTACCGGCAATGCGAAGAAAGAATTTGTTGTCTTGAAAAACCTGACTAAGGTGAGTGATGTGTGAACGCCATTTAGATCCTGTTTCTCTCCAATAGCTTGGTTTGTCGTAACCTACGCACGGTGAAATGACTCTGTTGTTTTATTGAGCATCCAACACCATGAACACAGCGAGATTCAATTCAATCAAATCTGCCGGTCTGCAATCTATATAGATGACTTCAAAGACCGTCTTTTATATGTTCGTTATGCATCTTAGTGTTCCTCAATCGTACAACAATTATGTGCTTGATTGTCAGTAGGATGTTTCACTACAGTCACAAGTATAACTGTGATACGTATATTTATAATTACAACATTTTCACCCAAAGTATTCCCTAAATATTACCAGACACGTGAACACATTACATTTAATACAAAATGAACGCTTCACGCAAGAATCTGAACTAAGAAAAAATAATTTCGATGCGTTGAGCTGCCCCGGCAAATGATGTTCCATTGCAGCATAGTTGTATATCACGAGACCTTTACTATGGAAATAATTGTGAAATTGTGAGCGTGACAGAAACTTCTGTGTTTGTTCTTCAGATCTACCGAACCGGCTTCCAGAAACACACAGCTGTAAACCACCTTTCACTGGGCATTCCACACGGAGAGGTAAGAATTGTGTATTTTGTCTTGTAATATGGATGAACGATTCCACCGCTCCTTGTTTTCTTGAGAAACGTGTCTTAATGAAAATCGTGTGACTCATATCAAGGATATTACGTGTAAGGCCTTCACTAAAGTATATTGCATTTAGTAAAGATGTTTATTTGTATAGGATAACATGTAGGTACGAGTGTTCGCCCATGTCAATATTCATAGTTTTGAAGCATCATTAGATCGCCGATCAAGAACACGAACAAACGCAAATAATGATCCGTAGATTTTGTATTATGTCGTTGTTTGATGTAATGTGACAAGCTTTCTGTTGTCTTTTAGTGTTTTGGTTTACTTGGAGTCAACGGAGCTGGAAAGACAACCACTTTTAAGATGATAACAGGAGACCTGAACCCATCAGGTGGCAAAGCAACTTTGAACTGTAACAGGTATGTGGCATATTACCGCTTTGCCAAGAATTTTGAGAATTGTCACAGATGATTTTCACACAGTCTTTAGCAGTCCAAGAAATAACAGAAAATCCAAATCGACAGTTCTCTATCCAAAAACAACATCTCATATGTTTTGTATTTTATTTCTCAGTGTTGGATACTGCCCGCAAGAGGACGCCCTCGACGATCTGATGACTGGGCGAGAGCATCTTTACTGTTATGCAAGAATCCGAGGCATTCCAGGAGCAGACGTCAAAATTGTTACCAAATGGGCTCTCAAGAAAATGAAACTGACGGGAGCCGCCGACAAACTTGTCCGCAATTACAGTGGAGGAATGAAAAGAAAACTATCAACTGCCATTGCCCTTATCGGCAAACCTGACGTCATACTGATGGTAAGCTGTTAAACTCTCTGTTTGAAAGTGGTGTAGTCACAAGTAAATAATCTTGGAAGATGATTTCTTGATTCTGAGATGGCAGTCACGGTACATTTCATTTGCCATGTGTAAGCCTTTCAGTTCTAGACAGTATTCTTGTTAAATAGTTACAATAAATATCAAAACTTGCCACAGAATGATCACTTAAGAAAAAACATTTCTAGCAGTATTGCCTAGTTTCGTTAATTGAAGTCTGTGCACGTGTTCTATGACAGACAAGCAGTGTATGGTTACCTATTGTAGACATTGGCTTCCATAAGCAAGGGTTAACGATAACACTATTGTTTTCATTTTTCCTGTTGCTTTCACGGCCTAGTAAATTATTCACCTTGAATGACACTGATTGCTTTACCTGTTTTGATGTCGTATTCCTAGGACGAGCCTACAACCGGTATGGACCCCAAAGCGAGGCGTGTTGTATGGGATAACATTCTTAGTGTCATTGCAGACCGCAGGTCGGTCGTTTTCACCTCGCACAGGTACAGCACAGTCTAAATTTCTTGCCTGTTCTATCAAATTGTATCAAATATGGCGCCCTTTGCACTGCTTAAATGTACGAGGGACATTTCTGAAATATCATCGAGGATGCCGACGTGGGTTTAAATCTGGAGAAACATATGGATGAATATTCACACCGTACTGTGATGACAAATGATACTACCAAAGCTTAAATAATAAAAGGAATATAGTGTGGAAACTATTTACTTTCAACGATTCTCACAGAAAATAATGTCAAAAGGTTTCATCAGCTGAAACCAAACGATCTACAGGAAAATATCTTTTACAAAGTGATGAGAACTACGCGAGAATCTTTGAACAAATTGCTTGTTAAAAGTCGTTGTGTTAAATATCAAGTCTCCTTATGAAGAAACATATTAAAGAGAATCAAGGTTTAATTTTGAAATGATATCTTTCATGTTTGTTTGCAGTATGGAGGAATGCGAAGCACTCTGTACAAGGTTAGCCATCATGGTGAGCGGCAGGTTCAAGTGCCTTGGCAGCCCTCAACATGTCAAAAACAAATACGGTCAAGGTTACACGGTCATAATCAAAGTCGACGGGGAGTCACCAAATCTCAGACCTGTGCAAGATCTTATCTCATCGAAGTTTCCGTCGGCAAATTTGAAAGTAAGGGACAACTCGCGCGGTTTTTGTTTGCTTCCTACCTTCATTTCTCCATCAATGCACCTTTGTAGGAATAATGTATGAAAGATATGTGTCAACATAAAATACCTAAACAACAAATACCTGACAATATAATGTCGGCTATTTTCTTTAAGCACTGACCAGCATCATCTACAGTCAGTATATTCTCGCCATTGTTTTGATGTAAGTTCTCTGTAGTATTGTTTTTGGGTTTCCCTTCTTGTTTCACTTTTCAAAATCCCTTCGAACTAATACATTTGCAAGCTTACAGATGCTAAAAATATAGATAAAATGAATAGTGATTGCATTTTTCCATCCTACAAATCTTTGTAATAGAGAAACAAGTCACCCAATATTTACTAATATTGAAATTCAAAATGGCCGCCATCCCTTTGTTATCTCTAAGCTTATTGGGTAAAAATCCTGATTTTCATAAAACTAAGCCAGTGAAATCTTTGTTTACTCCATGAGCTTCAAAGTCAGCTCCGACAAGTGGAAGGCCAAAGGAATATAAAGTTTCAAAACTGAGAGTCCAAATATCTGTCCTCAAGGCGCAATTCTACCTTTAAGTTAACAGCTGAAAGTTTCTCATCTGACAGTCATAGTACGGAAATGCGATCATACCTTGACTTTTCTATCCCATAATTCTCACAGGAACGTCATCACAGTGTTATTCAGTATCAGATACCAAACAAAGATGGCACTCTTTCCACCATATTTAAACTCCTGGAAGCTGAAAGGAAGACCCTTAAAATGGAAGACTACTCAGTCTGTCAGACGACACTCGATCAGGTAAGCATGCCTTTCAAAGCGGAAGATCAATCTGCCCTAGAAGGAAAATTCATCGCAAAGCTTTCAGAAAACTTGAGTTTGTTTCTTTTAATTGTAATCGAAGTAGCTCACATTTGACTATTAGTTTGTCATTTTGTAATATTTCCCTTCTCCCACAAGTTCATAATTCATAAAACTTGAGCAGTGGAAACATACGATGTCGTGCTTGAAGAAGAGACATAAGAAGTAATTTGAAAAATTAAAATTGATGACTTTTTAAATAAATCCATCAATGGATATTTACATACTATTATGGGCCTTGCTCAAAATATCAGGGAGGGTTAACGTTGTTGACCAGAAAACTTAAGCCTGATCTTTTTAGAGAACAACACAGCTACACAGCTGTTCATATGAAACACAGGAACATGGGTCTTGTGTAGCGTAACACAGTTATAGCATCGGATTTTATAAAGGGAGAACTACGTTGAATGGTTTAGACCAATACAGTAAATAATGAAACGGAACCTTGTGGGTTATAACCATCGCAACTTCGTTATGGATTTTTCTTCGCTACATGAGAAATATTTAATAACGCTATCTGATGTTGAAAGGAAAAGTGGGGTGTTTATTCAATGAAAGTAATATATTGGCGAGCAAAATGTGACCTGCATTCCAAGTCATTTTTCAAAAATCATATATGTATTCTAATTGCATCTAAGATGTAAATTTTTTTCTACTGTTCTTTTGATCCTTTTCCACAAGATTATGTTGATCTTCTCTCATGGAAAAGTCTGACCTAATACGTAAAGGGGTCTTCAACTTCTTCAAACTGATGTATTGAACCATGCGTCTTTTTAGGTTTATTATTCATTGGTTAAATACCATGTCGAGTTTGGAGCTGTACAAAATGATGGTTTCGAGGAAGAAGTCAACCAGAACGAAGTGGTCTGAAACGACCCATGATAACAACGACCACGCGACCATATTAGTGCGTTGGTATCCAATCAAAAATTGATTACCAGCAACGCATGCACATGTGTTGATTTGTCTTTCACCGTTGCTTTCTGATTTTTAATCGTGAATTGTGCACGATCAGTTCTGGCTCGGACTCCTGCTTAGACTTTAACAGCCTCAGCACGTGATATGTATAGCTCCCTCTCACGATTGCGTCTGGGCGTTTGATGATGGTTCGGGGATTTTTTCTTGTTTGATTTGATGTTACTCCACGCATGCACTTTGAGCTTCATCGTTTCCCATAGCAACCAGCCACATTCCAAGCAGTAACGGCGTGCTGAAAAGGTGTTCCACTTACAAAAGGGACGTAGAATTACAAGAGCTCTTGAATCTGTTCCCCGTATTTCGTTTAGATGTGCTCCCATGAAAACCTATGCGGTTCCATATTATTTTGATAAATCAAGATACACAGCAGTCTTTTATTGTTCTTTTATATCGGATACAAACCTCTAACAATTATATTTTGCAAAGTTGCAAGCTTTTCATAGCGCCCAAACAGCACGGAGTGTGGCAAGTGGCATGATCCCATCCCCTCAACGCAGGTTCTGTGATATGGTTCAGATTAACGACAAAAATAGCGCCTATCGCTGTAGTCTAGACTCATATCGGCTTGGTTTATATGTACGACTGTGCATGCAATTTGGACAAAAACGAAATATTTCTAAAAATTCAATTTATAGTCTGTAATCATAGGTTTTCTAGGAAATTGTTTAACTTTTCTGAAATTTGTGGTACAAATATATTTCTCTTTTCGGATCTTTCTTTAATCAAGCTATTTTCTGCAAGAGCAACAGTGTTTTTAATTGTTATTTGAGCATCCTTTTATCCTTATACAAAATATTGTCGTGCCCATGTTTCACAGGCAGACGTATAATTGACATTGACATTGCCATAAGTTCAATGTTGGCTGAAAACAATTAATTTGACTTTCCATCGATCATCCACAATATTGTAAATAGTGACCACAGCTTTAGATTCTATTCAGATTATTTCCATTTTGAATTGTCTTATTCAAGGTTGATGATAGTAACCACGATCTAAATCCTCCTTTTCGCCGTGCACGCCTTCAATACGTGTTTCTAGCACTTGCTTTATTTGTGTATCAGTATGTGTCGCGAGTGTCGGAGAATTATGAAATGAGCTGTTACCACCTGAAATTTCACATCACTGAAAGTATTTTTGTCGAACCTTTTAACCGTTACAAAACCAGACTATGCCAGTCTTTTGTACATCTTGTTCGATGGACTGGTGCTCAGAGTAGCCATTTCTTATATTTCATTAATCCATTGATGACACTTCTATCGCTCTAACTTAGTAAGAGGCATGCTTCATTGCGGAATGCGTTGTGTATTGCGGTTTCTGGGAAAGGTACAGATTCTGTTAAAGAAGTTTATTTCATTTGGCGAATACGGTAATACAAACTGTCTTGCTTTACTTTACAGATCTTTCTTGCATTTGCAAATGCGTCGGCTGGGGATATAATAGTAAACGAAGGCGCAGTATATGACATTGAGGAGCCTGTATAGGACTAATCCCAGACATGACGTCACAGCTACGTCGATTGTACTCCCCGTTCAAGAGGTGTGAACACTATGCCGTCATTTCTGCAGATACTGTTAGCACAAAAAAGACTTAAACATCAAGACATCTGATCGTGAACAGGATTTTCCTTCCTGGAATTTATTGTTATTTGCCATGGCTTCGAAAATTGATTTCAGAAAAGACTGTTCGTTACTTCTCAACTCCTCAGTCTTCATGACAAAGCTTAACACAATTTTGCGGTGATGAAGCCGATAGATACAACACATACATAAGATAGATACAACACATATATACATAATTTGATGTACTATACGAAGTCAGATGAGTTGAGACGTTCCATCAAGGCAGCCGAGTCATGGCGCTCATAATCAAAACGTATAAAATAGTTAATGAGAATCAAAGTCGTATAGAGTATCAACAAGCCAAGTTAAACAGATATCATACATTTAGTTACATTTCCTTGGCCGAGATATATTTACAATTTCTTGGAACAGTATTGAAAATCAATAAAAGTGTTTAACTTTATACTTGCAGGTGTATTATAGAATTTGAGATTTTTTATTGTAATCAGAGATGTAAGATTTTTACTTCAATAAAAATCAAGAAAGATTTCTATATCCATATTTACAGTATTTTTATAATGGAACCATAGGTCAGGGAAATTTATTCTGGGGATAATAGAAGAAACATTTAAAAAAATCTGAAGTCTTTTTTATCAATGCAATGTGTTCATATCGTTTGTTTTAATAAAAATGAAAACAAAATCAAACGATATCAAAAAATGATAACTGCTTAGTGTTTAAGTGTATATTTACATCGTTTAGTCTTCATTTCGTCCAATAACTAGTTTCTGTGTACGATTTGGACGTTGGAGGTTTAAGATTACACTGATTTACGATCAGTTCAAGTTGTTATTTATTGTCTAATGGGAACAAATGTTTATCTGACATTGAGGAAATCGAACAGACTTTGTTTTGATGTACAGTCCACCGCATCAAGGTCAAATTATTTTGACATTATCGCTGATTTAATTGGCTTCTTCTGCACGCAGAATCTGTTATCTTAAGTTTACTATCGCTTTGTCAAACGACTTAAAGTTCTCTCCACCTAGTGGTTATAATTTTATCTTATTTTGTTTATTTTTGTTGATGTAAGTGTAGTGAAATGCAGAGCCACTGCTGACGTAGGACGCTCTGTCCAAGCTTCAGTTTTTTTCGGCATGAATCAATTAGTTGCAAATCAACTCAGATTTTTATGCATGATTTCCGTAGCTTATAGATGTTGCTTGGTTTGTGCAATGTCTACATTCCGTGACGATGAAATAAATAGTAATTTTAGTTCAAAAATTTAATTTTCATTCAATGTAAGATCAATTACATAAGTATAATATACAGGAATATCAATATGCCCATCAATAAATATTATTATGAAAATAACAGTTGAGCGAATGAGGTATTGATTTCACTTAGAGAACCAAGTCACGCACTGCAACACTTTTGCCCGTCACTTGACTGCTGTTTTTTTCTTTTCATATTGTGTATATATATATTCTTTTCGAAAGATTGCTGCTGTATCAGCTAATGATTGATGCAGTTTCTCCGTTGCATCATCAACAGACTATCATAACAATCAAATTCTGCAGCGAATACTAACCGTTGATATCATTTACAAGTAGCAATGATCCGCAGGGCCGACGAAAATACTAATATATTGCCTTTTCTGTGTGGAAAACACACTTGTACGTAGTTTATTTACCGGTTCATTCGTTATATGCTAATTACATAAATCTTCGAGATGACGTGAGTAAAATAAAAACGATCCTTGTACAAATGATGCCATTCAACGGTGACATCAATTTTGGCCATCGTCACTCTATAGATGGTTGTAGCGCGGCGTGGATAATTCTAACCTAGCTGGAGAGTCTCTGATTCGTAAATTGACGCACCCCCCGGGGGGTCAATCAGTGTGGCTCTTGGTCAGTCTCCCTAGCTGGGCTATAATTATCCACTCCAAGCCACAGTCTCTGTTTGGAGATTGCCCCGGGAGATTGCCATGATACTAATCCTGGCATTTACGCCAATTTTAGTAGCTTTCTAGACCTAATTAGTAGCAAATATTATCGAAATCGAAAATTGACATGTAACCATTTCATGAATCGTCCTTGAAAATGATTCTGAGATAGAAATGTTTGTTTGTCGGCTTGTTTGTTTTCACTTTCAATGACACACGCCCTCTGTAGACAGCTGCTGATCCTATTTAAGAATCAAACTTTGCAAGATAGTGCTCATCGCCGAGTCAACCCCGTTGTCTGATTCATAGACTAGAGAAAACTAGGGTCTATGTTTCTCAGCCATGTGAGCAACAAGTAATGCTATTCTCATCATAAAAACACGACTGTCTTTCTTTCTACCTCCATGCATGGATCCCGGCATGGATGTACAAAAATCATCCATGCTCCATGTTAAGAACGACTGCAAAACTTGCACTGCGGTCATGAGATGGCAAATACCACAGACTGTTTGTTCGTGTTCGTGTCGGCTACATAGACGATCTGCCATTTGTCTGGATACAGACCGTGTACTAGTGTGCTGATTACCGTCTTAATTTTCATCCTATGAGTACTAGATAAACTACGTATCAAGGTGGACAAAAGACCGCAATGTTTGTGAAGATGACAAGACCTGACGAATGAATGATAGTCCCGGTCGCGTGCCATAGACGTGATTGACACCTATCCTTGTCTTAATAGGCACAGACCTAGACTTGGTTCAAGTCTGTGATTTGTGAATGTTTGAGTGGAGTGAACGCAATGATTTGTATTCTGCTTTCATGTGAAACGCGCGCGTGAGTGGACGCGATGAGTAGGGTGAACGCCATGAGTGGAGTGAACGCTATACAGCTGAGTTTCACTAACTCACTACTGCGTAGACTCAAACGTGACGCATTCAATCGCTGGGAAAACCTGGCGTGAGCTGCCAAATTCCGGATAGGTTTGTACGAAATAGGAGAGACACAAGAGAAACTATTATAAATGATTTTATTTTTTTTTAATTCACCGACTTGAACCAAGTCTAGCACAGACCCTCCGCACTGCCGTTGCGACAATGCGCGCACTATAGACCCTCGAGAAGGGTCTATGGTCGCACCCAAGAAGTTTTTCTCGAGGGTCTATGGTTTACCATAACCCTTTTGTAGTATGGTAGCTCCATGTTTTGTAGGTAATGGTGGCTATGAAAGGGTCGTTAGATTTTGGCCGATTGACACCTTCAGTCAGTATCTGATCAAAAAACGGCTGATTGTATGATCCCTTCACACATTTATTGTCCTTGCAGGCATGTTGACAAACAGTAAGTGCTTATGGAATAACAATCTGAAGTCAAAATCGTACAGCATTAATTTTCGTCGAACATGGAGTATCATTTTACCTCAATGGTTCTATAGTCTGCAGAGAGCAAAGTGGCCACTCGTGCATGTTGGTTAACACAATCCGGCATGGCACGTTGGCGTTTCTTTATTAGCTATTCAGCTATTTTTACAAACTGAAAATTTTGTCATGTCGTTTCATTAATAATTGACCAATATCTACTGTAAAATTAAAATGAATTAATTGCGCGACACGCTATTATTTTGATTATTGCAGTGGCCAGCGCGTTCAATAGCCTGCCGAGCTTTCAACCATGGCAGACTGCAGCAGTGTCCTTTGTATCGAAAGCAATAAATATACTAAAAAGATTTAAAGGTTTTTCATTTAAAAATATATTTGCAGACGGGACTGACCAATTTATTTTTACATCCATGGACAGACAGAGAGACATATTCACTGTGGTTCTCTTTCGTAGTCTGTGGAGGCCATGTAAAGGGTTGTCTTTTGGGACTCCGTGGCTGAAACTACTTCTTTTCTTCCGAATGCGTTTCATTGTCCAAGTATTCAAGCTCGTTCAACCAATAAGGAAAGAAGTGAATCAATAGATTTTGAAGAACTGACAAGTTTTCAAATGATTGAAACCTGAAAAAGTATGTTTAATCTAATCTTTGAAATATAACTCTAAACAATGATAAAAAATAAAATTCTATTGTAAAATTCGCATCATAACTGAGCAATTGAACGAGACTAATGCGGGAGTGGGGGTCTAATTATTGTCAAGGCCAATTATCATCAAGGCCGGCTGTCGTGATCTTATTTTTTATGCAAAATTTGGAATGCCTGGTTAGTTATTGCACACAAATAATAACCATGCAATCACATCTATGGATTTCACCCCCCGTATTTTTAAATGAAGACATTAAAGCCCCAGTGCTGCTAACTTTCGATGTTTTTTTTCATTATTTTATTTTATAAATCAATGGCAACTTCTTATTCTACTTCCCAAGAATGTTGAAACACCCACTATTTAGCTTGTCAACTTAGCGTCTATATGTGTAAAATGCATGAATATTGTTTTCATTTGAATTCTAGTCCGGACCAGAAGTCAGTTTTCAACAACTTACGATGCACTTTACAACCATAGGGGCTGAGTTGACAAGCTGGATACTGTGTATATTAACATTCTTTGGGGAGAAAAACAAGGAATTATGGTTCACATTCAAAATAAAAATGGTGAAATTATCATCAAAAATTAGCAGCACTGGGGCTTTAAGTCATTTTGAGTTGACATGCACAGTACTCTGTATATACATACTGACCTGTGTTATAGCTTACGATGTCGAGACGAGTGCTACCGGTCGCGAATCCCGCGAACGATGCGACATGAAAGGGAAATGATCGATATCAGTTCAAAATGCTAAATTTGGGGCATAAGTAAGTTTTCAACGAACGCACTGCCCGCAATTGGCCCGTGCGTCACCATTCCCCCCCCCCCAGGACTTTTACATGCCTGTGGGAACTCAGCAGAGAACCATCATGGAGATAAGTAGTAAAGTAGGAAATTCTTTGTTTGCCGTCCTGGATTTTTGAAAAATTTACCAGCCAGCCAGGGAAAAAACAAACACAGTCAAAAACACAAATGTATTAACATAAACTCAATTTTAAGTTGGTTTCTTTACGAAAAATAATATTTTTATTTGTAATAGTGTAACATTGTGTTTGTTTTCTTAATTTTCTCTGAAAACCCATCAGCACGCGGACGGCAACAAAGAAACAAAGCGCCTAATGTAATAAAGTGAAGATATCGAATTTAGCACACAAATTAAGAGAAATAGCTGTCACCACTTGAATCCTTTAATTTATTGCAGCCATTGCATATTTCGTGGCTTTGTGAGGCTTCAGTGAATCGCTTCACCATTCACACCTTAAAGCACTGGATTACAACCTCACCTAACAGTTGCAAATATTCAGTAATACTTAGAACTCACTGTTATTGGATGCACACCAGTCCATTCACACACGTGGAGGGACTGTGGATCCACATCGCAATTAATCGATCTTTTCACATTAACATGATTTTTGAAATAAGGTATCTGCGCAGGAATATCTTGGCATGGGTGACCTTTGACCCGGTCATTGTCAGAAGACATCGAAGAAGCGTCTGATGACTAGCAGCTCTTGGCAACTACTTTAGATACTCATCCTGTTGACGCTCTAGTAATCTGTTGTGGCATCATGCGGGCTAATATTATAACAATTAGATTGCTCAAAGAAAGATCTTAGATTTGAAGACTGAGTTCCCAAAGAAGAGATATTCGGTCAAGATATTTGCACAATACTAGTCTGTCAGCCCGAGGAGTAAATATAATATGTACTTGCGTTTTTCTGGTTAAAAACGGAAGTTGATTTCTATCTTTTAGTTTTTATCAGATATAGCGGCCATTAGAATTTGAAATATCATTGAAGATGTTATCTGATTAGTTTCTTTTATCCACAACTTTGCATGGTGTCCCTTGACCTTGACCTTGACAGTACTTTAACGTTTCCTTTAGGAAAGTTGATACAATACTTTAACGATTTCCCCCAGGCATATCAACTTAAGGTGAACAATCACTCAATCTCCTGACAACTCGGACACACGTTAAAACAACGAAGGTCGCAGCACAATGTTAAGTTTCACTTACATAAACGGTTCAAAGAGCGCCACAAGCGAAGGGTATTGTCTTGAGGGCGCTTTGCTCAGAAAAAAAATAAACATTGTTGGGTAGAGAAGGAATAATAAAAGCCACCATGCAGAACTTGAACACCAATGAAATTAAAATTTTCACCTTGCATTAAGTTCAATCAAAGAACTGATAATTTTAAACATTCCTTGATTCTTTTCTTCAGCCTGTTTTAAGTTTGAGGCATTTACCAGCACCTAAAATTTCACAATTTTGGAACGAATATTGACGTCTCAATTAATATGCCCCATTTTAGTTTTACTAAAACTCCCGTTTCTCTGTTTTACTGAAACCTAAAGGACACTATAGGGTTTGGCTATCCAAGCCCAAAAATATTTTTGTTCGAAATCCCCCGGCCTTTTCTGTGCCACGTAATTATAGACCTATCGCTGGAGAAAATGTTAGAATATATCAAACAAGTAACTTGCGAAAGGAATGTTTGGGGCACCATGAGGTGTAAGCATACTTACATTATTCATCAATAGAGTCACACCGTCAGATAATGATGGGGAGGGTTGGTCGGGGATGCCAATATACAAATTCATTCCAGAGTTTGATTTTTCGGATAGTACCTTTGCTCCAAATTTTCCCACTTTCTGATCGACCTTCATGCGGAATTTTCAAAACAGTAACATCGCGATTCATCCTCCGGATATATTATTTGACGGAATTGCTATTTCACTTGTGACTTCATTTTATAGATACAATAAACGGTATATCGCTGTCCAGTCATGCAGATTTAAAACCTTGCTATGTAAAAAGATTTAGTCGTGCCACAAGATCGTGATGTTAGGTTGTTTGTGTACATTTATATTGTAACTGGTATACTAGTAAAATACGGTGAAAACTGGGTCGCCATGACCCACTACAAAACAGCATAATATGAAAGTAAACCTTGGTAATATCCTCGTTAATTTTAAAGTGATACAACGTGTATGTTAAGTAACAGGAAAATTCAGAATTGTATTAAAATAAGCAAATATGATGCAACGGGCGTGGCAAAATTGTCAGTGAACTGGTTTGTACGATCTGAGTTACGGTACTGAGTCACAGCCAACGCCCAAACTACAATTATAAAAAATGTTTGTGTTCGGCTGTTGTTAGCGTGATCGTTTATTCAAATTCCAAACACTTCGCTGTAGCAATTGACTTTACATTCCCTTTTACATTAACTTGATAAACTTTCTACTTTTTTATCAATGTAATAATGCTTGATCATTCATTACACTTTGCCCCCTCTCTCTCTCTCTCTCTCTCTCTCTCTCTCTCTCTCTCTCTCTCTCACACACACACACACACACACACATTCCGTCTTTCAAATACAGCTACATGTAGATGTATTAACTGCAATCAGTTAAATGAGGTCATTCAAATGCCGACTACCTAACCCAAGGGTAATAACCCTGGCACACGTTGTTACTGGGTATCACCAATGCATATGTACAAAGGGAGAGACGCATTGTGTGACTCGTGACTGCAGCTGACGATCAGAAATGCGCAATGTACGTATCCAATCTATGTACCAGTAAAATTCTACGCATTGCTCTGAAATTCAAAAACAATTCAAGCAGGAAAATCTTGTTTGACTGAGGGAAATGGGTTCACTTATTTGAGATAAAGCCGAAGGAATATTGCTGAAGAATATGGATTTTACGATGACAATTTCATACTAGTAGCTTCATCATTGCTGATACACAGGCCCTATCATCGTGACCACATTGCTTTCCATTGCAACCACTGCCCTACGTCACAGCCATTACCACTCCCTACGTCACAGCCATTACCACTCCCTACGGCTGATAAATACAACAACAAGCCCTTCCCTGCCATTAGCAACACCATCGCCACATACAACCACCAATCACGTAGTCAACAACATCGCCACATACAACCAATAGTCAACAACATCGTCACAACTATCAAATCCTGACAACTAACGTCACTTCTGAGATGTCATCGGCAAATCGGTAGAATTATTCTGTAACAGTCACTGACATCACAACCAGTATTATTGTCAATGACGACAAAAACATCATTAAAATCATTTTAAAGCTACTGTGTAACAGCACATACCTGTAGTAGTATGTACGTTCCGTTAATCATATACCCTACTGTATTCTGAATACCGGGTAGTTGATTTTAATTTGTCAGTATATGATGTGCATCGCTATTGTTGTCAAGTGAATTCGAGTCCGGACCTGAATTCAGAAGAAACAGTGCACAAGATCTCTTATCCGGTATACATTTATCATAGCTTTTGTCTTTTGTTAATTTGTTGACCAAATTGAAAGCAGACATGAAAGGGTTACTCGAAACCACTGCAATACGCTACATGCTTTATCATAAAAAAGATAAATCATAGATCATTGAAAAAAAGTTGAGAAATTTTCGTGATGACATGGCAATTACGTCATTAGTTATCATTCAGATATTTAAAGTTGTTAATACTATTCAGACGTCTCTATATCAGAAATTACTAATATTATGCGTAATTGTTTTATGTCATATTAAGCGACTGAAGGGTGGAAAGCAGACATCCACAAGCAAAAACCTTAGACAAGTATAATTCTGTTCTGGCTATATATCATCGAATTGTAACCAACGGTTTCTAATTTAAGTCGGTTGGAATTTGCATGAAATCCACTGCGTGGGTAAATATAATGATATCCTTCACAGTGGACAGCCAGGCCTGGGTCAGTACCATTGGGAATCGAACTCGACAATCGCATATTGTCGTCTGCAAAGTGACGAAAGCTTCTTCCAACTAATTGGTCACCATGACGACGGACTGTAAAGGAGGATCGACGATAAAGGCCAGTGTCAATGAAGAGTGATGACAACAAAATATATCAACAAATAACGTATTTTGTTTGTTTCCGGTTCTCATTGTTTTTTATTCGTTAGTACAAAACCAAATGATGCTTTTTACATAGAACATGTATACTGTGATGACGATTTTAAGCCGCCCGGGAATACTCAGTATATAAAAAGACTGTTGCCTTTGTTTGGTTTTCTCTGCGGGATAAAAACGTAAGAGTGGTGTTTCCACTTTCACCGGTCGGTGTCAGCTTGGGCGTGACGTTCATGCATTATTCATGAGTTCCAGTCGAGCTCTATTCACCTGGGCGATGAGGACCGCATCTCGTTTGAATATCAACAGTGCATTGTTGTGTAGAGGTTATATGACCGTTTGAAAAATTCGGCCACAAGCGGCGTCTACTACAATGTAGAGGGACTTCTCCACGTCTCTGCAGGAGTACCATAACGAAGGAAATACGACAAATTTTGTACTGGTTTGTGGAAAGGAAGGAAACTTGTTTGTGCGTGGATTTATGCAGGCCACTGTCGCTTTCAGTTTGGACAGATAAAAACACTAATGGTGGACCAGTGTTTTAGGTAGTAACGACAGAGTGACAAGCGAACTGTAGTATGGCTACACTGTTTACATTTACGTTGTTCCTCGCGACCATAGCGGCAGTTAAGTCACAGACAGGTAAGTACAATCGTCCCAGAGTCTAGCGTTTCTCTCATTTACGAAATGTGCGGAATGTCTGCCTCAAGGTTAACAGCGCCGAAATTGCACAATAGCAACCTTATTACGTATCTGGACCATCTGTGTTACGTGAGTGTATGTGTTAAATTGTGAAACAAAGCCGGCCGCATGCGCGTACTCACGTTGTCAACGTCTTTCATTGGAGCTCTATCAGAGCGTAATTACGCTAGGATATTGTTTCTACAATTTTATTTCACTTGTTGCTTGTAGTGGCGTCAACAGGTTACTGTCAGCCATGTTGAAATCGATAGTCACTCCACCTATCTGCAGCAGAGCCAAGCTAGGGGTTCGGTCTACCGCCATTTTCCCCCAGGTATCGATCAGTTAAAGGGACAGATCCTAAATATTTAAGTGTCCCTCGTGTAAACGTCTCAGCGCTGAGAAAATAAAGCGACTCAGGGAAGGAAAGCAATTTCCTCGACAGGATATTGCATTGTTGGTGTGATTTGATATCAAATATGCAATATAGTTATTATTGTCCATTTTAATAGACTCGTGTCGTATTGGTGCGCCTTATTAGCATGCTACACATAAAATGAATAAACACAGTGTGGTCCAGGAAAGGTCAACTTTGTATCCCCCCCCCCTCCCCCCGTTTTGAACAGTGCTGTGTTCGGTAATAAATGCCTACCCGTTTTGAACAGTGCTGTGTTCGGTAATAAATGCCTACCCGTTTTGAACAGTGCTGTGTTCGGTAATAAATGCCTACCCGTTTTGGACAATGCTGTGTTCGGTAATAAATGCTGCAACAAAACCCCCAAAATAGATGCCGTTCCGTATTTTGAAACAGTTAATAAGTCAAAACTGGTGTCTTGGTGTGAAAGTGTACAAATCATTTCACTGTACGAGGAATCTTCAGAAATGTAAATAATTTGATGAGTTGCATCTTATTGATGTGTTGTAAAATCTGCGAGGGTTTCCAATTTTACACGATCTATTATTATGTACAAGCGCGCGCGTTCCATAATTGTGAATGTTGTAAAATAACCACTTGTAGATACCAGGAGAATATCTAGCTCATCCACGTGGCAACAGCATCAGCGTAGTTCTCTCTCATGATGAAACCTGATACCGTCAAATTTCATGAAACTATTCAAAAATGGCATTAATAATTATATTCAAGAACAGTTGGATGATAAATATGGTCTCTAATAATTAGTCTTTTGTACGGACAATTCCCACGGATACACAAGTATATCAATTTGATATGCGCGAAATAAACCACAGTATTTGAGCTTTGTATGAAATAAAGAACTAACTCTAATATACAAAATAATCAAATTTATTACGATGTAAGCCAATCAAGTAAAATGTTACACCAAGAAATGCACGAGTCACCTTCGTCAAAGAGTGCAACTGAATTTTGTCTCATTCACTTGTGAAGTATAAACTTTTTAAATTTCTTCAAATTTACAATCTCTATGACAGTCACAACTTGCATAACATTTTTACGCAATTCCAAAACATACAAGTGAAGGTTAGGAGGCTAATCAAAACGTTCCAAACAGCTTCATGGCTATATCTAGGCAATTATTTTATAAATCATAAATAATTTATCCTGAACGATAAAATTGATAAAGACTATTGCAAAACTAAAGGAATTAAAAACTGCGTCATCATGTATGCGAAATTGAAAAAAAAAATGTTTGATCGGCAGCAGACTTCAAACATTCACATTGTACCGTGCGTGTTTACCGTTACCTTAATGTCGCCCCAGTGAAAACATGGGAATCGCAAACCAGCAGTCTTATCATTGCACTGTGATAACATGGGAATCGCAAACCAGCAGTCTTATCATTGCACTGTGATAACATGGGAATCGCAAACCAGCAGTCTTATCATTGCACTGTGATAACATGGGAATCGCAAACCAGCAGTCTTATCATTGCACTGTGATAACATGGGAATCGCACACCAGCAGTCTTATCATTGCACTGTGATAACATGGGAATCGCAAACCAGCAGTCTTATCATTGCACTGTGATAACATGGGAATCGCAAACCAGCAGTCTTATCATTGCACTGTGATAACATGGGAATCGCAAACCAGCAGTCTTATCATTGCACTGTGATAACATGGGAATCGCAAACCAGCAGTCTTATCATTGCACTGTGTAACATGGGAATCGCACACCAGCAGTCTTATCATTGCACTGTGATAACATGGGAATCGCAACCAGCAGTCTTATCATTGCACTGTGATAACATGGGAATCGCAAACCAGCAGTCTTATCATTGCACTGTGGTAACATGGGAATCGCACACCAGCAGTCTTATCATTGCACTGTGATAACATGGGAATCGCAAACCAGCAGTCTTATCATTGCACTGTGATAACATGGGAATCGCAAACCAGCAGTCTTATCATTGCACTGTGATAACATGGGAATCGCAAACCAGCAGTCTTATCATTGCACTGTGATAACATGGGAATCGCAAACCAGCAGTCTTATCATTGCACTGTGATAACATGGGAATCGCAAACCAGCAGTCTTATCATTGCACTGTGATAACATGGGAATCGCAAACCAGCAGTCTTATCATTGCACTGTGATAACATGGGAATCGCAAACCAGCAGTCTTATCATTGCACTGTGATAACATGGGAATCGCAAACCAGCAGTCTTATCATTGCACTGTGATAACATGGGAATCGCAAACCAGCAGTCTTATCATTGCACTGTGATAACATGGGAATCGCAAACCAGCAGTCTTATCATTGCACTGTGATAACATGGGAATCGCAAACCAGCAGTCTTATCATTGCACTGTGATAACATGGGAATCGCAAACCAGCAGTCTTATCATTGCACTGTGATAACATGGGAATCGCAAACCAGCAGTCTTATCATTGCACTGTGATAACATGGGAATCGCAAACCAGCAGTCTTATCATTGCACTGTGATAACATGGGAATCGCAAACCAGCAGTCTTATCATTGCACTGTGGTAACATGGGAATCGCACACCAGCAGTCTTATCATTGCACTGTGGTAACATGGGAATCGCAAACCAGCAGTCTTATCATTGCACTGTGATAACATGGGAATCGCACACCAGCAGTCTTATCATTGCACTGTGGTAACATGGGAATCGCAAACCAGCAGTCTTATCATTGCACTGTGATAACATGGGAATCGCAAACCAGCAGTCTTATCATTGCACTGTGATAACATGGGAATCGCAAACCAGCAGTCTTATCATTGCACTGGGTTGACATGGGAATCGCACACCAGCAGTCTTATCATTGCACTGTGATAACATGGGAATCGCACACCAGCAGTCTTATCATTGCACTGTGATAACATGGGAATCGCAAACCAGCAGTCTTATCATTGCACTGTGATAACATGGGAATCGCAAACCAGCAGTCTTATCATTGCACTGTGATAACATGGGAATCGCAAACCAGCAGTCTTATCATTGCACTGTGATAACATGGGAATCGCACACCAGCAGTCTTATCATTGCACTGTGGTAACATGGGAATCGCACACCAGCAGTCTTATCATTGCACTGTGATAACATGGGAATCGCACACCAGCAGTCTTATCATTGCACTGGGTTGACCTTTTTATGACGATGCTTCTTTTTTTATATTCTGCACAAATTATTTCTGAGTCAACGTTACTTGGATTAAAGCCCTTCACAATAAAAACCGTTATTTGAAGAGATCGCATCAGTGGAAATGTTCGAATAGTAGAAAAGGTTTATACAGGGAAATATTTTAGGGTAAATTAAATTAGAAAACAACCTTGAAGTCAAATATTTGCCACCGTGTGAAGAGTTCCTGGTACACATAGATAATGTACACATAGATAATGTACACATAGATAATGTACACATAGATAATGTACTCAATTCGCTCATTTCACTGTTTTACCATATTTTCATGGTACAGAAGCGAATCAATATTGACCCCAGAAAAACATGGGTTACTGTGTAGAGTCATTTTTTAGTTAAATGGTGCCATTCAAAGACTAGAGATCATCCCTAATATGCATAACAACAATGTCACAGATGTTCCTGGGCTATCATTAATTTGAAATCATCTTTTTATAGAGACAGGGTGATGCGAAACAACGCATTGTAAAATGTGTCTGTTTAGGTCAATATTAGAAAGCAAAGTAAATCTACACTGAAAAAATTAAGAAAAACGAATATTTCGTATTGTCGACTTCCTAGATTGAAATCATCCACGATCGTTTGGACCAATGAAGGTCAAAAGATATCCGTACGATTGTTTAAATAAGATGACTTTGAATATTGCACGACATGATTACATAATTTGACTTAATGTCGTAGAGATATTCTCATCTTGGTTTCACTTACCCTAGCGTTGAATTATTCATCAGTATTCATGTATATTTTTATTGGCTATTAGATGATTAATTATCAACCAAATCCATTTATCATTCCATGTCGTACCATACGGCAGTTCAATTTACATCTGTGCATCTCCGTACATGATACATTTTTGCGAGTTACTTTCCCGGCAATTACCCATCAGTGTCAACGTTGTTATTTTACCACGTATTCGAAACGAAAGTTTCCCTATACATTAATAAGTTATATTTTATTTTCGATGGATCAGTAGCAAACTTCAATAACACACATTCCTCAATTCCTGAATTTTACAGTAGTTCTTGTTCCCTTAACCTCTTATACATACATGGCTTCACTCTTCTGTTTTACTGTTGTAAGTTCTATCAAGTCTATCAATTTGTTTTGGGGATAAAACTAATAAACAACCTGCGCCTTCCAAATTTCCCATTTGAAATTTGCAGTCTTTAATTCAGAAATTGTCCATCTGAAATTGTGTCAGAGTATCCTCCAGAGGGGTGCTGGGTATAAATTGTAACACCATCTCTGAGGTGTCTGCGTAAAGGCTGCCATATTAAGAAGAACAGGCACTGCACACATGAAATCAATCATATTGACAGGTAATATGCTTACAGACGACCTCTGTAGGTTATATTTGACATTCATAGCATCAGTTTGTTCCCAGGTGGTGAAAGACAGTGAGTTATTTGCACGACCATACTTTGCAAAAAATGCTGTCATCGAGAGTGAATAGTTAAAGGTCGACAAACTCAACATCAGTCACGCTACCAATACGATAGTTTGCCATCCATTGTATGCTTCGAAAGAGTCTTCCGTTTGCAAAAATAATTCAACTTACATCGAAACAGACGCATTAAATCGTTGACGCACGTCATAAAACCTCCCATCAGTGAAAAAACTTTAAGCCATATTCAGCTTTCTTTTAACCCGTTTCCATTAAGTTTCCGTCCATGGTCACACAACTGACTTCCTTCTCAAACAGTCCATCTCTCGTTAACGCATGGCAGTTTTGTAAGGCAGGGAAACCTTCTGAATCTACAAAAGACGAGTTGTAAGTACACCTCACATTAATGTAACCAAAAGACAATAACGATTGTTCTGTCTTTCATAATCGAGGACTCTGAAAAAAAAAACCAAAAAAACCATAAAAAACCGAGAAGCCCATGATTGTCTTTTAACATACAGATAATGATCAATACAATGTTTAGAGCGAGAATAAATGTCGAATATTTTAGACTCTGAAGTTCTCAATTTTGCAGACCTTAAAATAATCAGAAAAAGCTTGCACTTTCGATCTTCTTTCATGACGTCGAGTGAATGTGACTTAAAGACGTTCTAGGTACTTCAAGTGACATCTGACACGACATGTGACCTTTGGCACTATTCATACTGGAATCTAAGGTTCATGAAACGGGCAGTTGCCAGGCAACATGGAATCGTAAACTCACCACAGCATATTTTCGCCCTGTGCGGTGCTCAGCCATGTAAAACTAATGCGATTAAACAAACAGTACGAAAGTACTTCCAAAATAACACGCATTTTGAGATCAAATATTCAATCACCTGATAAGCAACTGTAAACGGATGGTTTTATGGAATTTCCTGTATTGTTGAGCTAAACGTGCTAAAGTTGTTAATACTCTCGGTGCTATAGGATTATGGGAGTGCTAGGTCCATCCACAATCCTTCCACACTGGTGCAGCACACTGTTTCTGTATTAATTCACAGAGACAAACTGTTTTTTACTCAAATTCACGAGGAGATACTTTGAAACATCTTAACCTATAAATTTACAACATAACAGTGATTGTGGCAGGTAATCAACGTACTTAATGTTCCCATCGTAACGTCTGAGGCAAAATCTTGTTAAAACTCAGTAGTTTCGAATAAAAATTCTGCTACAGAATAAATACGCACGAACCTTCATAATCATTGAAGGTCAGGGGCGCTAACAAACGATCAAATCCCTAGTTGTTTTGTTTTTGAGTTCAAAGCGGCAACACTGGCAGGCTGCGACCCTGTTCGTGGACTGTATAAGGGTGAGTTATTTATCACGAAATCAAATGATAGAAGTTCTACTCTTCATTTAGGTCCCCGTGACCCGACAGAACCAGTATTTATATGCATGGCTCAAAGATAACCTCTACGCTGAACATATTGTGCTACAATATTAAATGTTCAAAAGCCAGTCAACAACTTTGAACTAAAAGCGGTAAACACAATGACCAAATTTGACTGATTTTCTTTCTTATCTACATTCTGAAGCGACAGTTTATGAAATTAATTTACAGTCCTAAGATATTGAAATGCAGTCATTACTTCTAGCGTTCTCACTTTATTTGAAACACATAAAAATCTTCATATCATTATATTTATATTCGCAAGCAATATTTTGTACTGTTGTTGCTTAGATTCACACTGTCAAAAGGTATTAATAAATTTCGAATATTTCTTACATGCCAACAATTTAGGTCAAAACCTCATTTGTGTATGAGAACGCGATATCGTGCACACTGCACATTTTACGACCATAGATTCAAATTAAGAATGTGCGTCGGGAATTTGTGTTCCAACTTTCTTAAAATCATCAAAGTTAACATTATTGTACGGTTTTCCTCCGATATGAGGTCTGAATTGACTAATAACCTATAGTCTATGTAACAAACAGCATGTTTCCTTAAAAATAAATATAGGCATTATACAAACTAAAAATACATTTTGGCAAGATATATTTAAATAACATCTGCTGGTCTTCTGACGGTGTCACACGGCTCACCTCGAGCTGCTACGAATGTCAGTGAATAAATCATAGAGTGCACGGCGTCGAAGGCCGTACCAGTACACGTTAGCAGCAGGTATTGTTCACCGGCCCTTCCCATTGTTGTTATGCAAATTTCCGGTCAACAAGCCAGACCTGTGAATATGGAGACTGAATGTGACTGCTGCATTGTACTCGATAAAGAATGGAGTATGTATTGTAAACACATATACAAACGACACAGAACTAGAATTTAAACACAATTCTGGTATTACTATTAAAATCTCTTAAAATGCGTTAATTGCACTTTGTTAGAAATAGCAAAATGGTACATTTCTATGTGTACATGATACAAATAGCTTATTGATAAACAAAAATTACACTACAGTTTTCCAGGGCGTTCCCCTGTTCCCTGTGTTATTCTTGGTCAATTGTTCTCACTTTCATGAAACATCACTTCTCCTCCCATATGGTCACAATCCCCGATCCGCCGTTGAAAATTACAGAAAAATTATATTTTTAACAAGACAACGCGTCAATATTTATGATAATGCAACGCGCCATTATTTATAGATCAGATTGCAATATGATATTTAATTGTATGTCAAAGTGAACAAACTTTCCTTTCAAAATGAGAATACACACAGCAGTGTAGGTGATGATATTATTATGAGTTTATCAAATCACAAATGCGTTTGCCCCTTCCATTCGGGAATTTAATTTTTTGTTCAACATTTCTATTGGCTAAATTTAATATGAAGTGGTATGAGAGATACAATATGAAAGCTGTCGGTTTTTTATAAAGGCTTTTCGAATGCTTTACCAAAGGGACGCAAATGCTATCGCTGATATCATCTAGGTTACTACGCCACCCAGCTGTCATTTAACTTAAGTACAGGCGTTGCATTATTAGGTTTTTTGTTTTGCTTCGTTTGTCTGTCTGTCGTACTTTTTTACAACTCTTCTGATCTCCCCCACTTTTTGCATTCAAGAAGAATGTGCAATAATGAGAAATTAATGCATGGGTGTTTCCAGGATTGTGAGATTACCCACCATGCCAATAAATATATATACCATTTGTGTTGAAGTCAAGTAATACTGCAAATTACGTACCTTACAATCTTGAATTGCTTAAATCGTCCTTCAACAGGAAGCAATTAATCATCGAAACAGTGACTAGTGACGAAACATCTGCAGTTAATCAAACAGTTCTGTGAACCAAGGAAGTCAAGTTCAAATAATACAATGAGATTCACACTTGGACGTGAAAAACAGAGGATGACTCCGGGACAACAAACTTTATTAGGCGTATCGCCAGAATGGAACTCGCCAGTATGGAGTTCGTTAATCTTTGGTAGTTTCCCAAAGGAATATAAAATCACGGCATTGTGGGAGAATCATACCAAGCACGTACAGGTGCTCTTCCATCCATTGGTTATGGTCAGAGTTAGCGGCGTATCCATGGTGCTCTTCCATCCATTGGTTATGGTCAGAGTTAGCGGCGTATCCATACACGACTGAACCTTTCATCTTATTCAATAAGCAGATAAACATGAACTCTTTACCTCAGAAATACTAGTTTGAAATAGTATAATATTACATGTGACATATTGTCAATATTTCTCTAAATATTATTAATTAGCCATTATTAAAATATACCCAGTAAATATTTTCATTGGCTAAATTAGAATATTATTATGAATGATAATATTCGGCTAAGAATATTTGTTTTTCGCATAATATTACTATAATGACTGTTCATTTAGACTGAGTACCAGCAAAAATTGAAAACTAAAGTTTTTATGATTACCGTAAATGGACAGCTATCCATTTCGTCCTTGGATGTAGGTGTACATCTAAACACGGATTCATTATTCTAATGTTCATGACATACAAATCTAACATATAACATTGAATCTAAAGCGTACCAACTCTAGTTCAGTTACATCAAGCAATAAACTTACTATTACGTGCTTTATCTGAATTTGAATATTTCTGATAAACAATTGCTTTTTGTAGAATTTTGAAAGGGAGACAGCCGGCGCCTCTTTACTAGGAGCCCTCTACTCAGATACAGAGTGGCGATATAATCTTGGATCTCTTCGCAAACATGGATGTTTTTACCATACTGTGATCATGGCGATTCAATATCATTTCACGGTATCAGGAATGTGAATTAATCCCTGAACATCTCCCATACATCAGTTAGGGCTTGGGACAAGGATTTGGGTCAGCGAAAGTATCATCTGGGTATATATCCTGGAGGGGAGAGAGGGAGGGGTGAGGGTCCCAGAACTATCATTTAAAAGATAGCCGAACACTACTGGGTACGAATATCAAATACTTCACGTTATAGACCTGTATTTCGCAACGTCGATTGGAACTTGAATAACTTGGCACTGTGCCAAGAACTTTGACTCGTTTAAGTCCCTGCTTTGAAAGTGTCGTTTCAAAGTTTACTTGTAAGCTTGATTTCATACAACAATTTTCCATCTTTGGTTCTCACAGGCTGTTAGAGTTCTCTTATTACTTTAAATAGTATTCAGTTTTATACAAGGGATCATGTAAGAGGATATTGCAAGGCATTGTGGGTAAACAGTTTAAAATTTTTCAGTACACATATGCATAAGGGAAAGGTTTTATCCTCGACATCAAATTGTGAATACAAAACTCTATTGGAATTTACTACTATAACCGTTACTTCTTCCATACTTAAAATTATCCTTGACCTAAAATTTCTTTCTTTGACCAGAATATCCTAAAAACTTTATAATTTCAGTTTGTTTAGGGGTTTATCCAGCTACCGTCTTAAAGTCAAGTTACCAGACTCGACAATCTCACCACCTAGGTGATGAAATTTCATTCAAAAATTTCAGTCAAAATTCTTTGTCGAAGTCGTACCATCGACATGAATTTGTTTCTTATCAATGAAGTAGCATTATCGACATTGTTTTTGAACGATGTAAACATGACGTATCTAATTTATCACTTGTCTTTCCTCTTTACAGCAGAGTATCTGCTCTCACTAACTTTCCAGTCTTTCCTTTATTAACACAGATGGCGCCTGTAGCGTTAACCCGTGTGAAAATGACGGTGTTTGTGTAACGTCGACAGTAGGTGCCGGTTATATTTGTCAATGTCCCGACATTTATATGGGACAAGATTGTGAATTACCTATTCTAGGTGAGATAGTTATTCTTGGAGGGATATCTGCATGCAGGTGATGGATGCATGCGCATGCGTCATCATAGCGTACCCATTTACGTCGTCCCTTTTTAATTGATTATTAATCACCTTAGTTTCATCTTTTTCTTCGGACCGGTTGAATACTTTAATAAGGTGTCGACTTCAGTGTAGATCACAGTGTTCGTGACATTGAACCTTACGTTACATTGAAGAGCGGTAATTGATTTCGACTTTTCTTTTGATGAATGAAAAATGTACAGACAACGAAAATAAACAACAGCATGATATTCGCTGCTTTCGCCACGAATTACACACGTATAGGCTTTGTTAGCTGATTGATCACTTGGTATCTTCGACACTATTGCAGGATTGAAGCGGCAAACCGTATTTTACAATCAGATGAAAGATCGTGAAATTATATTACAAGTGACAATTTACATGGAAAATCTTTTATCCTTTTTTCAAACACGATTTATCTTAATCCTTGCACACTGTGTCTTGAATTCTCAATCTATCTGAAACGTATCACCTATGCATGGTTCATATCACTTCAGCTATCCGTGTGTCAAGTTACGTTCCGTCAATGTCATCTCAAAAGTGGTTTAACCGTCCCAGTAATTATAAAATGTTTGCCAGTCGAAGTAATTGGTATTTCATTCCATATCCGGTAGTTGGTGGTGATTTCAAATTTTGTCACCCCTTGCTATTTTTAAAACGTCACTCTGACGTCACTGGTGGTGGTTTAAATATCTGTATAGAAAAGTAATTTTCTGAAATCGCAAATGTCGGCGGATTTTCCTTCAACAGGGAAACAGGACTGTGGGGGTAATTCCTATTCATCAACGGGAGGATCACTGATTTCACCACAGTATCCCGATCCCTATGGCAACCGGCATAATTGTTACTATTTCATTAAAACCCCGAACAAAGAATCGGTAACATTGACTTTCACTGAGTTTCACGTGGAATTGTTCGCTGACTACTTATTCGTCGGTGAGGGAGCTGTCGCTGACGTGAATTCGCCGCTCCATACGTTGACCGGCAACACGATTCCCGACCCCATAGTTATTAATTCTGACCAAGTATGGCTCATCTTCTATACCAACACCGCCACCAGCGGCAATGGTTGGGTTCTGACGTATACAACAAGTAAGTGGACAATATGCAATGTATGCATGCATCATTGGGCTTTCGTAAACAATTGACCTTTGACCCCGCTATGTAGGTCGTTCGAACCAAAGTGAAACAGCCTGGCATATTGTAATAAAAGTTTTTTTGAACAGAGCCGTAAACGCTTAGGAGAGTGGCGACATTTCACCTTTAGGTACGATCATGGTACGATTGATTGCGCAGAGTCGTAAAGCTTAACAAGCATGGGGCTCTTTGAAGGAACTCAATCAATCGACCGCCCTCTAACTGAAAACATGTATTTACACGATTCCTTTTGTTATAACACAATATGAAACGCGTTGAGGGTCGTATTCATCCGAGAGATTTTGTGCTCTCTCATAACTAGACTACACCTAAAGCCTTTACGTTTAACCTTTGAATCAAGGAGACCAGATCAGCGATTTACATGGAGTTGGTACATGTAATTAGCACAAAGGGTGACTTGGATTCATTGCCGGTAAATCTGTTGTAAAACCCCCTCAACGGTTTACGACTAGACACACCAGAAACACACACAAAATAAGGGTGCATGAGTGTCCACTAGCATGATCGTCCTACATGATATTTCGACGTCAACAAACTTTGCAGGGTTGATAATATCCTCCAATACAGCTTGTTGTCGCGATGGATATGAACTTGACGCGTCTACTCAGACATTATTTCTCACAATTCTGTCCGCGACCATTGCGTTTGGCGAAACTATATGGACGACAAATTAGTCCTGTTCAATTATTACTGTGGATAAATATCTTACTTGTTAGATAATTTTGCCCGAGCACCCCAGCAAGAACCTATTTCAAAATATCTTCAACACTTCTTTATGAGAAGTGGAGGAGCAGTTGAACTCATTCACTTCAGACCAAAAACATAAAATGTTTCTCGAGTCCTCAGTGAATTCAAAAAATGAATTGGTTATGCGAATTTTTTTCTTTCGTTTTTTTTAAATTAAAAATTATCACCCCTTTTTTGATTTTGGGGAAATTTAAACATGGCAGTCACAAAGTATAATGGCTGCCACTATAAGAAACAAACTTGGAGAATATTTCAGAAGATTTATTGAACATATCAACTAATCCATAACATGAATTCACATGTAGATGTTATGTTTCTGCCAGTTAAAGTTTCACAATTCAATGTACATTGGTGTAAACAATATATCCAGGGATTGATTACCAACGATTTTCTTTTATAAAATTTAAACTGAAAAAAGTCGTGACGCGCATATTTTCACATGACATGTGCGATGAGGGGGGAACAAAATACGTTTTTGGCCTTACGATCACCTTGTCAAGGGCACTTGGAGATTATTCAAAACTTATCTTTTTTGGCCTTACGATCACGTTGTCAAGGGCACTTGGAGATTATTCAAAACTTATCTTTTTTGGCCTTACGATCACGTTGTCAAGGGCACTTGGAGATTATTCAAAACTTATCCTACCAGGGTTAGCATACTGTTTCATGTTTATCATTAAATTATTCATTTTATAAATAACACTGCAAGCAAGATCTTATGAATGATGCTTCAATGTTATTCACACCATTAAACTAACCGATTAAATACCTGTTACGCCCGAAAGGCACTTCTCCATGCGAAAGTAACCCCTGTCAAAATGGCGGAGTCTGTAACAGTGACCAACTTCTGACTGAGTACACGTGCTCATGTATTGACGGCTTTACAGGAACTAATTGCCAAGTACCAGGTTTGTGAAACACCATTGTAAGGTCTGGGCGCATGTGGTCTTAGATAGACACTCTTCGTGAGGTGACCAGGATTTGATAGACTAGATTTTTTTTTGAAAGAGATAAGTTTATTTCAACAAAGTCGCAAGTAAAACATTGTTGAATTAGATTTATCTTTTTCACAAAAGAACTCTGGGCGCATGTGGTCATAGAGAGACATTCTTCGTGAGGTGACCAGGATTTCACTCTGGTCTACTCCCAGGTGATGATTAGAGCGCCCTCTATGATGGGAAATAAGCGCATGCGGGAGTAACCTCACATGTTGTTTTACCCCAAG
This sequence comes from Ptychodera flava, assembly GCF_041260155.1. Classification (NCBI taxonomy): domain Eukaryota; kingdom Metazoa; phylum Hemichordata; class Enteropneusta; family Ptychoderidae; genus Ptychodera; species Ptychodera flava. Next base: position 44,056,868 of record NC_091932.1, on the reverse strand, counting down.
TTCGATGTCACAGACCCTTTTAGTCACGGACGGACTTTCTTTCCATGAACCCACCTGTGTATAATGGATGATGAATTTTATCACAACCTCTGCAACATATCATTTGGTTGCAAGTATAAAGTGACAGATAATCAGACCGTTACGTCACACAGAGAAAGTCTCTGTATTTCATTTTGTCAAGAAATGTATCTCGTAACCCGGGCTTGCAAACAGCGATGCGATTCGCATACAATATACCTGTGTCAAATAAATAACAATGCTGCACTTCAAAGTTAGATTTGATGTTTGCTAAAATAAGATTTGGATCATCGCCATTGATATCTGAACGATACTGGGAATCGACATTTCATTTTTTTTTGCCTGTTTTATCTGTGAGTAGATCTGTAGCTACAGCATTTTGTCAGCTTGTTTATAAATAATGAATTATATATATCTGTCTTTTGATACGTCACAAAATTATCAAGAGGATTTCCGAAAGCAGTAACCTTCTCCCGTAGTCGTCGATATATAAAAATGAAAACCCCAACGTATTACTCCTTCCCCATTGCAACTGACAGTTAAACCGGGATTGTTATGGACTATTTGGTTCCATTTTTCATCACCAAGGCAACTAAACCTGTCGTATATTAAACAGCCAGGAATATACAAAAGGAAAATTACCAGCTTTCAAGTTGTGTTCTGATTCTTTCTGCCGTGGTTTTTCTAATAAGTAGCCCGTGAAATCTAATACCAAAACAGAATACACTACAGGAAATTAAATACTATGACTAGAGCAGTATTAATAAATTTTGCCCTCAAGCCACTGTTTTGTTTTGTAATAGAACATAGTTAAGCATTTATGATCAAATGCATGGTGGGATGCATTCGTCTACATTTACAACTAATCCGGACTACATAAATATTTCAATATTCTTGTCCTCGATTCTTTCTGACGTCGTCTTCATGGTATTTCAACGTCATTCAGGGTAACGTGTATATTCAGGGTAACGATTTGTATTTAAAATGCTATTTGAATTCCTCGGCATCTGATCAGATACATAGCGAGCAGTCCTCGCAAAACGACCGCCGACGCGCGAAAATTGAAACCTGCAAGCTGAAACCCCAAAGACGTCCCTTCTATATGCTTTCATACAGAAATAGACACAGTCTCCATATAAATATATCAAATGCCTATAAAAACACATGCAAATGTGTCCTGCAAGAACTCGAAGTGTCCCGGATAATCACGAATTGTCTGAAATAAGCAGCGACACGGCAAATTAAAAAATCTTCAAGAAACTCGTGTTATTTCAAATACAATTTTTATGAATCATTTTTCATCATGCTTGTTACTAACAAAACCATCTTGTGTTCTTCACTATCTCATCTACACTTTCTTTTACAATATTCTCAACTTCTTAATAGTCTCACCGTGTGACAGTAATCCCTGCCAACATGGCGGTACCTGTACTGTTATCTCTACAACAAATTCCTATCTATGTACCTGTTCTACCAACTTTGAGGGTATTAATTGTGAAATTGGTAAGTCATGAGACATAGTAACCTCGGATCTATTCGTTTATCACAGTGTCGAAGTACTTGTCTGTATAGTATATCTGTTCCTATGTGTGTGTGTGTGTCTATTTGTCTGTGCCTGTCTTTATCTGTCTGTCTGACAATCTGCCTTATATCTTTCATTTCTTTCATCCACCCATCCATCCATCAATCCTTCCCTCCATCCATTCATTAGTTCATCCATCCATCTATATATCCATCCATCCATCCATCCCCATCAATCTTTCTCTATATCTAGCCAGCTATTTGTCTGCTTGCCTGTCTGCTTTCTGTTTATCTATTTGTCTCCATCATGTCTGTTAACGAGCAACTATCAGTTCATCTACCAAACCAACTGACTATCCAGCCTCCCTTCCATCCTCTTATCTACCAACTCATTGAAACCTACCTATACCTACCTGCCTACCCGTTTGTATGTCGCCATGTCTCTTCCTCGATGTCTCATTGTCGTCGCCATGGCTTGATCTTCCATCCTGCCATTTATTGTAACTTTTTCCTTCTTTCTCTCTTATTCTACGAATGCGTCAGTCACATGTGTATTTATGTGTATTTGTTTGTGTCATATACACTCATCATTTTAGTTTCATTTTCAACATTTTACTGTGGATAGCAATGTTATTCCAATTCTTAAGTTACCGTTCATTTCCTCTGGATTAACATCATGACATCTGTTTCTTTTATCATTCTCATTCAATTATCATTTAATCTTCTGCACAGTTCTCATTCAAACACGATAACTGTTAATGTAATATAAAGCGAGGCAACAGCGCCATCAACGCTCGCTGATAGTCGCTTATGCATAAAATACTTAAAAATTAAGCTACTGCCAAAACAAGTAGAATTTTAGTGAATGTGTTAAGGTAAGTCCTGAAATGTTTTAGAGAGAGTACTTTAGAATGTTGGCAATTGCGCTGTTCCACGCCTTTCCTGCATCTTAAAAGCGTAGACGCGTGCCGATTCTATCGCTAAATTCAGCTTTATCACGGTACTTTTTATAGAATCATTAATGCGGATAAGGCCAGCGATAAACTCACAAGACTCTGCCCTAGTACGGCATCTTTAAATGATTTCCTATGCCAAACTAAAGCTTACACCGTGAGAAAATTGCCATCTTTGATCATCGGAATTTCAATTAATGGTATCGAGTTTTAGAGTGTTACTGTGTAAAGTCACAGGAAGAGTAAGGGCAAGAGAAAATCACCTAATTATCTATCGTGACTTCATTCTTCTTTCCTGGTGATTGGTCAATCGTGACAAATTGTCACGTTTTGTCTGCCTAGTGCAGGCCTAAAACCATATATAGTAAAGCTATATTGCCTTCGAGTATTCTGATCATCAGTCTGGCAACAAAGTATACAAATAGCATTGTAACCAATTTTATTCGCGATCAAGGTTATAAATTGATATATTTTCACTTGTCTATTATACTGGGATTCATTCATTCCTTGTTTACGCTATTAAGTTTAATGACAAGACACTATGAGTAAATTGAAACTATTCATTAAAATAAACAGGTGTAAACGTGTCTTTGCTTATTACACATTTACAAATAAAGAGTGGTCGATCTAAAATTGATCACTGTGTACGTACACGGAAAAGGTTTATGTAGCAAAATATCCGAACCCAACATAAGATGGCGATTTTCTCTTCAGCTGTGTTGCATAGTCGCAAATAAATAAAATCATTTGTGAAAATTAAACTAAATTAAAATTAAATTGCAACAATTGACATTATTAAAGATAAAGAAGTAAGATAATATATGATAGATAGATAGATAGATAGATAGATAGATAGATAATTAGCTAAGATGGATTTGGGATATATATATATATATATATATATATATATTATATATATATATATATATATATATATATATATATATATATATATATATATATATATTATATATATATATATATATATATATATGATCTTCAGACAGAGCACTGTCGGAAGAAAACTGAAACAGTTCAAAAGTCATAATTTCATGGGCAGCATTTTGTATAATGATGTTACATCCACAACAATCACAAAACGTAATGATCTCTTTGTATTTGTATTATTATCTATTATTCCAAAGAAAATGGTCGACGATCATCGCTCCACTGTCATTTTTGTTAGTTTGTTACTTGGATACAGACGATAAAGAGTTAAAATATTGAAACACTAAAACGAAGTTACTACTTCATGATGTAAACTTGTAGATTTTTGAAGCTTCTTGATTGTCATGTTCTGCGCTTATTATCGTTCTGCGTCATATTTGAACCATCAAATCATGATGTTATATCAATTAATCGTTATGTAATCTCTCCTACTTTTAAGATAGTAAATTCTACTTCTGGTTAACGTTCCCCATTAGTTCTGACAGCATGTTCGAGCGATCCATGTCAGAACGGTGGCACCTGTTTCCCCCTGGGTGGCAGTAATGGATACGTCTGCGCATGTGCAGGAGATTTTACAGGCACTAATTGCGAGCAAGGTAAGCAATGACCACCGGGGGGAATTCAACTGGTTTATACTACAACCCCTCTTCCACACAACGAATTGACTTCTGACATTCAAAAGCACAGTTTTCATCCAACATTGTTTACGAACTATTTTGCGTGTATCACTGGGCTCCTTGGACATATCTGATTTGTTTCCTTTCAACACGATTGGCACTAATTTGAGATAATTGGATCTTCATATTTTTCAAATTTCTCAAAAGTGTTAGGTACCCTATAGCTGAATGTTTCAATATTACAAATTACTCATAAAAACCAGAGCGTAACTTGAAAACAAAAGCAGATGAGCTTACGTTTGCAGATTAGACCGTCATTACTTTACCATCCACTTATCCCAAAGTAGTTCCAATGGTGTTATTTTTTACATTTATTTACCCGATCATTTGACAAACATTTGACAATCATATGACAATACATCATATGACAAACATTTTCCGGACAATGACGTCATTTATTAACATATTCATGGGTAACCAACATGTTACTGTAAACGTGAAGTGTTAATATCTTTCCTTTACTTTCTTCAGGTGTTTTATGATCTACAAAGTTTTAAACGAAGACTGCCTTTTTGTTTTTCATATGTTTGTATATTTGTATGTTTTTGTTTATTTAGGTAGCGGACCCTGTGGCAGCAACCCATGTCAGAATGGCGGTACATGTAATGACCAAACAGACTATTATACGTGTGATTGCACGAGTAATTACGTCGGCACTAACTGTGAGATACGTAAGTAATATGGGTCTACTTCTTGTAAAGATCGGCAGTAACTGTGAAATACGTACATAAATAAAACGAGTCTACTTCTCGACCAAATAAACCTTCATTTGAATCAAAACGTCATCTCAGGCATACGTTAATTGTGTTATCTTTCAAAACCTATGATAAAAAGCACGACTAATAATAACGCTGTGTCAATCATTACCACGTGTTAGAAACTGCTACCAACTCAAGTAACCTACAATAATATTTCTTTCTTTGCCTTGTCAGCATTTTCGCTCAATCCATGTGAAGACGAGCCATGTCTGAACGGTGCCACGTGTACAGCACTTGGCACTCAGCGTACTTGCCAGTGTGCAACGGGATGGTCAGGCCCTTCTTGTGAAAACGGTAGGCAGTGCATCATTGACCTTTGAACTTAAGGAGTTCATGTGCAAAAACTTTGAAAGAATATACTGTAATATCGATATATTCAATAATACGTATCGACCAATTTCGTGAACCATTACCACACGTATTTGGGATGTGTAAATAATAATCTTTGTTACTCTTCATCCATGTGATTCAGGGCACGCTTTTGAATAAATTCCGTTTTACAGGTGACCCCTGTCTCAGTAATCCGTGTGCCAATGGAGGTAACTGTATCACTGGAGGTGGAGGAAGCTATTTTGTGTGTAATTGTGCGGACAATTGGGGTGGCACCACGTGCCAAGAAGGTAAGATTTATTCAAACTGCTCTCCCTGCTCCCTGGATGAAAATCTTTAAGATGCTTTGCGTAGATCGATGAATGTGTTATTTGTGTTTATATCAGAAATGTACAATACGCTACTGTCCTGAACCACAATGTTTAAAGGCAGAGAGAATATGCAAGAACACGTCATCTGCATGGGATCGCACTTCACAAAAATGATTCAATTCACCTGGAGCAAATGATTAGTTTATTGCCTTCGATTAGATTGTTAGTAAGTTAAAAACTAATGATTTTGTACATATAATATTACGCTTCCCTAGGTGTAAGAAAGTCTATGATGGCCGTTTATGATGAAGTAAACAAAAAGTTGTATCTACATATACATATATATATATATATATATATATATATATATATATATATATATATATATATATATATATATATATACCACAACTAGGCTACTCAGACATGTCAGAGCTTCAAACAAACGCACACACTTTCTTTTTGTACGTAGACAGAAAAGGAAATATCATTTTCGCTCAATCCTATTTGTTAGATGATTAACACAGATGTCGGTTTGAGCTCAGAAGACTTGGTCAACACAATTCCGCGATGATGTCAGCGAAAGACTCATTGTTGCAGGATACTTCACTAACTAACCAACTTTCATAAATTTTGTTTTATATATAGGTGCTTGTGAAATCCAAACTCCCTGCCAAAATAGCGGCGTTTGTAGCAACTCAGCGGACGGTGCAACATACACGTGTGCTTGTTCCGACCAATGGCTAGGGTCAACGTGTGCTATTGGTAAGGCGGGTCACGTGAGCCACGCGACAAAATTTGCCTTCTCGACTAATCTGCATGGCGTGTTGCATTTCATGCCACGTGTTTTCATAAATATAACTCGAAATATTGTTGCCAGTTTACCCTAAAATCAAACATCGTCACACTGGTGATATTTTACCATAGACCGTGCGTTATAAGATTAATGAATTACTGCGGCAGATATTGGTGCGTGCAACTTCCTCTGGCAATACTATCTTGCTCCATGGTCTATTGTGAAACATGTGGAACTGTAATTTCTAGGGTTTGTGTATTCACATTATGCAAAGGTACTTCGCATATTCATTTATTTGTTTTTAGGCGTATGAGATTAAAGTTCCTCTTCATCGTTGAAAAAATACATTTGCGACCAAACTTCAAACAACTTGAAAGCAAAGTACCCTTTCCCTATATATGAACACGGTAAATGGCAACGTATTTCGAGGCACATGCGCAAAAGCGTTTGAAATTAATCTCGCCAATGCATGGCTGATGGGTCAATGCATGAGTTTACTCTCTAGAATGTATATAATCTTTCCTCTCTCATTTAGATGACTGTATGATGTTTTATGGTGACGTATGTAGAGCATCGTTGGTTCTGCTGTGAACTTCTTGTCTCTTTCTTGGCTCTGGTTCTTATGTCAGTCTCAATGGACTCTTTCTATGGTTTTCAATACTTGTTTGCTGTTAATGCTGTTCCTAACATATACGTTGTGGTCGGTGGTAGTCGAATATACCAGTTGACTTACCCTCTAGTTTGTTTTGTTGATTGAATGCTGGAACCAAGGCATTCTTTTTAGGAGAAACTAAACCAAAGGCAAAAGAACAAATTACTACTCATCGATACGTTATGACACATATCACCATTTAATTGAATGCATGGTTCTTGCACATTTATAGCATAATGTTTTTGCACAATAAAAAATTCTATTACGACTTAGTCAACCATAATAAACAGCGCCCTCACATTATGTAAATAGTGTCCATTAATCAACGAAATCTCACGATACAGGTTTTAACCTCGCCGTTATCAATTATTCCTTTCTGAATGCCTTGTAATATTCTCAACAAACTTTACTATCTTCATAACATTACAGCTTTTAATTAATCGCTGACGTCTCAGTGCATATCACTCTAATGATGACGTCATCGTATATATCGCTCAATTGCTGACGGCACCGTATATATCGCTCTATGCTTCTTCCAGCTAATCCTTGTAATAGCAACCCTTGTCAAAATGACGCAGTGTGCGATGGTGATATCTCGTCATTTACGTGTACATGTCAAAATGGATGGATTGGAGAACTGTGTGACACAGGTAAAGAGATCATTGTCAAACTTCTCTAGTTTTAACTGTCAGCCATGTTTGTGAACTTCAAAAGAGTGTGAGAAACATTTTTCAGGGCATAAGAAATCGTGTGTTGATGGTCAGTACTTTTAAAATGATTTAACTCGTTTTATAATACAGTATCGAATTTAGACGTTTAATGTTTGAGACAAATGTCGGGAAATTTATGTTTGTTTACTTCCTGTAAGGTGCAATAACTCCGCTTTGGTGATGTAGAAAACGTATAATTTCTACCACCATGACTTTCTAGCCATCTATTGCATCGGAGACATTCTGAAATAGTCATACGTTTATAAGGAAATGCTGTACTTCAATGCATGGTAAAAGACACTATTTGGTATGTGTTGGCAGACAACAATCTCGAACCGAAAAGAGACAAAATGAACTGTGTCTGTGTGGTACAGTTGTGTTACTTGACTTGTACCTGGGACAATACGGTCTATTTTTCTTAATGAGTAGATGTATCTCTATCGTGCAGAACTGAAGAAATGATGTCTAACAATGAAAATTTCTTGCAGCAGCCTATCGCTAGATTGAATACTGTTACAAACTGTTTGAAGTTAACTATCATTTTTTGCCTTCCGCTCTAAAGTTGACCCTTGTATCAGTGTACCCTGTCAGAACGGCGGGACCTGCACATCCGGACTAACCTCATACTCCTGTACCTGTGACATTGGCTTTCGAGGATCCAATTGTGAACTCGGTAAACACCATTCTAATTATGTGTTGGTGTTCAATGTCATCGTCATAGTAACTCCACCACCTCATGTCGATCGTATAACCCATTTATATATCATGATTGTACTAACAATTTATTCATTTTCACTGACTAGTTCATTCGTGTCTTGTGATAGCACGTATTTGCAGGCGTTGAAACTATTTCCATAATTGTTGTTGTCGCGTTCGCGTACCGCTTGCAATAGATTTCACTCTGAGTACAGTCGAAACATATATTAACAATTAAACAAAACAAGTGTGGGGCGTAAGGTAAAGTAAGGTAAATCGAAGAATTTCAGGCTAATCGAATCAATCGGATTCGAATAAAAATGGAAGAAAAAGTTCATATTTGCCTGTTATTTGATTGTTAACATTACTTATGAAGGCATTCGGCAATCCCTAATAGAATGGATAACTTTCGTTTTGTTTCAAATCCAAAAGTTTCCAATTTCTATCTAAAGCTAACTTGTTTTCCTTTCCATGATAAATGTATGTCTCTCTGCTTATGCCGTTACTTATGACAGCTAAGACTTCTACGACTTCTTTTCAGTGGATTTTTGTTCATTTGACGTCTGTAAAAATGGAGCAACGTGTACCAACACAGCAACCAGTTACGTCTGCGCATGTGTTGGTGGCTGGACTGGTACCAATTGTGACGAGGGTAACCTTCCAATATAATTATCATCTATAGATGTGAATTCATTTCTCTGTTCTCTCACTATATGTTTTTCTTCTAGAGTAAAATTCTACAACTATATACCGTCGACTTTTTAAGTGAAATTCTTTATTCATTTCTTTCGTATTCAGCTTTTAACTCCTTATAATTTCAGTGTGTGTGATGTTTTATTACAGTATCAAGTGTGTTTCACTTGCCTTAATAGCGTTGTGTTGAATTTTCATTTACGGCGCTATCGGCACTTACGCCAGCCGCTGGTGACATGCGCAGTTATCATTGCGATAGTTTTTCATCAACTTCATTTCTCCAATTATCCATGCTGCCGTGCACAGTCGACTACTGTTTTACCGGACCATGCCTCAATGGCGGGACTTGTACGAACACCGCAACCGGTTTTCTCTGTGACTGTGCTCCTGGGTGGACGTATTCGGATTGTTCCTGGGGTAAAAATTTGTCGGTGGTGACTAGACGTTTTCCGATTTTTGTGCATGGACTCTGTGATTTCCTGTTCTTTTTCAATCGTTGTTGTCGGTAATGTTGTTGTCATGAGATGTATTCCAGTTTTGAGTTCAGAGTTGACTGCATGAACTTTCTCTGTAGTTGCAGCGTTAGCGTGGTCCACTAGTGAATAGGCCATGCGTAACGAGTACCCGATTCGGTTGAAGTGGTCTTGCTGTTGTCTGTTTGAAAAAAATATCTATCTGTAATTTACTTTTCCGCAAACTTCAACCTAAAAGAATTGTTCTTTAGTCTGTCACTAATCGCCGTGACGTCACCTATACCCTCTTTAGTATATAGTACGGACGGATAGACCATTGGAATTCGAAAGTGGATGTTTTAATCGTCATCGCTATAGTTCATAATTGGCCAACTTTGGTTTTATTAGACGCACATCCAGACCTTCATAGTGATGTTGAAGGCCTGTAGCTTTTTCCTCAAAAATTTCCTCTTTATTCGATCATCTCTAACAGATCACACCACCTTCCATGGTCTATCCCGAAAAGCAGTCTTTCAAAAGTATGCTGTGTGCAAACGACACTAACATTCGTAACAATGCATTGTTCAAACTTCTTCCGTGATTCTGTATTTTCTTTCGATTTTTGTTGGTTTTCAGTGCTAACGCAATGTCTGAAATCAATGCGAATAGTGTTAAGGTAGTATGCGCTTCGAAAATGAAAGACATAGTTTTGCTTAACCGTTCCTCCATGAAACTTTCAGCCATCTTAACAAGAGAATACAAATGAAGGCTCTTCGTGTAAAATTTAATACGAAAAAAATTACCCAAGGTTTACCGATATTTGAAATGCAGTATGACCGCTATACCCATGTTATCTCTAAGGGAAAATGAATTTTTGATTTTCGAAACAGCTGAGCTATCATCAAGCGGTAAACCAGATAAGTATTGAACAAAATTGAGAGTCCAATACTGACCCGAGGCGCATACTACCTTAAAGCGTTGCTGTTTTACTGCACGTGTGCTAATGTTTGTTCAGTCTGTTCAATTGACTAGCTGAAACGTTAACGGCTTCATTTACTCTAGCTGTTTTCTGTTTGTAATCCTAAGTAAGTTCTAAATCTGATTTGGTTTTATATTCAGATGATTCGTGTTGACAAAATAAATATTCTATTGTTGTCAAACACTGAAACAGAGCTACAATAAGGGGTAACCAACCTAGCCAAGTCACGTGTTGACACAATCAATAAAATTATTACTATTCTTCTGTCTCAGTTGACCACTGCGCAAGCAATCCCTGTCAGAATGGCGGGCAGTGTGACGTCAGTCAATTCCAATACACATGCACATGCGCACCAGGGTGGCTTGGAACGAACTGTGATCAGGGTAATATAAGATATATCGACGTTTTGAATTAGTTCCCCTCTTTTTGATATACAACTACTACTACGAACTCTGTGTATTTCATTGATAAAATATAGCTATTACATTTAAACAAAAAGTACCGCAGTTTCGATTATATCTATGTCGAGTTTCAACATGTTTTGTTTACAATTACAAAATAAACTTACCAATCTTGCGATGTAACCTTGTTCTAATGAGGATGAATTGTTAATTCTTCACCTATTCATACCTCTGATGGCTGTAATTTATTGTCAGCTTTACACGAGATAGCGAATTATCGTTTGAATGTGCAGAAATAATATGCGATACAAAGGACGAGAGGAAGAATATAAATGTTCTACATTTTTATTTTTGTCACTAGTTGATTTTTGCGCAAGCAATCCGTGCTTGAATGATGGTACGTGCACGACGTTCATTAATCGATATGAATGTCAGTGTACCGTAGGGTTAACAGGAACCAATTGTGATGAGGGTAGGCTTTTCAATTATTTCCATTTTGTGTTTTTATTTCTTTGATATAGGGGTTTAGTTTGACTTGTGTAGTTCTTACGTTCACTGCTAAAGTATTAAGGAGACTAAGTCTTTGTGAAAGATTATTTTTTTCGGACTCAGGTTTGTTTGAAAGTGTTTCTTCCTTTTTAAAGGTGCTCAAGTTTGTTAAATTTATGAAATAACTTTCACTGTCATGTAATGCGTCAAATTGTGCCGATCTTGCGACAACATAAGTATTTTCAAATCTTTGTGCAATCTTCTTATAGTCAGGTGATATTCTGAATGCTTGGCGCAGAGGTAGGAAGAAAAATTGAAGTCGGAATAATCAATCCCACGAAATATATTTTAAAAAAAAGCCTTAAAAGTGCATTGTTATAACCTTGTAGATTTCATGCAATTTGCATTGTTCTGTACATGTTGTGAAATACATCTTAAATGTTTTTTTTACTGCTCACGTATTACTATGATTTCTTTTTCTATCCACGCATGCTCAGTTGACTACTGTACATTATCGAATCCATGTTTAAACGGCGGAGAATGTTATAACACAGCTGTATCTGCAGAATGCACATGTCCCATTGACTGGACGGGAGACACTTGTGAACTTGGTAAAAACAATTTAGTCGGCATCGTCTTCTGGTCTTTTATAGTCCATGTTGTCGCTTCATAGTTATGATTTCTTTGTTGTTTCAAAGTTTTGTATCATGTAGTTCCCAATAGTATCACTTGGTTTCAGCAAGCATAAATATGCTGAAAAGAAGTGCAATTGAATGGTTTTATCGCGTACAAACCTTAAACTGCCAATCTTTAAAAAAAAATCAAAAATTTCTGTTTTGTTTGATTTTATTAAGTAAACTTCGACAGGCGTCTGTATCTGAATATCAATAGTGGTTATAAATAGAATCAAGGTACTTCCATTTCATAGTCATTGAAAGACTGGCTCTGCAAGGAAGAAATACTGTCACAAAATATTAAAAAAATACATCATTTCGCTCCGTCAAGATTTCTACCTATTGTATGATATAATCATTGTATTCACCTTTACCACACTCTAACATTACCTTCAATTACTTTTAGTTAATTACTGCGGTGGTGGTACCTGTCTCAACGGTGCTACGTGTGTGAATGACTACGATAACTCGACACATATCTGTTTCTGCACACCGAAGTGGCTTGGAGATAATTGTGAAATTGGTAAATCTACGTGTGCCTGATTACTTGTTGCTCTTGTTCGATGTATGTAGTTGTATGTGACTCCACATGCCCGTCAACTTCTTTCATAATTGGTTGTCTTATGTGTTTTCCTATACGGGCTGTAACTAATCTGCCGCCACGTGTTACTACCCATCGTTGTCAGTGAGCTTTAGAACTACTGTGGTTTGCTACAATGTAATTGTCTGCATGACATTTGCATGCGCGCTCTTGGACTGTAATGCTTTCTAATTTTGTCGTCTGCGCAGTGTGGCTCTTGTCTTTACAAGGCATACGCCATTTCCGCGCCGTTTTACATGTAATTGTACTATGATGCGATGAGTTGCGAGGGGACTGCGTGTTATGTTTTACTTTTTAACGAAATACTAATCAGCATGGTTCTTCTTTTCTTTACCCAATTGTAGATAAAGAATACTTCATTATTTTTCACAATTCCAAATAACTAAGGTGGCTCATAATAATTCTTAATTTTATCCGGAAGCGGAATGACAGTCAATGCCAAGGCGTTGTATTATGCATTTACACGCAATGTGGCTTGGTGAACAGTGTTGGTGAACTGTGCTGGTGAATGTGTAGCTTCTTAAGGCGAGAGGGAATAAATGCTGTGCATCGAATTTTCTTAACCTTTTAACAAACAAAGACAGTTTGAAGCATTTTGGTTAAGCAGTGTGGTTATTAACTAAGTACCTAAAAGTCAGATATTTTAAATTGAAATCTTCAGAATAGGCGTCCAAATCAAAATGAGCCGATTCCGAGTGATAGCTTGTAATTCTTACTTGCCGGAAGAAGCTATATCGTTATCTTTGCCACCTTAGTGTGATTGTTTTTACAGGTCGTTATCGGAAAACTTAGCTATTGCGCAAACATATTTACTCAAGAGATGAAACACTTTCACCGTACATTTACTGTATATCTCTCAGCAGTGAATCTCTTAAGAGTGAGATAGTAGACTTCCTTTTAAGGTTCGATTTGATTCTTTGTTCATTTCTGTGACAAGATATCCGTGGTATCTGTGAAAACTTTCTTTTCAGAGCGCGTAATTATACCTGTTGAACCAACGACGCAGAGACCCCAAGTTTCATGTGACAGCAACCCATGCCAAAATGGCGGGACTTGCCACCAGAACGCAGTGGGTGCTGGGTATACTTGCACCTGTTTGCCTAACTGGACGGGAACAGTTTGTACAACTTTGGTTGTAGCGAGTAAGACATCAGTCAACTTCATTTTCCATTGAAATGACTTATTAATCTCAATAACCATTACGTCATCGTTGGTTGTATGTATATGTTAAGTCACCGGTATGAAACTATAGAATCAGATTACGTGTGTTGATGAAACAGTCTAGAGGTGTCATCGATGTTCTAGCATTTGGACCTCAAGTTCTCAGACATGAACATTTTCAATTATAGCTAACAGCGTTACAATTAGTATAAATACAATATCTTCCCCGACAGGATGATTCGGATAGATTCCAGCCACAATTTGGGCCACTAGACGTATCGCTAGGGTTAGAGTGAATGCCCCGTAAATATCTAGAAATACTGTCTAAAAGCAGTACTTTGTCTAAATCAATTAGAAATCCGATATCATATCGTGTCATATTTTCCACAGGATGTATTTATTTTATCAAATCAGTTCAACTTCGAAAAAATTAGAAGAGATATAAAAAAAGGATTTGATTTATTCATTCAATTATTACGTCAACTTATTCTTTCTAGGACATTCTAGAAAAGTTAGTGTAGTAACTAGTAACTTCCAGTAGCATTGCAGTATTGTTTATATGATTCAGATTAGTGTGTTTGTATATTCCATTAATTAATCATGGCTGGTTATTCTATTTAGCGATCATCACCTTTATAACTGTGGTTGAATTTTGAATTTTGTTTCTGTTTTCATAGCGACGTCAGCGACACAGTTAAATCCCTGCGACAGCTCTCCGTGTTTGAATGGGGGAATGTGTATAACCGTTGAAAACAATCAAGGATACGCTTGCCTGTGTTTTGGTTTCTTTGGAGACAGGTGTCAGAGTTTAAGTAAGCGCTTCCTTTGTGCGAACATAAACTGGCGATATACCCTTCAGATGATGAAAAGTTACAAAGTCGAGTAGGCACTGTATGCCATCTGTAAGAAAACTTCCGATGCAAAGCCAACTTATAAAAACGACAAAACAGAGTTCGAAAGTTGAATAGACAGTGAGTCTACCATTATGAGATTATGCTAGACATTCCGAAAGGTGTGAGCACATCCTGGTAAAAATGTGTTATGACTACACGAGGACTATTGTTAAAAGATAAATATGAAAGTCCAATATTCAGCAGAAATATTACCTGATTGCAAAATGATTATATTTTCCCACTTACTCACTTACTGAAATTCTTTGCACATGTATAATACATTAACAAAGAAATTTCGTGTTCAAAAAAGATACGCTCTTTAATTTAAGCTTATTATATGCATTATATGCATCGTATCTATCTGCTGACAAGACAACAAGACTGTGCAAATATGTAATTTCTAGTAATTACACATCGCCAAGCCAAACATGCAGGAGCAACAGTTATACACTTAAATGCTTCAGAATACACTATAAGCAGCCTGCACTCTGTCACACTTAACCGATGCCGGACAACTTTCACAAAGCGTAGTGCAAAGTTTCAGCGCAGTTCACAAGCTATTCACAGCACATTATACTTGCACCAAAATTGCATACCACACCAATGCTGTTTTAGGCGATTAGTTCTAACGATTTCACCACAAATAATTTCTCACGCAGATAATGGAAATGGCAAGTGTAAAAATGGCAACTGCTCCGTTTGTTTCTCACTTGAAATATACCTTTCATCTACAGGACTGCTTCACATTGTTCTCTACACGAGATCTCGCGTGATAATATTTTGACATTCTCTTCTAGTCCCAGACCCATGTGACAGCAATCCATGTCTGAATGGTGGAACATGCAACACGGCACAAGACTTCACAAGTTACACTTGTCAGTGTGACGCTGGTTTCTATGGCGACCATTGTGAACAAGAGAGTAAGCTTAACGGTCTTATCCCCGTGACACGCAAGTCACGTGTTACCAATTAACACGTCATCATTAAAACATGTCACAATATCTATGCAATAACGTGTAGAAGTAGAACAATATTAACGAAGTACTTTTCCACAGCGCCATTATTTTCCACAGTACAGTCAGAACTACACATGTATGGTGATGATAAGGTTTTAGGTAGAAGTAGCCATCATATTTTTCCCGCAACATTTCTCTGTCTGCCTTTAATGGGGATGTACTGAGTTTTCCTTGCTTGGCGATGCCACTACTGGCAACAAATTAAGAGGCTTTTATTCATGACGGCAGAGGGCGCAATGCTCACATAGGCAGCTCTTATTTGCTTTCGGTACAGGAAAATTTGTACGAGAATCTCGTCTTGTACAAAATAAAAACCAAAATGGCGTAAAAAATGGCGACTTTGCGCCCTAAAACCTACCGTCAATGTTTTATGGGAAATACTCAATTAAAACCCGCTTTTCGTCTTCATTAAAGTATGCTTTGCGTTCACCTGCTAATTAATTATTGAATTACACTTGGAGGCATAAAATAACGATGCCATTCCTCTCAACAGCAAAACAAGGTACTGGTTATGCGTAAATTTCATGTACTATCAACATGCATTAACAACTAGTCAAGAGTGCCGGCTTACAATGCAGTAATTTTATGACAGCGTCAGTCAAGTTTATTTTCTTGACATTTAATCGATATTTCAAAGGGTTATTAACTTTGAAAACATGATAAACTCGATTAGAACTATTTGGGGATAATTCTGAACGACGAAAAGTAAAAAACCGTCATATTTACGTTTTCCTATTCTGTTATTTCATCATCAGATCTGTTATATTCACAAAGAAACGATGATTCGATCCTGATTATAGCATTCTTCTGATTTGATAATAATAATACTTCACTTTCCGTCACAATCAGAAAATAGTTCCAATGCTGTTTATATTTGTTAACTACATTTACACGCATACTGACGTAATAATGCAACATTCTCATAATAGCGCTCCATACTATTAACATAGTTAATATAGTTTACTCCATTTTGCAGGATCTCCATTGTAGAGCAGTCCATAGTTTCTGCACGGCAACCTTTCCTAAATTCATGAGTGTGATTTTTACATTCCTAATGATTTATTCCTCCCACGAATTACAGCGCTATCTACCGCTTTGCCGAACCCTTGTGATTCGTCGCCATGCCTGAACGGAGCAACCTGCCGATCAATCAACCAGAACGCGGCGTTTACGTGCGAGTGCCTCGATGGTTATATCGGGGATCTCTGTGAGATTCTATGTAAGATCCAATTTACCGTCTCGTGTCATTAGAATAGTCTCACACTGTTCATGAAAGTAATACGTTGCGGTGTCTAGCTGGGTTACAGATGAAGATTTGCATGGTTTTAATAGGTGTACCCTTGTAGGAGGTGTCCCTGGGACGATGAATGCTTTGTTTGTTCGTTTTTACTTCTATAAAACACACACTGTGTTCTCACGGTTCTAATGCCAATCGTAATGATTTATCCTGTTAATGGCAGGTTTGTCATTCTGTATGCAAAATGGAATGTAAAATGTTGTAGTCTACGGTATTGATGAGCGTTTGAAAAGAACTAGCAATGAACATTACTTCAAGTATATCTTAGATTGTTTTACTCAGTAGTGTCAATGCATTATCATCAAACGCACTGTTGACCCAGTGGGGAATATCTCCTCTTTATATATTAGTGCGCATGATCATAGCCTCCATCCCCACGTCACCTGGATCAGTTCACGTGATCCGTCGCACGTCACCGAGCATGCTCAGCAACTGCGATTGTGCACAGTCGTGTGCGATTGTTAAAATTCAACTTATGTATGTCGTGCTCTATGTGCACGGGCGTATTCTAATAATTCTTGTAGTTTGTCTCTATTTGTCTGTGTGTCTTGCATGCTGTATCTGATCTCTGTTCTGTGTTAGTTAATTTATGTAAAATTTATAATTGTCTATGGATAATATATTTTGATATTCAGTAAAATGGTATGAGCTGTGACTTTCAATAGTCTCAGCAAAGATATATACTGTATCAAAACATGAAAAATACTTCAGCAGAAATTGATTATGCCAAGTGTTAGCCTGTACAAAGAATACAAGATATCTGGAACACTTATCAAAAGAAGAAAGCAATAGAAACACGTTTTCGGAGAATTATAACAGTTGTTTTACAAGTTCAGTTACAATTTTGATTGTTGTCTTGATGCGCATTCGCTAGATGATTTTTATTATCCACGTGTCCCAAGATTGGCCCTCCAGTTCACAGTGTAACTGTAATGATAACATAGTTGATGACCCTGTTTTCAGCATCCAATCCATGTGATAGCCTGCCTTGTCAGAACGCAGGTGCCTGTACACCAACCACCAACTATGACGGTTATCTCTGTTCTTGTGTCAACGGATACTCCGGGACAAACTGTGAAACACGTAAGTACTCAGAGGATGTTCCATTCCATAATACAACTGCATATTACAACTTTACCAGTATAGGAAACTCTACGTTACAAAATTTATATCCCTGATCACTCTGCATTTAATCTTCCAACGGATACAATCCCAGTATTACGTTGTATAATGCTTTGCTCACTTACCACTGCTGCAGTACCCTATATAAATAACATAGTATTCCGTTTCTTAAACGAACAAGATTTTCAACTTATGGTAACAGTTTCATAATATCTATTCAAGAAAAATATTTCTTGTTCGTTGAAAGACAAAGAACAAGTTTTGAAAACGCACACCAAATTGTAGAATAGGCAGTTTTATTGTTGATGAGCGAATTTTTGACCTGACTGAAATTCAATTGTCAACAATCACGTACATACATCCGGGCTATGCAGAAATGTAACATGTTGGGCTTTTGTGCATAACTGGTACAGTGAGACAATGAATTTTGTTAAACAAACAGAACAAAAAGACTTAGAAATTATCAAAATCTACAGCTAATTGACCTTTAAAAAACTTTTTTGATACTTTTTTCAAATTAACCTCGTAAATCTAGGCATTGGGTATATGGAATGTCATTTCTGTTGATGCACATTTCACAGTTGTTGATATACCAAGAAATTCTCAAAAACCGATAGAGACTAACACGTGCAATTGTCTCTTCTTTTTTTAACTTTTGAGTATCTCAACTGTGTACACAAATGTTTACTATTTTGATGAGTTCTGGAAACCTACAGTGCAATTAGGTCACCCAGTGTAGATTGTGCGTTCGATTTGAAAATGTGTCGTCGCTTTTTTTCGACATCCATATTTTACACCATTGATGTAATGCATTGACCATGCGCTGTGTACCTTTAGTTACCTTCTTTGGCGCTAACTCACTCTGCCTTTTTCATTTTTTATCTTTTCTTTAAGTTTATTCTCAGCTTCGCTAAACGTAACTCAGCTAGTCTTACTTCACTTACTGTTTATTGTTCACCTCTCTACTATTCCGTGCACTAGCATTCCATTCATTGAAATCACGTGGTAATAAGTATTGTACACAATGTTAACATTCACAAGTAACCCATAAATCATATATTTTCCTCCCCACCTTCAGAAACACCCTGCTTAAGTTCACCCTGTCTTAACGGCGGTACCTGCAGAACACTTAATTTCGACACAGCTTATGTCTGCGACTGTAGACAAGGCTTTTCGGGGTACTTTTGTCAACATGGTGCGTAAAGGGACCAATAGAGAAACACTGCATGCTTTGGTTTGGTTTCCACAAATATTTTCAGTGTTGCGTCTAAGCTGTAGTCAGACTGAGATATTTGTCTCTCTGACATATCTTACATTAATCAATAACGTTCGATTTACTAGTTTGCAGTGGAGTGACGATTGCTTAACCTTTCTGCATGTGACATACAGACACGTGTGACATACAAACTCGTGTGACATATGGACACGTGTGACACACAGACAGGTGTGACATACAAATTCGTTTGACATACAGACACGTGTGACACAAAGTACGCGAGACACACGGACTCGTGTGACATATGGACACGTGCGACTACATAATACACTGTCACAGATTTTCAAAATTACCTGCTCACAAGCATGTTATCTGAAAATGTGAACACACCACACACGAGCACCCATACATAAATATAAATCCTGCGGTTGTTGAAAACGGTAAGTTAACAGAACGTGATTGTATCTAACATATTTTGTTGATGTTCGTTGTGTTTTGAAGACAAATACATCTCTGTGCACCCTTCCTGCATGTGGTGTAAGTTAGATCTGCGTTTGGTATTCACTATTTTTTCTTTGATCTTTCACAGCACCAGACCCATGTGCTAGTGATCCATGTCAGAACGGTGGCACATGCGTCGCCATAAACAACAACAACGCCTACAGATGCGACTGCGCCTTCTCCTGGACCGGAACCAACTGTGAAACAGGTAACGTCTCGGCCTAGTCACCTTGGAACTCTGTGTGAAGATCTAGAGCTATAATTGTCAGATATTGCCTTCGTAAACGTCTGTTTGCAGTGAATGTGTTCTCTATAAGCGTGCAGTGACACTGTCGAGTGTCCTGTAACAGCAATCATTATCGTCTGCATTGCGTTTCGGAATTATCTTGTGCGCACAAATTGTCATTCAACTTTGAAAATTTTCCGCATAACTCCACACCGATGAAGATATAATCATAGTGTTGTAAGAGTCATTGCTATTGACTTCAAATCCGGGCCGTGTACACAGTATTATCCTGCTGCAGTGCTCCGATGCATGGCGGCAAAGTCGTTTGGGTCATATACTGTGTCACTTCTCTGAGTGAAAGTTAGGCGAGAAGTTAAGGATATACTAGTAAGTAGACACAAAGTGATTTAAGATTATTCGAGTATGTGCAGTGACGATGATTTCAATGAACGGGGGAAGTATACAAACATCGTGACAAATATACACTTTTTACCATCGGCGAGGAACACTGATATTATTGCAAAATAATGGTAAAGATATGAGAATGTCGCGAATGAGTCAACAGCTTCATACCAAATATATATATACTCGTCAAAATGTCCTAATGTGCATCGAGCAAATATCAGGTTTTCGTCGGTAATGTTTGAATAGTATATTTCACTTTGGAGATTCGATAGACGTCACTCCTTGATTTATAAATGTTATCCTATTTGAGAACAGGAATAACGCCACCGTGCGTCAGTAGCCCGTGTTTGAACAATGGAGTGTGTAGCAACAACGCTGATCTCACTGGCTACATATGTAGTTGCCCACAACCATACAGTGGTACTAGGTGTGAGAATACAGGGCGTAAGTTATATCTTAGTGACGATTTAGTTAAATATAAGGAAAGTGCAAACATGAATAAAATCACGAAAATATGCTCCAGAAATGTCTCTCAAATGAGTTTTTAAACATTATTAAGGAGATAGTAAACGTGCATTTGCCAGTAAATCAAAAAGCATTCACAAAGCCTGCTGCTTCGATCCCCCACACCTCTCTCTTTCCCCCCTCTCTCTCTCTCTCTCTGTCCTTGTAAAAGGATAATTGCATGAGTTAAATAATATCATGTTAGTTTGTTTAAACTTCTTGTAGCTCATTAAAAGGTACAATTACTCTATTTACGTCAATATGATTTACATTTACATATATTCACGCTTTCTTCCAATATAAAATATTTGATTCAACAAAAAACAAAGAAGTAAATGTGCAGACTACCTTCACGTACCATCGCCATGCAATTGTCCTGCAATCGTTTCAATCTAGTTCTGTCTTACTGTACATGTATTCTCCTCCTCCTCGTCTCCATGTGATCTCCATCTCTCCGTTCTATCCCACTTCCTTGATATACTTGTCTTTCCGATGATTCCTATTGATCTTCTGTCTCCTTTCCTTGGCTTCACAACACCAGTAGGAATTTTAAACACCAAATTAAATCTAACAAAAATTGCGGCATAGTTACTGCGATAATGAAAATAATGCAACTATAGTAGACGTACTTAATAAGTAACATTAATTGGCCTCTAGATATTATACAGAAATATAATTTAATATCAATTTTTATGTCAAAATACATTAGACTTGTTATCGCTTTGCGGCAGCTACACCATGCGAATAAGTTGCTGCGAATTTAGCGCTTTCAACCTCGTTTACTGGTTAATCTGCACATCGCTTGTGAGTCTTGATCAATTCGTTTGATGTCGACCATACTGTGATGATAGCATGCTATATTGACCATATTGTGATGATAGCATGCTATATTGACCATATTGTGATGATAGCATGCTATATTGACCATATTGTGATAATAGCATGCTATATTGACCATATTGTGATGATAGCATGCTATGTCGACCATATTTGATGATAGCATGCTATTCCCTCTGCATGGCTCCTCGCTGCTTCACTTTTACACAAGATTGTGTCATTTGCATGTAAAGTATTGTCTATATGATGTTGCATTTATTCATGATATTTCTGATGGTATGGTTTACAAAAGAGACTTAAAGGTATACTGTAACCTGTTCCAATTTTGCCACACAGTTACCATGGAAAGAAAATCTCACCAATCACAGATTTTAAGCCCTCACATGGGCATTTTGAATACCAA